>NC_088099.1:120888085-121200741 GCF_036370855.1 Dromaius novaehollandiae | reverse complement strand
TGTCTGAGGGGCAAAGGGTTTTTGTGAGAACATATAAACATTGTCTAAAAGGAGAAAACTCCCATTCTGGCAGTTGTATATGGCATAGTTGGAGTCTTGGATACTGGAAAGTGCCTGAAAACTGTCATGTTATATCCCTGCAAACACAAACATCAGTCAAACATCACTTAAAGGTTTCAGGGTTAAGTAGAAAATGTATAATGCTAACAACATGAAGTGAAAACCTAGATACTGATTTTCAGCTTTGCAGCCAGAGGATGGGAATTCCCCGTCATATCCTTCAGCCCTGGAAAGGGCTCCCAATTGATTTGTCATGTACAAAAAATTGTCTTGTACAATTTGGGGCTGAATCAGCTCAGAGGATACATCTATGTAATCATTTGAAGGTTTTTTTGCCACCATCAGGACCCCTGGTACTGTCTCTTCAGAGCATCACCATGGGCAAAAGATTAAGCGCAGGCAGGATGTCACACGCCTGAACTCATCTGTGGCTCTAATACAACAGCAAGAAATTAGATATAGGGTCAGGCGTGGCCAGAGTCACCGAGGAGGCAAGCTGAGGGCAGGCAGAGCAGGGGACGAACAGCTGGGAAATCAAGAAACAAGCTGTGCCACTCAGGGCTGCTCCCCAGACAGTTTCTGTAGAGCCAGGAAAACACAGCAATAAAGTTCTTACCTCCACCTCCCCGGAGTAGGAGAACCTAAATAAAATTTGTCGGTTTCTCGCCTGTAAATTCTGTAGCTCTCCATAGATAAAACAGCTTCCAAATACTAAATCCTGCAGTCCTAGGGTATGGTTATAGCAATTTTACAATTAAATATACATACACACACACACACACACACACACATATATATATAAATGTATACAAATATATATATATACACACACATATAAAACAAATGTTTGAGCAGTCTTGAAGTGGTCTGGGTACTCCACAGGTATAATAGTAAACTTTAACGAGGGAGATAATATGACAACATGACTCCCATTCTTCTCTTCTGAATGTTGATCTTTTCTCTGTTACATTTCTATAGCCAACATAAAGTGTTTATTCTGCAGATAAATCTGAAAGAGGGGGGCTTTGTCTGCTCTCACAGTTGTTACAGGAACAGCCTTTTCCACATGGTTTGGTTTAACATGAAGCTACAAATACTCTGTATAAATACCAAATTATTGAACACCAGCACTGAGCAGACATAATACAACTCACTTCTGCTGAAACACAATGGCTTTATCTTGTCTGCTTTGTACCTTCTTGAAGACAAAACCTGGTCTCTTGTCAAATCAGGTCAGGAAGTCCTGAAGATCCAGCCAGTTCATTGCATCTTTCCCCCCATCGCCCCCAAGATCCTTCTAGTTGTTTGGAGCTCCTCTGGTGGTGATAACTCATTGCCGACAAAAATATAAGGATATTTTAAATGTCTTTTTTTTTTTACAGGACAAGCTTTAGTAGTGATGTTGATGCCTAAGAGACATGTGCATAACCCAGATGCTTCATTTCTATAGGTCAACTATTTTTCCTCTGCAGACCTACATACAAACTGAAAGAAGGGTCATGCTAAAAGTACTATCTTTACCATATGCATTTATTATGGCTATGGATGCCTTCCTTAATAACAGCAGCCGGGCTATGAAAGCCAGCTCAACCACAGGTGTCGTGGCTGATGGGATAGAGCTCCCTCCAGCACTCCTAACTGAGGAGGTTGCAATGGGTGGTCTGGGGTTCCTCAGCTGCTCTGGACCCATGAATTTGAGTCAAAGCCTGAAAGAGATTGTTAGTGAGTAACTTGGGGACATATGGCTGCTGTTAAAAAGGAGAAGGGCTGATTGGTGAGTAAGGAGTGAGACAGGGAAGGAGAAGGGAAGTTAAATATGTGTTGTCTGTTTGGTGATGCGTTAGAAGACAAGATTTGCAATAATGTGAATGGTAACAGATGTGCCAACTCCAGAACATTACCATTCATGTGCTAGGCCCCAGAGCCACAACAGTCTCTTTCTAAAAATTGAAGGAGTTTTAAATTAAAAACATTTTGTTTGTTTGCTTTTCTAAACTGCATGTGAGCACCCCTGCTACAACAGTGAGAGCAGGTAATTTCATGACACCAGACCCTGATATTTAAGGAGTACATCCAGACTGAAAATGAAACATTTTGTGAGTAGCTGTGCTGTTACACACTTGCACTAGCCCTTCCTTTTTAATGATGTTGTAGTTCTGTAATAAATGAGCCAGGCTAAGTACCTTTACTGGGAATGACCCTTGGCCAAATGTTGTCAGGGGATTAAGGTGGTCATTCCTCTCACAGCAAAGTATGGGAGCTGGAAAAACCTCCTGCATAGGGAGAGATCTGTTGATACCAGAAGCCTTGGTCTACATTATACTTGGCCAGACCTCAGGTGACCTGTAAGCTATCTCAGATGATGGTTAAAATAAATTGCCAGAGATGCTGTAGATAAAGGTGGTAGAGTGCTCTGTGCAGTGTGACCCTGCTAACACAAATGCAAAGAGACTGTCAGAAAAAATGTTTGTGCTAAGAGTAAAATTTGTTTTAAAAATAGATGCTGAAATAAAAAGCATGAAAGTGGGCACTTCAAAAGACATTTCACAGCAAGCAATATCTTGCATTAAGTGTTTCACATTAGGAATTGCACTGTACTTTAGTACTTCTTATTCAGTTTAGCAGCCTAAGTAGTCCCTCAGAACATTCCTTACATGACCCTCAGAGCTTCTGTCAAAATCCTGTTGCAAACCAGTCTCATAAGGGAGGCACCAGTTTATGCTGCTAATTAGTGAGACCAACTTGAAGATGAGCTCACAGTCCCAGAGGCCACAATAAGGTGTTCTAATCTCTTTTAAGAAATGAGATTTCTTTTTTATACTGGATGTCACCTACCCAGTAAAACTAATGTATGGAAACAAAGCTGTAATGTTGTACTGCAAGGATAAGTCAGTATTGTCTATAGATATCAAAAATAAATAATTCAGATAACAAGAAGATATGCTCTAGAGTCCTAACTAATTACTAGAGCTGAGGTTAGCCAATCGAAGTTTCCTCCATAAAGAAGCCAAGCTCCTTAGAAGAAGTGAACCTCTTAAATCTAGGAGCTGTAGTCCCAGAGGTCTGCAGGTCCTTCCCTCCATCACTGACACAGGCAAAGACATTGGGATCCTGTGAAAATGTCAATATGCATGTTTTCACTGAGTGATCTCCCTACAAGCATAGATTCAGTCCAGGCTCACCTGCATGGGTTCCTAGCTACTGGTTTTTATTCATTTCCTTTTGTACAGGCTCCTATTGAATACATTTGCTCTCATGATGTTAAAATAGTTCTAGTGTTCCTGATGGGCGACTGTTACCAAGCAACTTCAGCATATATTCATACACCTTTGCACAGACCTAGCTGGAATGCATTTGGGTATCACTACTCTGTTCCTCTGCTTTGCTCTGAATTACCCACTTCCTGCAGAACCTGGAACAGAGCGAGTGAGTATTCAACCTGGGAGAATGACCTCAGTTAAATCGTCTGTGATGACTATTTAAACTGAGCTGACTGAGTTTGCACTGATACATTTGAAGAGCATTCTCACGATCAATCTTAAGGGCCTTGCTCAGGAGGCAACAAAAGGACAACAACATGCCAGTGAGGTCCATGACTTCTTAAACTCTTCTGCAGGAGGATATATGATGATTTACAATGTCAGCTGGATTGAAAACCAACATGTAGTGTGCTAAGAACGTGTAATGTCTTGTAGACAGCAAATGTTACCTCGATATTTCTTAGGCAATTCATGGTATCGAACACTAGTGTCGTAATACTTGGAAGAAGATAGTTTCATCTTCTTGTCAATCACCAAATTCAAAACACCAAACAGAAAGTATGGCATTTCTAGCAGTGAGAGATGTGGTAATAGCCTTGTTAACTTATTTAGGAAGACTGTGAGTTTTGCTCCTTGTCACAAATGTTTGTTGCTTTTTATTACATGATATTCTGTACCAGCAGGTCAGATTATCATTATTCAGAATTAACTGTTGTATGATAACCTAGAGGTCAGGGCCTCACTGTGCTAGAAACTGTATAGTATAACAAAGAAAAGGTCTCTGTCCTAGGAGCCTGACACTCAAACTATAGGGCTATTGGCTAGAGAGGAGATAAAAAGTAGAGCCCTGGGGGGCAGAGGGAGCATAAAACAATGAAGAGACAGCCAGGAAAGCAAGGATCACATCAAACCAGGTGTAAGCTGCGTATTATGCTATTTAAAGTTCTGAAATATCTCACTGATAAAAGAAATCTTCCAATAGATTTTACTGAAACTGTAAGTCGATGATTGTAAGTCAATGTGTGTATTATGGACCTACAGGAAAATTTGTATTGTTACTGGAGTTTTACACAGAGGAAAGAGAATGTCCCAGAATATGCATGGGCTTTCAGTTGCAAAATGTTATCGTCTCTCACTATACTAAGTATCATTTGAATATAAAGGTAATTCTTCACTAATGACTTCCCTGGGTACATATCACAGTCACTGACCAGAGAAAAAAATGGTAAGTCCATCCAGTGTACCCTTGACAGTGACAGATCCTTTGCCACAGTCTATGTATTAATACTTTCCACCCTACCTGGAAAAGTACTTTGCTTTGAAAATCAGGAGTAGATTTGTGACAGCCTCCTCTTATTTCTGTTTTGCTACACCCCATTTCTACCAAACTACATACTTTTTCTCTATCCAAGAAGTTTGTGCCCTTCAAGTATCACATTCTCTGCTATTATTGTTTTAATCAAAGAACACTTGCTGTTTTTCATTTACAAGTTGATCCCTTCAGCTCATTGATCATTTTTGTTATTTTTGTCTGCACTCTTCTTTCAGCATTGTGAGGCCTGGAACTTGTTGCAAAAATGCTGCAGATGTGACCTCTGTGATACACAGTGAGAGGTCTGCACCTCTCCACCTCAGGACAGGATGTCTTTCCATGCACCTAGCATTTTCTACTCGCTTACTACAGCTACAAACTCTCCAAAGCAATTCTGTGTGTTTTCTGGCTCTAATACATTGAGCCCAAGAAGTTACAGAGCCATTAAAATTGTAGCCAGAAATATTAACTTAAAGTGCAACAGTAGTGCAAGCTTCAAAATTTCACTCAAAAGCAATCCAAAACAGACTGCAAGAATCAGAGTGAGGAGGGAGAAGCCTGAAAGACATAATAGCAAACAGACCCAATAAAAAGGCCAAGAAGTAAGGAGGATAAAGAGTCAACACAACCATAAGGAAAAAGCAACAAACACACACTTGGCAAACTTGACAGAAAGCCTTCTGTACTTTCTCCAGCACACAAACACTGTAGAGTCTCAGAGGGGAAGCAACTGGCCCCTTTCATTCTGGGACAGATTTTGCTAGACTGTGTTGAACTTGCAGCTGTAGTGTGCCCTCTTATGGCAACACCGGTTGCTATCTCTCTCATCATTGCACAGTGGTGTTCATGCAGAGGGGTTGCTTTAGTTTGTTTTTTGTCTTTTTCTTTCTTTTTGTTTTTTTCTTTTTTCTTTTTCCTTTTTCTTTTTCTTTTTTCTTTTTTATTTTTCTTCTTTCTTCTTTCTTTTTCCTTTTTTCTTTTTCTTCTTTCTTTTTTCTTCTTTCTTCTTTTTTCCTTTTTTCTTTCTTTTTCCGTTTTCTTTTCTTTTTTCTTTTTCTTCTTTCTTCTTTCTTTTTTCTTCTTTTCTCTTTTTCTTTTTTCTTTTCTTTTTTCTTCTTTCTTTTTTCTTTTTTCTTCATTTTTTCTCCTGTGAAAGAGATATGGGAAGCAAATATTAAATCTGTGTGCTGTGACATCCTTAGAAAACAGACTTGAAGCTTCATGTCAAAAGTGTCAAGAAATGCACCATGCACCAAAGAAGCTGAAATGGTGAACAAAACTAAAATAGAGGCTATATGTCATCAAGTTTAGTGTTTGCCAGTAACATTTATGGCCTTTATGTCAAAGCCTATGGAAACTGAAATAGGATTGTCGATTAAAGGCATGGCATTTAACAGATAACATCAGATTGGTTGACTGAATATTTCTGTTCTGGCTCCATCACAAACGGGGCCTGGTTCATATCCCTTTGTACTGCTAGAGCATTTTGAGTAAGAGGATGGCTGAAGTATTGCCATTGTTTTATCAATGTTCTATCATTAGATCTGTTCCCATGGCTTCCTCCCCCTCTGCATCTGACATCTTGTTCTCCTCTTATGTTTTTCCCTTGTTATGTCTTGAACTGTGCCCCCTCCCCATTCTCAGAGCCCCTCATTCCAGTGTGATGCTGCCACTGCTCACCTCCACTCCCTGCAGGCATACCCTCCCGTTCTCACTCGGGACATTTCTGTTCTCACAGCATTTTCCATCCCACCGAATCCTAATTTGAGTAATCTGGGGCTCAAACAGTTCATTCTTGCACATCTTTCATATTACACTTGCTTATTAGCTATTACTCCTCTGCTGATCGAATGCTTAAAGGCAGACAGAGATTCCTGAGTGCTCAAGGCAAGAGTTGTGACTGTGGCATCAGTGACTCTTACTGTGGTGATGTGGCACTGTCTCAGAACAAGAGTCATGGGACAAATCCTTCCCCAGTTTCCTGGTCAGCCTTGGAGATCCAATAACTACTTCAGGTTTCTGGTTCAGAAG
The DNA here is from genome assembly GCF_036370855.1 of Dromaius novaehollandiae. Lineage (NCBI taxonomy): Eukaryota > Metazoa > Chordata > Aves > Casuariiformes > Dromaiidae > Dromaius > Dromaius novaehollandiae. Next base: position 121,194,078 of record NC_088099.1, on the reverse strand, counting down.
TTGACCTAACCTCATACAGGTGAGGAACGTAAAGGCTTTCCCTATTTCAACTCATGGCTTCTCCATCAGAATAAAACCTCGTACCAAATGATGGTACGTGTTAGCGCTCACCGATCACACTGCATGCTTTGAGCACAAGCTGTTCCTGGGATGACCTGTTGTTCTGGGGGCAGGTTCATAACAGTGCCTGGAAGCCATGCATGCACATCCTGGTATTTCTGACTGCAATTGTATTTGTATTTCTACTTTCCCTCTGGCTCATTGTCTTTTATATTTACTTCAGCATGCCTGCTCACCTTAGCATGAAAAACAAATAAGAAAACAGTCTGAAGACTTTTTCTGTCTATAGGGCAGCTTCTGCTGCAGCTCATCTGATATTCGTTCATCTTACTAAAGTCTGTCTTTCATTTAAATAATAAAATAATCAGACAGTTTCAATACCTCCAATTATTGATATTAAGATGTATGATATTTACTAAAGAAAAGCAGAGTTGTTTTGAGCAAATAAAAACCAACCTGCAAGCTCACCTTGGATTTCTACTGAATCAAATCCCATTGGTATGGTGCTAAAAATCTATGCTAAAGCTCTATAAAATATCACAATTGTCTTGGCATGGCTTGACAGAAATGGAGAGAGAAAGATGATGCTGTCTGTAGCTATATAGATACCAATCCTGCCCAGCTTCTGGGAAGACAGTTAAATAACCCCTCAACATTCCTTTTGGACTTTCTATTTGAAGCTTTTAAAACAATTTTGTAATTAAGGCAGTTTCCGTCACCTTGTTACGGTTTTCTGTACCATAAGAAATTCATTTTGTGGCTGACACAGCTACTAGGCTTGGATTTGTCTCGATGGGAACAAGGATGTCAGAATTCAGCCCCTCTCATTAGCCTGCACAGAAAGAGTTCAGAGTTTTATTGCTCAGCATCCTTTCCCCTGCAGATGCTTATTTGCTCTCCAAACATCACACTTATTTTGTTGTTTGTGGTTAGGTCTGTGTTCTGGAGAGAGTGCTGCTGGGGAGGCTCTAGGAGGAACAGAAGGCATGTTGTGCTTCTGGGCTGTTCATTCACATACCCCCAGCATGACATGTGGCAACCAAATACTTCATTTAATTATGAACACAGACTGGGAAAGGCTTTTGTGGGATACAGGGCTCAGGCCGTTACTATCCCAGGTAACCATACAACATAATGCCTTTCACCTTAACATATCAAGCTTTCTTAACATTATGCTAAGTGGTTTGTCTCTAACTATTTTAATTAGAAGGTTGCTCCAGAGCTTACAGATCTGAGAGGTAGGAAACTTCCCTTAATTTCCAATGTAAATTTATTCATGGCTAACTTACATTCACTTGTTCTTTACCAACATTGTCCTTGGTTTAAAATGCCTCTTCCTCTTCCTTCTGTTTTCTTCCAGTATGTTCAGTATATATTAGTCATATCTTCTCCCATCTTTCTTAAGTGAGGCGCTTTCTTTACCTTGGCAATGTAGGCTCACTGTTCAATTCACCATCTTGGTAGCCTTTTTGCTACATATCTGCTACTGTGGGTGCAATGCTTCATACACAGAGCACAGCCTTTCCCCCCTTGACCTTTCCAGGACCAGAAATGTACTACGGAGCATTGATGACCAACCAACAGGAAATAAATGGGTTCGTGTCACAGCCAGGAACCTGGTCACACCATTGTCTTTTCCGTTCCCAGCAACTCTCTCTGCTCTGGCTGTAAGCGCACTCTAACATCCCGATTAGATCTATATTTGTCTTTCTTCCTTCTTGCCTTTTTGTTTTAAGATATGTAGCAAAGGAAAGTGTGAACACTCTTACCTGAGACTTTACCTTAAGGCTTCTGATTTTTCTTCCTTAGCTTCCCCTCTAGCAGTTTCCAGAAAAAAAGAATGATTTGTGAGCTCTTCTTTCAATCCTAAAAGAATAAAAATAATATAGATCTGTGCAAGAAACAGCAAAAACTCTCATCTAAATGAGTGCCAATAGCTGCCAATTCTGATCTCTTGATTTTTGCTTTCAAGGCTGGGAAACACTCCATATATCTGCAGGGATATAAATGAGCTGATGCTGGATAACACTCAGATGAATATACTATATGAGAGTTGAAGTATATTTTCCAGAATGTGTGTGCATAGTTTATTAAAGGACTATATGCAAAATTGAAATGACACACCTACCTCTACGTAACAAAATCATGGAGAAAGCCATCATTTCCATTATGCTGCAATTCTCCCTAACTTAAGCTGGAGAAATCCAGGAAATGTAGGGCTAAGTGATGCTTGAAAATATGCCAAGGTGGGCAGTGCACAATGAAGATATTTGGACATTCCTGTTGTGCTGTAATACTGACTTGGCTCTGTCTCCTCAACCATTCCCACCACTGACGAGTGCCCAGAGAACTCCTGGTTTGTGTCAATATTCGTAGAGCAGCCTTCTCTCTATAAAGCATCCAAGTTATTAAGAGTCCTGGTCCAGAGACATGATGTCTCCTGCAATCAAACATGTATTGTGATTCACAAACTTCATGACATTCTACAGATTAATTGTTTATTTTTTATTTTTATTTTTTTAGAAGTGGTCTCTGTGCACTCATAACCAGCGAAGGATGGAGCATGCCTCTGTGTGAGTGTATTCCACTTTTGTATGGCTGTTTGAAATAAAGATCTGCTTTACCTTAACGATATTTTGCTGTAAAAATCCTATAATAGTGGATCTGTTTACATTCATGATGCTGACTAGAATAATTTGTCTGAGGCTACCAGCAAATTTCCTTTCTTTTAGTGATGAAGCCTATGGATTTGGGTACACCTAGAAACCAAAACCTTATCTGAAGTCACATGTTAATGGAAATGGACATCCAAATTTTTATTTCAGTAAAATATTTCTTAGTTTTGCAGCAAAAAAAAAAGAAAAAAAAAAGAAAAAAAAGAAGAAGAAGAAGAAGAAAAGGAATAAGATATTGTCTTCTAGAAATATTTTAAACTATATTAGAAACTTTACAGATTTCTAAATTGGCTCAAGCTTTCTCAGATGAGATGAAAATCCCTGCTATTATGGACAGATAGGTGTGATTATGTTCCCCAATGCAAAGCTGAGGAATGAACTTATAGTAACAAATTTTATTAATCAAAGAAGGGAACTTTTGTGAAAGGGTCCTGATGCCTGAACAAAGTCACTTAAAGCTAGCTCACGCATCTTTACACAGTGCTACATGGTGCAGTAGAGACACACTGTTTACTTTAGCTATTTGAAGGGGTTGGTGGCATGGTGCCCTATAGATGCTGCCTGGCAACACATCCCTAGGCTAGTTGGTCATTAATGAATGTGGATGTCTGCCTGTGAATGCAGTCCTGGGCAAGGAAAGTCATCCTCCCCCTGTCTGTTTTCAGATATGATCTCCCATCTGCCTGCCACTGCGCATGCATTTCGTAGCAAATGTCCCTGGAGCTGTGCTGGTGGATGCTCCAAGTTTACCCTCCAGACACACAATCTTTGGAGCAAGCACTGCATCTCTTCAGCCTTCTGCGGAGCACAAATGCAATGGAGTTACTACTGCAGGTAGTGCCCAGCAGTAGAAAGGGACCACAAATATACCTTATGGGTACAGCTATTCCACAGAGAACAGAATAGGATGTACTAGGATTTCAGTGTTTCTCTAGTGTTTCCAGTGGTTCTGAATCTCCATTTTAATCATCATGCCACCTTGATAGAGACGCTGAAAATAAATTATTAGGGTTAGGGTTAGGGTTAGGGTTAGGGTTAGGGTTAGGGTTTCTTAGTGGAAAAGTGCTACACAAAGAGAAACTGTAAATTTAGTCTTGGAAGGATTCAGTGCACTGTTCACTACTCTTCTCACCACTTCTGAAAAATAAGAAAGCTTTACAAGATTTCTGCCAATCATGTAGTAAGGTTAACCAGAGGCTTAGAGCCAGACCAGATTATTTTAGGGAGGTGGACCTTAATGAGGTGCCAGATCCCCATGGCACATAGGCTTCCCCTGTCACCTGCGCAGAGTGCTTCTGCACTGGGAGAGCGACCCTCTCTTCTGACCCTCGCCTGATAATCCTGTTAAGCAGTGTCACTGTGTTTCGCTAGTCACTGTGAGGAAAACCCCAACAACTTTTTTGGAGGTTTCAAGGGAACTGGGCTGCCCAGGTCCAGGCCAGCCTGCACTGCTGTGGAAGATGGAAAGCCATTTCTCTCCTCTCCTGCCATCCTGAATTACTGTCTGTGCCATCCTTTTTCTTTCTCACAGGGGATAAGGACCACCAGGAAACACATTTAAAAATCATCCGGGGCATACAGAAGGAGAAGAGAGAAAGTTGTTGGTACATTTCAGCAAGCCTCGTTAAAAACATCTCTAGGCACTACAAAGTGCATGTTATCAATATGCATATGTGATGTCTCTGAGGCAGAGTTGCCTTTAAGGTACATATTCAGCAGGACAACATTTTCCCATGTGAGGCAAGGAACAACAGTGAATCATATGTGTAGGAGGGAAAGGCCTTCCAGCTATGTACAGTATTTATTCCCTTTTGTGTCTTGCTCCCCCCCCCCACACACACACACCTTTTATTAATGGCTTTTGCAATTACTGGTAACAGTGCTAGTTAGCAGAAAGTGGTGACTTCTGCAGCTGATTGATTGTTTAAGTGAAGCTGGATGTAAAGGGAAATGAAACAATGCTTGTGCACTAGCTTTACTTACCCCTCTGATCCCTAAGTGAGAGTCAGCCAACACATTATTTGTGCTTGGAACGTGCCCCCAAAGCCGAGTGTCACATTACTTGACCTCACAGAAATGCACATATGTATTTAGGAATACATAAGGTGAGGCCTGCAGTGCACACAGTAAAAATTCCTACTGAAGATATCAACAGGGGATCCAGAGAAGCTGATTTTGATTTAGAGAGAATCTGAAGAAAAAGTATCACACCCTGCTCTGCCTACAACCATGCAAGCTGCCTATAGGACTTTGATTTTTATTTCTCACCTTATTGAAGAGGGGTAACACTCCACCCCAGGAGTGTTAGCACTGGAAAGCATTGCAAAACAAACAGGTGCACCACAGTGAGTCGTGAACAATAAGGTATCTCAGGAAGTTAGCTGAGTTCCCAGCAAGTTCCCATCCCTGAACAGAAAGCACTGGAATACAGTATTTCCCTAAGTACTGATCAATGATTGTCAACTGATGTGAACAGTGGCATTCAGTCAGTAGGCAGCAGGTTGCTCATGATTTTGGCAATAAATTGTAGCTGAGCAAGACAGAGAATAGAGCTATAGCTGTAACTGAAGATGCTCTTTGTCCCAGCAGAGAGCACATTCTGGCAGTGGGGAGATTATCCAAGAAAAATACCTACGACAGGTAGTCTGGCAACCTCCAGCTCCCAGCTGGGAGGCTCCAACAAATTTCCCACATAATGCGGCAGAGATAAAGGGCAGGCCATTCCAGACAAATGGTTATAAGGATACGTTTTTTAATAGAATTATATATGTCATTTAAGAGGAGCAAGATTCAGCAACAATGTGAATTGATGGAGGGCCTGTGCAGCTGTCACAGTATCAGCCATCTAATCATATGTATCGCTGGACCAGAAGTAGTGGAGATCTGCAGCTTCCTTATGGTTCCCTCTTCTCCTTGCCCTCACTCTCTACTTTCTCCTTGTTTATCTAAGCCTGTATCTGCATTTAGAGACTCCTGCTGAAGCTGAAATGTCAAAATGCAAGGCAGTGTATAAGTATCAGAGCATAAAAGACTCAAAAATTTTAAATATGAATGGAGCAAAAGAATAAGAAAGACTGAAATAAGAAAGAATAAGAAAGCTGGCATCACTGAGCTGGGCAATGCTATGATTTCCAAGCACTAGTATCAAGATATTTCTGATTGGTAACTACTGCTGTTTGCTTTATTTTTTCTCTTGCTCTAAAAGCAGAGAGGCACTGAAAAGAGGGGAAAAAGGTAGCAGGGAAAATGGGCAGCTGAAGTGAGCAGGATGAGGCTCGAGGGAAAGACTGTGAGAGGGGTCACAAGAAGGAATCAGAGCCAATAGCTTACTAACAAGAAAGGGGCATCTAGAAAAGAACAGTGAAAAGTTTTGAGGCACCAGTGAGTAGAAATGGTTGGCAATTTCCTGTCAAAATGAAAGGGATGTCATTCTTTCCAGTGGAAAAATGCCCTTTTAATAACTGTCCATCAGATAATATTTCTTGGAAATTTTTCAATTTTACCTGATTTCTATTTCAAATTTGTTTTGGGGAGGAATTGTCACGCAGCTAGGAGTTGACATTTCTGGCAGGCTCTTATCATTCACATATTCTACCTTGAGGCAGAGAGCGTGAGATCCTTCCAATCTGGGAGCTACAGCTGGGCTGGTGGGAAGGCGCTGAGCCTGGTGCTTGCTTCCAGCCATCTGCCTGGAAGCCTCACACCATGGCAATTCTCTCCCTGTAGGCAAAATCAGGCTGACAAGAGTCTTTCAAGACAGCAACCAGCAAATAAAATAAAGTCTTTGTTCCTTCAGATTGGAATGTTTCCCTTTTCTTCCTAAATGAGACACGTACGTACAAACAATTTTGTGAGAAAAGTCTGACTCTACCGATGACCTTAGAGAGTACAAAGACCCTTTGGTAGCTGCTTGCCTGTGCTTCCACTGGCTACATTTCTTGACAGACCAGTTACTTTGTCCCTGGATTTCACATGGTTGCAGACAGGACCAGCTGCCCTGAGGAAAAGCCTCTCCTGCGCACAGCTCTGCATCTGTGAGCACTTGGGAGCAAGGAATATGTTTCTCTTCTGCTCTCCTCTGTCCCCAGACTGCACCCATCACAGGAGTTTGTTCTCCTCTAACAACGATGGCTGTCTAGCTAGTTCTGCCAGCAATTAAGCAAGGCACTGTAAAATAAGGGATGGTATAGACTTGCACCAGCATAGGTATATTTAACAGACTGCAGATTTTGCAGGCTACATTAGAGACCATTAACTAGCCTACTTGAGTCCCATAGGTCTGTTAGTTTCCAAGGAGGGCTCTACAGACCAAGCTTTATGAGTGGGTTGACCCTGCAGACTGTTTTCAACTGGACTCCATCTGGAGTGTCTCCTAGGAGGAGACGCTTTTGAGGAACTTGGAGCAAGCTTCTTCACGATAGCCCTAAAAAGTAACACTCAGAGAGAGACTTATTCTTCCATTCTACTCAGAGTACTCCGAGTTTTGGGCACTGAACTTCAAGAAGGGGGTAGGTACACCAACTGGTGACAGTCCACAGGAGAGCCACAGGAATGATCAGGGGCTTAGAAAACTTGATGCAGGAAAGACCAACTTGATAGCTGACTGGCCTAATGCTTAGGCTGCAAAAAAGAGCTCTGGAAGCGGACATTCTGATAGATAAGTAAATGAGTGTTGTCTATGGTGGACAGGTTAAGAAATAATGGATTGCAATAAGAAAATTTATATGTAATACTAGGAAAAATTTGGAGGATAAGGAATGTATTGTCTGGAGAGCTTTCCAGGTAGACATCCTTGGAGATCTCCAAGAACAAGTTAGTGAAAGATCTGTCAGAAATGATGGTTGATGCTGTCTTGGATAGACAGATGGATCAGATGACCTTTTGAGCTCCTTTCCAGCTCTATGTCTGTCTGTTCCATGGTCTTCATTGAAAACCACATGTTAGGTTTTCAGGTTTTTTCTAGACACCGAAGCTGGCCAGTAAGCTGATATGTAGAGGGAATCCAAATGCGTAGAAAAAAGATGGGTAGAGGAAATCTGGGTGCCTCCAGACAAACTAAATGGATTGTGTGAATTCTTAATGGCGGAGACTCCAGGGAGCTACTCTCCAATTAAGTTAAGGATCTGTATGTGTGCTGGAGAGTTGTATGGAAAAAGATTACATGGGGAACTTGATATATCTGCTATGTTGGCTTTGCCTGCACTAGCTTTACCTGTGTTGAATAAACAAAGAAAGTGCTCTAGGTATTGCTCTAAGAAAGATTGAATAATAAGTAAAACATTTCTTCTTTTGTTAGTAGCTTGTGTCCTTGCTTATTAAGTCTCAGGCTGAGCAGCCAAAGGGAATGTTTGAGACATAAATGCCAGAGGGGACTCTCATTGCTGAAAGAAAACAGCAGGCAGCTTGAAATGTGATACTTCTGTTCCTGGAAGACCATGCTGATTAGAAATACAAGTTCTGTGTCCTTTACTCCCTGCTCTCTTTTCTCTCCCCCCTGCTTCTCCTCCCACCCCCTTCAACAGCATTCAGGAAGTTCAAAACTCATCACTAATTGCAAACCGTTGGCCAAAAAAGTGAAATTGCTCATTTGTCTTTTGCTAACTAAATTAGCAGAGATCACTTTTCGGACAAACTCCTCATTTTACCTAGAGGTAAGATGAATATTGACATTTCTTCACCTGCTTCTCTGTCTCTTTTTGCCTTTAGATTCAGTTGTAAAATCACCTCACCAAGGTTTCTATCCTGTACAAAATAAGAATATAAGAAAGCAAATTTTCTACCAAGATTCATTTTCTCTTTCAAAACCAAACTTATCTTTCATATAAAACATAGGGCATGCTTATTCGGTCTTCTAAAAAAACCCAGCTGCTTACATCGGATTGTCCTGTGCCTTTTAAGTCAGTTCCTTACGAAAGCTTCCTCTGCCTTAACGAAGTCAAACCCCATAGACAAACCAAGGCTTTGTTAGTCCTAGCAAGAGATATAAGTTCTCATGCTAAGGAGAACTCATGAAAAATTCCCTAATCTCTTTTTACATGTCCGCTCAGATTTTTAGCCCTAGCACAGCTGCTGATCACAACTGCTTGCTATCACCCAGAAAGCAAGAAGCAGTCTTTCAATCTATACCCGACACTTCTCGAGAAACTAATTGGAGCCAGTGCAGACAACAGAGCTACGTTGTAAAGTGCTCACTTTGCAAAGCAGCTGCATGACAGCAAGTTGATCTAATGTTGAACAGGCAGTGCTATGCTTTACTTTATAACAACTCACTCCTGCAATTATTGCCAGATGTTTGCAGACATTCTGAACATCTCCCATCCAGCATTAACTGCTCTTTCAAAATCTGTTGCATTTACAACACTCAGAAACTGAGTCTGCTGTTTGGCTAGTGTCATCCAGAAAGAAGAAAGGGAATTAAATAGACCACTTTCTTTTGTTCTCTTTACTAATAGAAACAGGGATTGTCACCCCTTGAGTGATATGGAAGGCAACAATGCTGTTGACAGAGACACAGGACAAGAATTTGGTCTTTAGTTTTCTTATCTAAATGATATACAGATATCAGCCTCAATAATATGATCTGCATTTCTACTTAGTCAGGTAAATAGAGAAGAGTGATATCTCATTGCTGGTGCGCGTCATAATTTTGCAAAGAAAGAGCACCTCTCTATTCAGATAATATTAGTTAATATACAGATTAAGTGGCTCAGCTAAAAGTCTTAATCTGTTGATGCTGTACCCTGATATGCTCCTGTTTGTAGGCAGCAGAATGAAATGTATTGACCATTTCATCCTGCTTCAGAGTAGCTGTAGGAGGATTTACCTGCAATTACCTACTGAAAATAAAAGGAAAGATCAGTAGAAATGAGATGTCACTCTGGACTTAAGGCTCTTGTTGCCAGGGAAACCTCGGAGTTAGCATCCTGATTAGGGCAAAAATTGCTGTAACCCAGCTGAACCTTTATCAGCGTCAGTGTGTTCAGCACAGCTGCAGATAGCCTGTCAGGCTAGGGACAGGGAAAGCCCGCTGTGGTCTCCTGCTTGACCGAACAGCCCTTTCTGAGAGTGTCTCACCTAGACGCCAGCTTGCAGCAATACATAGCTGGGACTGCGTAATTGAATTACACGAACACACTACTATTGAAATTAGATGGGGAAAAAGGAAAAATTGATGGAGGAAGGATGAAGGAAATAAAATGAAAAGTATTCTCATATGCTTGTCTGGACCAGAGAGAAAAAACAGTGTTTATGCAAAAAGTAATGGAGGTAAAGAGGAAAAGGAGTTTCCACAAGGAGTAGTGATTTGTTACACTGTTTTTACTGAGGAATAGAGTCTTTGGCAGTTTTGGAGGGCCAAAGGAACTATTTTCAGGAAGTCCTTGCTCTCCCACTTTCCCCCATATTGGAGAACCCTTTCTGAAAATCTCAGAGCCTGCAGTTTCACTTAGGGGCTAATGGTGGTGCAGCACAAAACTCCTGACCCTGTAAGACTTTAAAAAGCAGCCTCACTTGGGTAATGGCAAGAAAACAGGTTTCAGACAAGTTCAGAGGGTTCAGAAGACAAGTTAATACTGTTTATTTGTAGAGTTTGAAAGTTGTCAGAGATCAGTTTGACAACATAACTGAATTAACCGTAATCAGTACTTCTTCATTGGATACAGTAAAATAGACGCTGTTGTGTTTGTACTTAGAGGTAAAATATGCTTCGACTCTATTAGATGTATGCATTTTAAAAATGCACTGGTTCTTTGTAATGCTGTAAGAAAGCTGCCATATCAGATGAGAAAGATGGTGGACCATTCTGTTTTTCAATGGTTTTATTAATATAGCGCATTACCCATCATTTGAGTCAAAGCAAATACTGAATTTGAGCTATGTGTAAATCAGAGTGTAAATGTATAAATTTGTGTCATACTTAAAATACTGAATTACTTTGTATCTGCCTGTTGGAAAAAAATCACTATCATTAAGAAGGTGTTATATGTCAAATGTTGTATATACAGCTCATGACCAGAAACATCAAAAACAAACCACTTCTTTAGTCCTTTCTTCTTTAATGCTACCTAAGTGCTGATTTTTTTGAATAATCTGGTACTAATATCTCAAATATGCACAGACATTCTTATATTCTTCTATCCACAACTTCAGTACCAAAAAAAAACATTACAAATGCCAGGACTGTAGGAGTGTTGAAAGGAAAATTATATTCAGAGCTCAGGAAATACTGCTCGTCTATATGCTTATGGAGCTTTATGGAGTTCTCCATTTCTTAGAGATTTGCAGACTTTACCACTGGATTTTAAAGAGTATTAAGCATTGATCACAGGTCGGTTTAGCTGCATTGACTTTAGTAACTACTGTCTCCAGCAGCCCACCACATATTTTTTAGCAGATTACACCACGTCATGACAGGAATGGTGAAAAAAGTGTGCGCCCATTCCTCAGCCATCACAGTACACAGCTAAATGAGTCATTACACTGAATTCTCCAGTAGTGCCCCAGTCTGCAAACAGTATAGTTTAGTTCAACACCTCCTTTTCAGTTTTGGAAGTCCCATCTTTCTGAAGAGAGAATGTTCTTGCTCAGGTAGAATAATTCATCTCAGGTCTTAATAATTCTAAGCAAACTATCATCTAATTGCTAAATATGATGAAACCACTTCTATTGCCTCACCACTCTGCTTAATTCATGAAAATTTTCTCCTCACATCATTAGATCTGATTTATGCCATCAGCTACAGCGAAGAGACCTTCCATTGGAAAATTGTATGTTTATAATATAAAATCATTTCACTCTCCAATTGTGACTTCACCAGTTCATAGCAGTTTGACAGCACAAACTTTGGTGCTTTGGAGGACACCAGAGCAATTCTTTTTAAAAACTAAGGAGCTACAACATTCCGTTTTGTAATATATTACAGTATATGCTACCCATAGCTGTAAAGCTGATTTCTGTCCTAAGAGTCAAAGTTTCACTGGTAACAAAATACATGCATCTTATTATGTATGGAAAAACAGCTAAAGAGATGCTGTTCCAGATACAGCAAAAGGCTTTCCTTTGTTCTTTTCCCCCCTGAGTTTTGCAATTAATTATGAGTTCAGTTCAGAAGACATTCCAAGGCATAACAACTTTTCCTTAACACAAACATGGATAAAAAGATAAAATTGGTTTCATTATCTAAGCATCATAAAATACCACCTAGACATTCCTAATTAGCAGAGAAAGGGGAAATTTATGGCTGCATTTTTCATTTATGGAATCACCAGCTACTGTCTTCATGGCAAATATTCATCATTGAAAAACTGGGAGATAGTGTTAATGTTAGTGGCATGCATTGCATATGGCTAGAAAGGACAAAAGCTGTCAGCAGAAGACAAACATAAGCGGCCCTCCATAGATAAATTTGCTCATGTTTTTAACACCAGACATAAAGGAAGTTTAACGTTATGTGGACACCCAGCCAGTGGTAAATCATGGAATTAAGAGCCACATTCCAAGCTGGGACAAGGGCTTGAATAAAAGGCTGCAGGAGTAGTGGTGGTTTTCAGCCTGATACCTTCTATAGTCTACAGCACTGAGACATTCTGTAATTTTTTACCTGAGGTGACCTTAAACTCCAGGAATGGTTAGTAAGGGCTACTCAGAGGAATTTCTACTTTAAGAACAAGAAGAAAATTCTGAAGTAGTGAAAGAAGAAGATTGGGAAGTGGGAGGAAGAAGACCACAGCAAGGCATAGAAGAGACAATACATGTCCAGTGAAGAAAATGCTTCAGAGTCTGTACTTTAATGATGAGTAATCAAGAGTGTGATCCCACCAAAGTATTTTAGCAATGGTATATTTTCTTTTCTGGATTAAGTTTGTAGATTACTAGAAATCCTTAAAAAATAATGATCAGAGACAGGTGCTGTCTGAATTAAATGAACAACCATTGCACACAGAAGCAGCAACCTTGAGGAAAAGCACATTTGAAAATATTCTTCACAAACATTCATCATGCCAGAATTTTGCTGTTCTTTTCATGTTCCTTCTGTCCAAAGGATAGCTCCTGGTAATGTCTGTCCTGGTGATGAAGGTGAAAGTAAAATTTATGCTGTGCAGCAGAAAGGAAAAAGACATCTTCAGACGTCTTTGAGATTTTGTTGCCTTGCACCAAAGGCAAAAACAAAACCTAGAAGTGAAATCCTGCTTCCATTGACATCAATGGCATATATCCATTAAATTCATTCAGTTTAGGATTTTATACCAGAAGAGCATCAAAAGACTGAGATAAAGAATCTGGCCATCAGTAACCAACCCACCATAGGAATCCTGAGCTTAATGCATGGACTGTAATATAGATGAGTCACCCTGCTGAGATCCTTCTGGGGCTGATCCAACTAGTTCAGGGCTAGTGCACTGAGTGCAAGTGTAGGCATAACATGAGACAGACACAGCAACAATTAATATGAATGAAACAAACATGTCCAGCAAATGACATTTTGTTTGTGAAAGATTCTACTCCAAAAGAAAGCAAAGTAAGAGCTCTGGCGAGAAGTTCTGCTTTGTCCATGGGAAGATTCTTTTCTTAAAATCTGCTCTTTTTCTAATTGAATCTGCCTTCCAAACACTGGAGTTTGAAGCTGAACATCTGTGAAGCGAGTATTTTCAGTACATGCTAATTCAGAATGTGCTGCAGGCAGAAAAGGTGCAGCAGCTGTGAGCACCACAGGTTCTGGTTGGGTGCCAGTACAAGGCAGTAAGTATGCAGCAGACCTTGACTGCTGTGTATGCTCTCCAGATCCGAGGGGACCTCTGCTGAACAGTCCTTACCAGAGGGATATGCAGGGACATAGTAGGAAGGCCACTCAGAGTTAAAATGGCTGTGAAGTTCCCAGAGCATAATATCAGGGAAGAAACACAATTAAAGAATCAGAACTTAAAAGTCTGAGAAAGTCCATGGTGATCAATCCAGTGCCTCCCCGAAAGAGGTGCCAGAAAAGGATAAACTTGAGAAATGTCCACAGAAGCCAAGAATAAGCTTTGACCACTATCACAGTTTATTTTCTACTGAGCAGAGGGACTGTTCCCAGAAAAAAGGATTTGGCCCTGGGTTTCTTAGGTGACAGGTGAAGCTAACAGGAAAGAAGGAGCCTGTCCCTTCAGATAATGGACTTTCTTTCAGATTGACAGAAGAAGCCATAGGCCTGTTGATCACTTCCAAAAGTCTGCAAAATGAGCATAATTACTGGTCATTGAGGCCTTTCAGATGTCTTTAGTGATGAGCATCCAAGCCTCTAGAACAACGTGGAGAGAGAACAGGGGCAGAGGGGAATAGGAATCAGTAAGAATAGGAACAGGTGAGAATGTGTATGTTTTTAAGTATATATACATAATGTATGAATTTGTAAACTACATTTTATACTGTATGTATTATGTATTAAATACAGTATGCATATATATTATAGATGTTTATAACAATGAGAAAGTGATTCCAGTGTCAAAAGTGCTCAATAATTATTAAATGATTGCTTATACTAAGCAAGCAGCTAAAAGTGCCATCTTATTCTGAGGACCCATTGTGTTAGATGTGTTACATGGATTAGACATACTGTATGTATTATACGTAATATTTTTAGCCCTCTTTGAAGAGATTATGTCTGTTGAAAGACAGACAAAAGCTAGAAGAAAGGAAATGTTATCTCCACTTTTGTATGCATATGACTAAGCATACTTTGGAGCAGCAGGAATGTAGTATGGGAGGGAAGGCACTGGGAAGAGGAGGACTGGGAAGAGCAAGAAGGGAGAAAGGGTTAGTGAAGAGGTGCAATGAACAGGGCTAGGGTCAATAAGGGAGAGGGGAGAGCAACCAAAGAGCAGTGTCAGGGCGGTAAGAATGAGTCTTAGACTGGATTAAATCTAACCGAGCATGAGCTGTTCTTGCCACAGCAGCAGGAAGCCAGGTGGCACAGTTCACTGCTAGTTTGAAGAGCTGGAAATGCTGCTGATCACATCCGCTTAAGGGTGAGAATTATGTCCTGTAGAGTCTTTCTCAACATGCAGTAAACTGGGGCAAATATACCTGAGACCTGGCAATTACTGCTCCCATGTCCTGGGATGAGCCCAAGGCAAATAAGGAAGCAAAAAGGAAAAAATGGTACCATGAATGCTAAAACATCCAACAAAAGACAACTTTTGTGGAAAGGTGAAAAGGAAGAGCAGTGGGAAAACACCAGCTCTAGTGCGACAACACCAGCTTTTGCCATCATCTGCTCTTAGTCCAGCGAGGACTCTAGAGCATGTGAGTTTGAGAAATACACTCCCATAGTTTTAAAGCTCTTTAGGGCATGTTTCTGACTACATGGGGAATGGAGGGAGAGTCCTTTATCTTTCCAGTCGCATACTCTTCTGATGTTTTATCATCATAATGCTATCTGAGCATGAGATAGTTGTGAATAGATGACAAAAAAACCCTTGAAGCCTACCACATGATCATGAGTCTTGGACATTTCCATGCTGTCTGTTTTCCCACTTGCTCTGAAAGCTGAGACTCTATCTCCCATCTCAGAGGTTGCTAACTATCTTATATGCCAGTCTCCCCAGTAAAAATGGCCATCCTTTTCCACTGTTTCCAAGAGTACTTATGCCAAGGTACATGAGTTAATGTAGGAATAAAGAGAGGCTGTAATGGAGTTGCTGAAAACAGCAGTCTTTTTCTGGGCTAAAAAGCTCTAGGTGCCTGGGAGGCATGATAGCGAACTGACCCTACAAGATGTACATACACACAATAGCTACCTATATCCTCCCTCTCTTTCTTATTCTTCCTCAGGCCACATCCAGTAAGTAAAGTTTAGGATACTTATAGGCAGTGGCAGGGCTTACAAAGGGGAAAAGGAAAAACACTTTTTCTTGACCAAGTTAAAGACAATCCTACACAAACATGAGTAAAATAGATGAATATGCATATGCTAGTTTGAATATGTGGTTTGTCAGATATTTACCTACATGTATTTAACACCCACAGAAGGCCTAAGGCAGCAGCTGTGGACTTTCTTCCACTTAGTTTTTGCAGAGGTCTTACAGAAACTCCAAAGGAGTTAAATTACTGCTATTATGATGCCATGAATGACTGATAGAAGTATGTTAATCTCCAAAGTATTGGTTGGCTGTAAGCAAAAGTGCAGCAGGTACATAACAACTTGGGTCTAATTCTGCTGGATCTTCAGCTATGGCCTTTAGGAGCCCAGGAAAGCTAGTTAGTGTTTCTTATTTTGTTCTTTTCTTCTCTTTTCTTCTCTTTTATGTCCTTCAAAGAGCCACTGTGGTACAAGCTGCATCATGGGGCTAACTGCGGTGGCAAACTAGTTTAATTTGGATTTGGCTACTGAACAATAGTGTCATGCATACTTGTAAGCTGAAACGACTCCTGATTTTTATCTTTGAACACAGAAGAAAAGTTATTTATTTATTTATACAGCACTGTGTTCTAGAATGAAGTCAGCTTACCCTTATAGTGAATTTTTTTTTATGAAAATAGTGGCATAAGTAAGTAGCAGTCTGGATAAAATCCAGATTCTGGTGAAATATAGGGTAAAAATGACTGCTATGAGAGAGGAATTTTGAGAGAGTGAGAGTGAAATCCCATTTGTCTACACAATCCCAGTCACGGCTACAGTAAATAAGTTCGACTACCATAATGAAAGGATGTCTAGCTAGCAGAACTCATCTCCTTAGAAATACAAAAGAACCTTTGTCAAATGTATGCATCTCACAATAACCTTTCTTCTTCCTCTCTAACACCGACTTTAGGAGACAGCATATCTGCATGACCTTGTGAGAAAGATCTATTCACTTATAGCTCTGGGGATCATTTGGAGAGCTGATAATTATTCAGACTCTCATGTTTCTATCTCACTGGCTTATCATGTCTTCCTTTAAAACATTTGAGTATAGACAGGCACTGAGTATATGGCTATCTTGATATGACAGTTTTCTAATAGACATCTGGTGTCATGGTAATTTGATGTCAAACAGAAGTCAAGCAGGCCTGGTGCCCTTTTCTTTTGACTAGAAAGGGAATTCCTTTTAATAGATTGCAAGCTGGTGAGTGCACTAAGAAAAGAGAGGGGGAAATAGAGAGGTGAATCTGTGCGTATTTACAAATTTTGCTCTGGGGCCCACAGAAAAAGAAATGTAATGCTACAGCATGGAAAGAGAGAAATTCTAAAGTAATAGGTGAGGACAGAAGATGAAATGGTTTTTAGAGATGAGAGTCTGAGGACAGGATGTTACTGAAGTGGGAGATGGAGGGAAATGGGGATGATGCAGTGCTGTAGTATCCTGCAAGGGCATGGGGTGTTTTCAGTTGTGCTGGGACCAGGCGGAGTGGAAGAGACAAAAGTCTATTTTGGCAGACTCTAAAACCCAGGGTAAGCATGAGCTGCTCCTGTTGATAAAAACAAAACCTAGCAAAACAACCCCCCCCCCAACCCTCCTGTCTCTGAACCACTGTTTTAGAGGAAATTTCAAAAGCATTCTAGAAATTCCTACAACTGCTCAGGTGTTTCTATTCAGTAAATAACACGATTCTTCTGTCATATGGGAAAAAAATCCCATCATTTTACAACACTCTTAAAGAACCAGCCTAGCAGTATGAGATACTGCAGACTTGAGAAAAGCCTCTTTTTTACCTGAATTCCTAGAAATTGCATATTTTTAAAGGAAAAGTTGGTTTAGGAACCACTATTACAAAATTACCACCTTTAAAAAAAAATCTTTTCAGTTCAAAATTCTTGACAGTTGCATTGTTACAATGGACTTCATCAGTTGCTATGACAGTTTGAATGATGAATTTTCTTTCTCCCTCCCTCTCACTAAAATATCCATGTTTATCTTTCTTTAGTTGCAGTATTTGGTGTAAATCACTCCATACTGTATACTGTAATAGATTATTTCAGTCATGTTTTTCATTTTTCTAGTAAAATGAAACTGGGTTTCCATGTGCTTTAGGTTGATTTGGCTTCTTTATTTTAAGTAACATCTCTTTAACTCCTGCCATTCCAATGTGCCAACTTTCAGCTCAGGAGGATGGTGTAACATTTGCAGAAACCCAAATATTAGCCAGACGGATCTCCTCTATGCATGGCAAATAAGCATTTGGTAAATACAAACTCTACCCTGTCACTGTTATTATTTGCTGATTTCCAGCTTCAGACTTTTCTTTTTTTGCACAGGAAATAACTTTAAGAAAATTTCACTTATCTGTGCATAATTACAAGATTTGCCCTGGGGCTTGCTGAAACAGAAATTTAATGCTATATCATAAAAAGAGAGAAACTTCTATACCTGAGAACAGAAGATGCAGATACAACAGTTTGGGTGCAGTCTTTTACTAGGTCCTTGATTTTATGCTGGATTCAGTGTCCCTTTTCCTCTTCCATAGGTCTGTCATGGAGTATCACAAGTGGAAATCATGCCATTTTTAGTCCAGGTTCTTGCCTGTTCTCTGCCACTTCTCAGATCATCTTCTAATTTCCTATAAATATAAAGTTTCTACATCTGAGGTGTGGAGATGTAACAACAGATGCAAAGACTTAGGCATAATTGCAGTATTGTCACCCTTGGTCAATGAAACATTTGGAGTAGTTAAAAATGTAAGAGGAGCATGTAGTGGCTTTTTAATGTACAGCTATTACACTTGCATCTTGAGTCAATTTTTTGCTGAGTTCTTTCTTTTTCGAGAGTGTAACACAGAGATAAATGCCAGGGCTGCTGTATGAAGAATCTTCATGAGCAGGTGGTGGTGTCTCCCAGTAAGGGTGTGTACTTTGTACATAGAGTTGTTCACTCGCACAGAGGTGCATCCTTGCAGCCAAGGAGGCCAACAACATCCTGGGCTGCATTACGAAGAGAATTGCCAGCAGATGTAGGGAGGTGATCCTTCCCCGCTATTCTGCACTGGTGAGACCACATCTGGAGTGCTCGGTTCAGTGCTGGGCTTCCCAGTATAAGAGAGACATGGACATACTGGAGCAAGTCCAGTGAAGGCCACAAAGATAACTAAGTGATTGGAGCATCTTTCATATGAGGAGAGGCTGAGAGAGCTGGGACTGTTCACTCTTGAGAAAAGAAGGTTCGGGGGGGATCTTGTCAATGTGTATAAATATCTGATGGGAGGGTGTAAGAAGGGCAGGGACAGACTCTTAGTGTTGCCAGTGACAGGATGAGAGGCAATGGGCACACACTGAAACACAGGAAATTACACTTAAACATAGGAAAAGACTTTTTTACTGTGAGGGTGATTGAACACTGGAACAGGTTGCCCAGAGAGATTGTGGGATCTCCATCCTTGGACATACTCAAAACTCAACAGGACACAGTCCTGATCAACCTGCTCTAGCTGACCCTGTGTTGAGAAGGGGGGTTGGACTAGACGATCTCCAGAGGTGCCATCCAATGTCAACTACCCTGAGATTTGGTGGGCTTGTTTTTAAATTAAGCTTACTACAAAATAGTCCTGGTGTTTGATTTTAAGATGTGCTCCACTGAGGTTCCTCAGCCAGTGTGCAGAACCCAGGAAACTCTCTGCCCGTGATGAAACACCACAGCTTAAGAAACAGCTACTGAACTCTGCACTGTGATGTTTCTAGGCCCACTGCCCAACAACTCCCAAGGTCTCTCCTGTTTTGAATCAAACGGGACATGCAGAATAGAGAATTTTGGTCTTTGCTGTGTTCCGGGTGGGTCCTTTCAGTTTCCTGGAAAATCCTTTAGGAAGCAAGAAGGTGAAAGGAGTGGGGAAGCACCCACACCAAGGCTTGGAGTGAGACACAGAGACAGACAGAGTTGTTTTAGGGACAGTGCTGTTTGTCTTTCTTCTGACACTGTTCTTTGATCATTGGTACAAGAAAGCAACTCTTCATGTGCTTATTTAATGTTGGCTTCATCCCGAAGCCTTGCTGCTGCACTTTGAAAAAATCTCATCTCAGCAACAAAGGCAGATGATACGCAACCAGCGGCAACCACTGCTTCATTTCCTGAGTTAGCCTGTCTTTGGCTACTACTAAATTTCTACCCGAGGAGCTCTAGGGTCCAGCTTTATTAGTAGTAGCCTTGGTAAAGGGGGTGGGGCATCAGCTAGGAGAGGTGCACAGGGATATTCTTAAATCCTGAACGATGTAACACAAAATCCTGAATGCTGTAACACAAAGCAGCAACCAAATGATTGGGCATACTATATGTTAACTGCAAGCAAAACTCTTACTGTTATCACCTTCAGCCTCCATTTAAATATTTGCTCTCATACAGCAGAAAGGAGATTGGGATTAAGAGATCATTTACTTCACCAAAAATATATGCTTTTTGAGAGACTTTGGACATTGATTAGCTTGGAGTAAGCAGTTAGAAAGCTTAGGGATCTGCTAATGGAATATCAATATTGCAAAGCTTTCTGGTTGAAAAATCAGGATATGCACTCAAAGAATCCTGTGGGATTGCTATGCTTTCTTTTAAAATCTCATTATATTTTAGTCATCTGAATTATTATTTTTTAACTCCTTCCTTATCCTTTTCTGAGGGGAAAATTTTTTGGAAAAAGCCACCAGAAAGAGTAAAGAGATTCTAATTCCTGATAAATGGCTGGTTGTGTTCCCTGTTTGGACACTGCCCCTTAAAGTTCTTCAGTTGGCATTAAGCTGTTTCACATTCCCTCTGCCTTGACACCTTCTGCAGAACTCCATCTTCTCTACCACCTTTGCCTCAGCAAGAGGTGGTAGCAGAAGAAAGGGCTGTAGCACATAAACTGTGACAAGGCTTTGGGCATATCTTCCTTTTTTTCCTTTTTGTTGTTACCACTTCTGGCTGGGAGCTGGCAGGGAAGGACCTTCCACTGTTGACGCCACATCTAGCATTATTCTGCCCTCTATAATACTAAGAGAGCTGGTAGTAGTCTGAGCAACCCTCTCAATTCAAGGTGACCAACAGCAGCATCTAGTGGCTCAAGCACCATTTCAAAGAAGATTTTGATCTGAAATCACCAGCCACTAGGAATTTCTTGAAGACTGCAATTAAGTAAAATTTATCCAAAGTCATGAGACTTGTGAAAGTATGCCATTTGGCAACCTTGGTACACAGAGGTGTTTTACCTTTAGCTGAGCAGTTTGAATGGATCACCTCTTCTGTGTAGACACTTAATGGTTAATGGCCTCCATGGAATGACTCAAGGCCAAGCTGATAGTTAGCATTTGAATAGAGAGAGATGTGAAGAACAAAAGAGAAGAAAGAAGCTGAACAATAAGGAAGTCAAGCAGAGCACATAGTAGTCATGCTTGCAGAACCAGACTGATAGGTAGCTTCCTCCAGTGCTGTCTGTCCATCTCACATGGAAACAGAGATGTTAAACAGATGTCATTAACTGTATATGCAGTTGGTGAGCAGCTCTGCTTGGTTTGCAAACTCAGCAGATGCATCCACAAACCAGCTGTTTGCCTGGGCAAAGAAGTAAACACTAATACCAAATGCCTGTTTCCACACAGTCACCTAGAAGGTGAAGGAAGAGAGAGCCTTATACCTGTAAAGGTGACACGTGAGCAGATTTTGTCGTGTGTTTTACGAAGCAGGCTGAAGATTTGAGTCTAATATCTTGGATCAAATAAGACTTTTCACTCCTGCCTTTAGAGGGTTGCTAATGAAGGAGCCACAGAGGCTTACAGAGACTTTGTCCATTTCTCTGGGCCTAAGACAATCTCCGAGGAAATGTGTTGCTTCTGTGTCAAAGTTTCTTCTGGGAAGCCTGCTGCAGAAAAAGAGGGCCAGATTTCTTGCTTTCATTCTAGTAACAAAGACAATCTATTTGTGCTATGCAGCCATTTCTGGAGCATGTGGCAGTGGTGCTTGTGTTACAGTTTTGGAGAGAGGGCAGTTTCTGCCTGCTGTTTGCACTTATCTCTGTTCAAGGGCTAGCAAAATTAAGAATTTAAAAAAACAGCCAACACCTTGGAAGGTTCTAGGGCCTGCTACCACTAGGCAGAAAGTGGAGATCTTCTTGCAAAGTGAATTACTTGATTGTTAAGCAGTAGCTGTTTACTGTAAACAAGAATCAGTGTGGTTTGGTAGATAATTAATCTCCTGATAAGCCTATTTACCTGCAGCCCACTCCCCTCACCTACTATCTAATTTTTGTCTCTACCCTATTAACTCCACACATCTTTAAAGCATTTGTTTCCTATGCATAGCTGATTCCAGTCAGTAATGGGTCACAGTCCTTGCTTCTTATTTATTCAGACTCAGCTTGCATATATGAGTAACTGGCTTTGTTTTATCTGCATTTTTTCCCCCAATACTGAGCAATTCTGCCCTCTGAGCCAGCAGGATGAAGTGTTTGCTGCTACTGTCTTGCCTTACATAAGTAAGTATGTGGTTTTAAGTAAGTGTAATTATTTTACACAAGATTTCTCACCTGGCAGTGAGGTGCCGTGATAGCAGGGTCTGTATAATCACCAGCGAGATGCTGGATTTCATTCCAAACGCACTTCTTCAAGCAGATTAGAGTCTACTTCTGCCCGGTCATTAAGTTCCCTGGCACTTCCTTTAAATTGAACAAAACATTTGCCGTGCCAAAATATTCTGCGAGCTGCCAACCCTCAGCGGTGCGGGGGTATCATAACGGAAAGCCCAGGCAGTACGGCAGCGATGGCTCTCGCGGCGTGAAACAGTTCTGCACCGCCGCCAGCAGGAGGGGAGCGAGCCTGTACGACGGGCTCTGCCCACCCCTGCACACCTGCCCGGCACCGCACGTCGCCAGCTCCCAGTAGAAAACCACCCAGGGGGCCCAAAATAACCCTAGCGCGGGACTTCAACATCCGCCTCCTCTCTCCGCACGCAGCCCGAGTCAGGGACGCCAGGTGAAGATGCTCTCCGTGGGAAGGCGGATGTCGCCCGCACCATGCCACCTCGGCTGCCGTCCCGCTGGGCAGCCCCGGCGCTTCCCGGCTCTTCGCACAGGCTCCCGCGGGCAGCACGCTGAGCGCTGGCCTCCTTCGCAAGCCGCTTTTCCAAGTTGCCAGCTTGCCCAAGAACAGCGAGCAAGACCCCTTTCAGCCGCTTCCCAGAACAGAGCAGCTCCACATGACCGGAAACCGTGTATAAGGGAGATTAGAGCAATTTAAACGATTTCTACACTTGAGACATAACCACATACAAAGCTAGAGTTCAAACTGGTCACAGGAAATCACCTACATGCGGAGGGAACAATCTGCAGCTTTCGCAACATTTTCCAGTGTGCAGAAACAGAGCAGCAGATAGGGGTTTTGCATAGGAGTGAGCCCTGACAAAGTGCAGCAGTTCACAAATGCTGAATGAACAGATATAAACCTGCATTGTATCAAATTGTCAAATTTGTCTCTCAGTGCTCAGCTCCTCTCCTTAGTTGCAGCTTCTGTAAATTACCTGGCAACTTTTGAAACCATTAGCTTTTTGAATCTGTAACAAAATTAAAGGCTGAAATGACTGCCTTTTAGGTTTCAAAATAATATCCTAGTGCCTACCAAAGCCACTATTAACTTCTGGCTGCAGTTATTAAGAACCAGCTTAAGTGAGTTTCAATCAAGCTCTGGGGACATCAAAAAGCTTGTTAGAAGTTGTTCAGAATTGCCTGCATATATTATATTATTAAGTGGCAGGCTGAGGGTCTCCACGAAAAGAGTTTTGTGAAATAGCAGCTTACCAAGATCACTGTTCCCCAGGTTGGGAACCGGTGCACAGAAACTACCACTGTGGTCAGAGGAACAATTTTGAACCAAAACGGCCAACTCAGCTCTCCTCTGGCACGAGACAGTAAACCACTGGAAAGGCTCCTGAGGCATGGGATGAGCATATCTGCAAGTGCGGCTATCCGAGGAGAAGGGCCAGCAGCAGAGCAGTTTTCTTTCTCAAGCCACATGAGGGGTCATGCCCTCCTCCCTGGTGGTGAGATAGGATTGAGATGAACGTTTTTTAAGAGCAGGAATATTATGAGCTGGTGCCTTCCAAGAAGTGATTGTTTTGCTACAGGATCCACTGGAGAATTAGTGCTCTTTGGGGCTGAACTCTGAACAAGCACCACAGATACTGTCTCTGTCCCAGGAAACTCACTGTCAAGAATTTAAACCAGGACTACTTAATCTATTTTTACCAACATCTGCTGGGTATTTTATGGTTGTGATTTTATGATTAGGAAGGAATGTGTCATGTTCTGCTTTGTTAGGCTAGTCTTTCCCATCACACTACCTTCAGAGGTGGGAACTACAGCCTCTTCCTGGGCCACTGGGAGAATAACCAAAAAAGCAAATCATTTGGGGGAATGTGTGAGAGCTCTGGAAAGTATCTATAGACTGAGTAGCCTTTATTAGCCAAAAAAGTAGCAGTTGCCTGTGCCAAAGCTCACAGGATTTTATGGTAGTTCTCTGACAGAAATCCATGCATTTTGGAGCTCATCCAATTTGGAAGAGGTGAAGGAGAGTGTAAGAACTGGAACAACTGCTTTTGCATAGCTTAGTACTCATGTTGGTCTCCTCTCATCTCTATCTGCTGTCAAATTGAGAAACACCTTACCATGGGAAGCCCTGCCTGCAAATTTCTAGCTTAGAAACACACAAGCTTCTTAACATTGCACTTGTATTCTTCAGCGAGCCGTTTTCCCAAGGCTGGTGATTGCTGACAACACCTTTACTTCAAAACATCCTAATACCTACACCTCAGTCTGTAGATCCTGAGCTTCCGACTTGCTGAAGTGATTTTTGTGCTGCTATTTCTGGAATATGAGGGAGGGAGAAGATAACTTGCACATGAAAGCTACAGTGGTGCCTTTGAGACTGACTCCTTGCAATATTCTTCTTCAATAAATAACTAAGAGGTGCTTACTTAATGTGGGCATGCTTGGCAGGAGGGAGAGAGCAGCAGATCCAACCATGAAGCCTTAGTTTTCAGTAGGAGAAAATTGTTCCTGCCAGAATGTGAAAAATTCCTGTATCCCTGCCAAAACAAGTGCTTGATGTGTGCTCCCTAATAGCTCATAATGAACCACAAACAGGCTTTTAAAGTAAGGATAAGGACACACATGCTTATAATGTTCATAGACTAAACATGCAGAGAGCTGAACAAAGTACCAAAGAATAGCTCAGCTGAAGGGGGATGTAGTGTGCTCTTCTGCTAATTAAAACAATGGATCTCTGAATTACAGTATTTCTGCTTTTGGGGATATTTAAACACTCAGATTCTCCCAAAGACATATTCCTCCAACCAGTGTGTCAGAAGGAAAATATAGTCCTGATCCCAAAAATTGGTTGTTCTTTCCCTCCATGAATTCAGTGGAAATTTGTACAGGAAAAGGACTCAGCCAGAGCATTTGACTACAGTCACATCAGTCCTGCGGCGGTGTGGACTGTGGATATTGTAATACAGACTATTTGACCTACAGCGACACCTGTTTAATACACTCAGCACCAATAGCTTACTTCAAATCTGCTGAAATCAGGGTGCACCTCTGTATTGACTGTGATGGCCTTTAGTTTCTGCACCCCTTTTTTTTTCCTTTAATCTCTTTTCACAAGTTTTTAAAATAAGAGTGTTTATTCCTGTAACAAACCAGATTTTAAAAGCATACTAGTGGATATCCAAAGTACTTACCTAATGCTTTTCATCCACATATCTCAATCATATTAAACACTGGATACTTTTGGGGTTTGTATCCACTTTTGACCACTGGCATAATAGAGGCACACAATGTTTGGACAACTCACCAAGGTCACAGGAAATCAATGGCAGCACTCAAAAAGAAATTCAGGTCTCCTTAATGTCCCACATCTTATCCACAGGACCATATTGCCTTTTACATGAAAGGAACAATAATTTTTATTTATTTATTTATGGGAGGAAAAAATACAAGTATCCCTGAGGATGACAATAAATTATTAGTCCAAACTTCACAGAAGGTTTTTATGCTGTATGATTTGCAACATCCAGCAAAATTAATCAGTTACAGCATAATAGAGAGAAATTAAAAGCTATAGGCAAAGGAGAAAAAACATAGGTTTTGGATGAGATGTTGGGAGGAGGCAGGAATCAGAGGGGGAAGGGAGATGCAGGAGAAAGTATTAAAACTGAATGGGACTGAATGGGAGAAGTCTCTCACACCAAGATGGTGAGTTCATATAAATTTATTTATAGCAACAACGGTTACCCAGTTTGAAAGGTATTTAGTGCACACACACAGACACAGAAGACGAAACATGTTCGGTGTTTGAGTTGAGCTTGAGATAACTTCCTGTTGCCTTAATTCATGCAAATAGTTCCAACACGGTTGATTATACTATTTGTGTGGTTAAAAAGACCAAGGTCTCTGGGGCCTAGGCCAGCTTTTAACTTGGCCAAGTGCTGGATGGCTGGAACATATTTCTAAATGTAATTTTTTCTGACTCCTTTATCCAAGGACATTCTGAACTAAAATGTCTTTTGTTTGTTCTCTTATTTAAAAAAAAATTAGGCCTAAGCAAGAACAACAGAGAGGTAGAGAAGAATAGGAACTGCTGGAAGAAGGAAACCTGTGGTGGTTGGTCCACAAGCAGAGACGCAGAGTACTCTAACCTTTCCAAAGCCAGGAGCCCTGTTTGTCCTATTGCTGCTTTTCTTCAGGTACTGCAAGTCAGGACAGACCAAGGCCAAGCCCTTGTACTTTATATATTCCTATGGCATAAAATGGAACATACTTGGAGGCGCTAATTACCCCTGCAGATGCAACATGCATGTATGCATGCAGCTATTTACTCATGCATACGAAGTACGTCCCAACCCACATTAGCTGCAGATGTGTGTGGAGGGCAGATCCGTTATGCCAGGCAAAAGACTCTCACAAGAAACCTCTGTAGAAAGAAATTGCTACTTGGAGTCAAACCCCAAAGGACACCGAAAGTTCTCACTGAAGCAACGAAAACCAGCCTCTTAGCTATGACACTGAACTCGAGAGAGTTAGGTTTAATTTTCCCACAGATTTGTTTGATTCTCAGCAAGTTAGATAGGTATATCAAAACATACAGGTGCAGGCAAACCAAAGCCCACAAATATTATTTCCCTTCTTCCTATACAAGATCTCTTTAATGCCAGCATTTCTCAGGAACCAGTAGCTGCTTCAGGCAGCAGCTGAAACTCCAAATAAATTCCTCTCTCAGATCAGTTGCCTGGTGATGAGAGGACTATAAACTGGAGTAAGGGCATCGGGAATTTTCCCCAAGAGCCATATATTTCTTTATTACTAATACTAGTTATTATTTAATTCACTTCAGTATTAGGAACTACTCTGAGCACTGTGCTGTTTTTCCCCAGTGTTAATAGAAAGACTTCCATTGCCTTCACTGGATATAGAGCTGGTTCTGGTGCAAAAATAGCAAAGGCATGTTTTTAGGTGCTGAGCCTATTATTCGCTCTCTACATTTATATTGCTTTCACTACAAAATGCAGAAAGTGCTTACGCAGAATATCATTTGGGCATGTGTCTCTGGAGGAACGTGGAAGAAAAACCACTAATGGAGTCATATCCTGGCATCATGGACTGCTTTCCCCTTAAAAAAATAAATTAATAGCATTTTCAGTACATTTCCAACCACTTTTGACCCCTCTGATTCCAGAGGGAAAAGAGCTATGGAAAATTATGCCATTTAGAGGAAAGGTTGTTTCTGTGCTGTACCAATACATTTGGAGGAAAGGTTACCAGGCCAGAACATGTCGTTTCATTGTATCTAGAAGGGAGATTTCCTTGGTAATGTATGCAGGCAATTATAATTAGTTGAAATGTGTTGGGAATTCCAGCATAGTCTAAGACCATTGCTGGACAATTTTGTGAAGACATGTGGTGTGTTGTTTCACTCGGATTGTGAAATACATGCTTACTTGTTCTAGTCCTTCATGAAGGACCTCATTTAAAACTTTACGCATGTTAGTGAGAATAGCTCAGCCATATAAAGACATGCCAACATGCCAAATTTTGGATTAAATACTTTTTTGCTTCAGAAAAGGGGCGATAACTAATCAGTTGTCATATTGAGAGGAAAAAGTTAATAGGCACTTAAATAACGGACTAGTCCTGGCTGCTTTGCAGTATGATGTAGATTTGCAGAGAGGTCCAAAGAGGCTAGAATATATAATTCACATCTTCTTGCAATCATTCTCAACACATGTAACAATTTATCCTCCTTCTAGACTGTTTTGACTTTTGTAGTCAGGATGTACTGACTACGGTTGAGTCTGATATTGATGGTACAAAGAATTCAGGAAAGAACGAGCTGGGCTGTTAGTTCATCAGTAGAAGGAAAAAGATATAGCCTTTCCACAAGCAAAATATATTGTCTGTCCAGAAAACAGAGCTGCAGAAATTCTCCTATGCCCTAAAATGAAAGCTCAAAGAATAATATATTTACATCTACCTTAGTACAATAGAGGCATAAGGAATTCCTTTTTTATCTTCATATCTTACAGGTTGGTTTATTTTAGCCTCTTGTATATTGAAAAAAGGGAGCTCAGTGAATCCTAAAGACCTAAAAATTAAGACCTGCTCTAGAAGTGGCATTCTCTGTTCCGCCAGCCACATCCAAAGCAAAATGAAAATGTTTGCTGGTACCCTGCTCTCAAAGCCATTCAGTTCTTCACAGTGGGGGTAAGTACCTGAGGATGGAAAGATACCAAAATCTAATCCCTATAGGCCTCTTGGTCTCTTTGTGACATTGCACAGTGGCATGTTGATACTACAGTACAACCATGATGCTGAGACTCTGCGGCATCTTCCTCATGGCAAAATCCTAAAAGTTGCCATTGTTTCTGGACACTGTGGCTTCTTCAACCATAATCTCTCTCCAGATATTAAAGAGGCCCAGGGACTCACCATGCCGGACGCAGGGTACAGGTTTCCAAGGTACAGTGCAGGGATAGCTGGAAAGATATAATAGAGGTATCTGTTGGGAGACTGACTCCAGAGTGTGGCAGTTCCTCACCGAGGGTTCAAATAAATGGAATTAAGGAAAAAAGTCCCATTGTGGATAAATGGCTGGTTAAAAAATAGGACAAAAAGAGCAAGTGTAAAATATGAGTTTTCTTGATGGAGAGAGATCACCAGAAGCGTTCCACAAGACCTGTAGTGGAATCAGTGCATTCAAAATAGTCAAAGCTGGTCTGGAAAAGAAAGTTAAAAATGAGGCAGTGAAGTCTGCAGAAGATGCAAAATAATTTGGGATAGTGAAATGTGAAACTGACTGTGTACAGCTATGGAAGCATCTCACAATAGTGAGTAATGAGGTAATAAAATCACAAATGAAATTCAATGAAGATCACAAATGAAATGTCAATAAATGCAAGTAAAGCACGTAAGGGAGAAAAAAGAACTATCTACATAACTATACACACAGTGATGAACTCTAAATCAGCTGTTAGCTAGGGGAATTAGCTATTACCACTCTGAAGAGAGATCTGGGAATCATTATGGATAGCGTTCTAAACAGTCAGCTCCATGGCAGTCAAGAGGTAAATAATGTGCTGGGAATTATTAAGAAAGGAACTGAAAATAAAACAGATAGCATCCTTGTAGCATTATATAACTGCATGTTTTATCTGCGTCTTCAGTACTGCTAATAACATTAGTTACTCCTTTTCCAAAAGGGTATGCTAACATTAGGAAAGACACTTAGAAGGGTCTCAGGGAAATGAGGGAGAGTAAACAGGTCAGGATATTTCTGCGTGGAGAAGAGTTGTTAGAGCAGGTATATGACAAAGTAGTGGTGTTCAAATAGTAGGGATGGACATCTCTAATGGGGACAGGAGAAGGCAGGTAATAGCTATCTCCCAGGGGCTGACAGAAGCTCCAGGAAAACTCCCTATAGCTTTGTCTCTCTACACTCCTTTTGTCTACAATATATGCTTCTTTCCTTTCTAGCAACTTTCTAGCTGGAGGTACTTTGGACGAGCGCAGTGCCAAGGCAGAGCTGAACATCCTTGTCCTGCCAGAGTCTGGGCTGAGCAAGCGAGCTGTAGGCTGCGCTGTGAGGAGCTGGGCTGCACAGGGTGGGGTGGGATGGGTGTTATGGTCCTCTGCAGGGTGCAGAGTGGGTAGGAAGGGAAAGAGTTCAGTTTGGTATGGCGACAGGATGTTACACGTCACAGAGAAAGGGGAGAGCTGATGGTTGGGCTGCCTTTGTTTGGAATAGGCCAAAGAATGAAGGTGTACATGCATGCATGACAGGAAAAGGTCAGGGCCAAGAAGAAAAAGAAAAAATAGGTTAACACTCAGATAATGAGTTTAAGCATGATCTATAAAATCATTGGCGGTACATAGAAGGGGAACAGGGAATGACTACCCAACATTTTCTATAACACATGCACTAGAAAGCACCCTGAGTAATGTTCAGGTGGTGTATTTAAAGCAAACTTATGGAAACATTTTTTTTCCCAAAGCACACAGTGGAAATCACTATGAAAAACTGTGAAGGCTGGTGAGGTTCAAGAAGGAGCAAACAAATAGGCAAAAACTGACCTAGTAAAGATGAGGAACTCAATTCACCTGGGATCAGAAACTCCCTAAATCACTGGCTTCCAGAGTTGTCGCAAAGAAGGATCTCTCTATCCTTGCCCTATTCCTCAGTGTCTAAGTACTCATCAGTGGGTGCCGTTAGAGGCAGGATGCTGTGCTAAATGGAGTCTTACTCTGACCCAGTATGGTATTCCCAAGCCACCAGAGGAGCGCTGGACTTATTTAGGAGTGCTCTCCCCAGGATGCCATGATTTCTAATGGGAGTAAAATATTGTTATTCAACAGTTACATCCAAGTAAGGATATTCATGGGGGTGCACAACTTTTTACAGTATTGCAGCTGGATTTGCTGCTGGGTAAAAGTGTGGGTGCACAGTCCCAAGTCTGAGCACATGTCTGCATGGAGAAGTTAGTTTTACATTTGACTGGGTATGAATTTATAGCCTGCCCTTTACTCCGCCCAGCTTTCCATGAGGACATACCTGGCGACTGTTCTGCTCCTTCCTCCACTTTCAAAACAGAAGTCACTAAGGATCATTTTGTAGCCTAGTGAGTACATCATATCACTACTTTGCATTAACTTCCCCATGTAGAGAAGCTCTGAATGTGAATAATATAATCTGTATATCACAGAACAGAAAAAATCAATACTACTACTTTTGTACGTCCCTACAGTATAAACCAGTTCCTTCTGGTCTCCCCTACACATTAGCTGAAGGTGTAAGAAGTTGTAGGAACACCTAATCTAGCTCTGAAAGTATATTTAAGGAAGAAAGTACTAATGTTTATGGAACCTCTCCATTTCACCCTTTGAGTTGGATTTGTGGCAGTCAAGCAAGATTTGGATGCTGACTCCAAAGGCAGCATAGCAGTCTGTTACAAAGCAGTCTAGGAAGTATTTAGTTTGACCCTGAGCATGGTTTGTTTGAAAGTCAAAGGCAAAACTCTTACTAGGCTCACTGGGACTCTTACTAGACTGTTATCCTTAAAAGGGGATTAGGAGGTGTTTAGTCACCAGTGTTCCCATACTTTCCATTAAAACATTGAACGGGATTAAAAAAAACAACAGAAGACACCCTACATTCAGACTATGCTATCTAGCCCCTTGCTAGATAATCATGCACAAAGTGGTTAGAGAGAAATCATGCATAATTTCTTGTTTTGCATTGTTAAAGTGAAGAAATCTGACCTTTTTTCTCTCTCATTATTGTGTCTATGGCATTTCTCCATAGATATATACACATACACACACACAGATACAGAGGTTGATAGATAGATAGATAGATATGTGTCAGTTCCCTCTTTCACAAATACTTTTTTTTCTGTGATCCAGCTAGCAAGCACAAGCTAAGAAAAAAAGTCAGACAAAAGCTCTTTTAAATATATACATAATGTATTTGTGTGAGTGATGGTAGCAGTCAGAACCACCTGCTCTATCCTTGGAATAATATCCCATATTCTGGAAAAAATTTGCTTTGGCATAGAGCATAGTGATGTGACTGTGTTCCTTTTCTAGTAGCTCAAATCACTGCTGCCCATTCAAAAAAGAAGGGGGAGAGAACCTTCTTCCTCAGCAGTGCAGAACGCATGTATTTACAAGGGAACTCTTCTTGAAGAGCATGTGGTATCTCTACATTTGCAATTGCATTTTTCCAGGGGAGACAAGCTTGATTTATTTCTGCAATGTAGCTGCTACTTGTTTCCCCACATCTTTTGTACAAAAGCAAAATTCTTAAAAATAGGCTGTTAAGCTCTTACCGTATAACAGAGAAGCAGAATATATAGTTAATTTCAAGATATATCCTTGCTGTATCAACAT
This sequence comes from Dromaius novaehollandiae, assembly GCF_036370855.1. Classification (NCBI taxonomy): domain Eukaryota; kingdom Metazoa; phylum Chordata; class Aves; order Casuariiformes; family Dromaiidae; genus Dromaius; species Dromaius novaehollandiae. The sequence continues at coordinate 121,162,003 of NC_088099.1, read as the reverse complement.
AATTGTCATACCGTAGTTACTCTTCTGGCATATTTGTTATTTCTTGGAAGGAATTTTCCTGAGTTGCACAAAGCCTTTCCTTTTCTCTCTCTGTCTCTCTCTCCCTCTTCTCATAACAGTGTGTTATAAAGCAGGAGAAGTGTATTACACTAAAAGAGCCTCAGACTGAGGTTCAGCTCCAAAGATATATTACAGCAATACTCCAGGAGAACAAGCTGCCAATAACTGAGTAGGAGGACTTGGTGATAGGCTGTATTACTCAAAACATGACACGAGAGAGGAAGAGCCAAAGTGCTGATCCTGTGCTGTCGGAGGGTGAAGCTCAGCAAACAACCAGCCGAATGGAAAGCTGCTTTGCTTGCCCTCTGCCAGGTAGCAGTAGGGAAGCTGCTGGTAATGCTGAAACTGTTTTTTTTTTTTTCTTTTCCTAGCAGAAAGATTTTCCACGAAAGGGTAAGCACCTGGCGTAACACAGGTTGTTAAAAACATGAATGATTGAAATGAATTCTCTTGTTAGGTAATGCAGAGACATTGGAGTAAAACCATTTTTCCACTGCAATTTCTTTGCTCTAACTGATAGAAAAACACATATTTATTGGCTTCATTTATCATGTGAATCTCATTTAAACAAATGTTTCTCCCACCTGCAAAAAGCCACAGATAAATCTAGTGAATACCTCCTATTTACTAAGCTCTTTATTCACATAAAAAGCAGCTAGATCATCTTAATCTATTGCAGTTATGCTCCTAAAAACAGTGTGATCCGTTAGGATAACTGGGAGAGGGTAACTGATTGTGGAACATGTCTGAGAGACCAGGATTTAATTACTCTTCATCCCAGATATCCCGCCTGTTTCCTTATTATCTCTATTTCTCAATTCTTCCTGCATAAAGTAAAGATAACATTTTCCTTCCTTCTGAGGTGTTGGCAAGGATAAATATATTAAATAGGTTTAGATATCATGGCACAGAGGGAGGAATTTACAGAAGTATCTAAGATGGATAGTCTATTTTCAATAAACAATTTTTGGCGCACACAAGCAGATCCACCAAGGAACAGGGATTCATATTTGGCAGATGAGTGAAGAATGATCAGCGCAAACAACTTCTGGAATAGGACGCATGATACATTGCAAGGTATTAATCAATGCAATGTTTTTCTGCCTTCCTTAGATACCACATATAATCTTAACAAATTTATAATATCAATGGATTTGTCTCAAAGACTGGACAATGGACTGGAATAATTGGAATAAACCATTATAGCCTTAGTGAAAGTATACTGAATAATACCAGCTAAAGATCTGGCCTAAAGTTTGATTGCCTGAATATATACCTGATGCTTAAGCAGTTAAGAGAAAGGCACTGTCTCTGTTTTTTTAAACATATGGGAAAGAGAAATATTTCTCCCTAGGCAGATTCCAGGAGTAAACTTTGGGTGGTTTGAAATCCTTGGAACCATATATATTTCTTTAGTTTCAGTATGGGTAAGTTAAGATGATTAACATATTTTATCAAGAATGTTAAAAGAGAGAAAGAAAGAAAGAGAGAGAGAAAACACTGATATGATTTGGGTTATTTAATTGGGCTTTTTTTCTGAAGTTCATATTTTGGTTTAGCTCAGTGGTTTTTACAGTGCAATCAATCCAAAGCAGGAACTAGATGTATTCATAAATATATATGCCTTTCTAAATGACTTCTTCTGATTGATTCATATTCTCTCTTTCTTGGCTGTACATTGAAAAAAAAATACTACAAATGATATCTATCAATCAGCCACATTCCCTAATTACTAAAATGTTCTTGGGGAAAGGTGACCAAGAGAAGAATCTGCCCCTCACAACTAACTCATCTCTCGACAGCTCAAATATCCAGCCCCTTTGGGCACGGTTTGCTGCTCTGGTCAGAAAAAAGTGATACTGCAAGCTGGTTCAATTGAATACATTTCTGAGTCTCATTAGAAAAACAGATGTACAACAAGTAGTCTCCCTGACACGTGCTGTTATGATATGACAGTCTTCTCTGGCTGCGCGAGGTATATATTATGGTATTATGTCACAGAGTCCAGAGGCAAATGCATAGATCAAACTTGTGGCTGGTTCCACTTCTCTCTCACAACTTCCAACAAAGCAACAGATACAGAAGCAGGCTATGAATTTCATGATGGTCCATACCACCCTCTGTCTGCCAAAAGAGACTCTCCACATAACTTGGCAAGAGGAAAGCAAATGAAGAACCAGTAGATAAGCCGGAGCTTTTCCTTGGCCTAATAATGTTTGCACAACTATTTACGTATCATTCTGCAAACATATGTCAATCGGGTAATTTTTTATGCCAGTGGCCCAGGACTTCTGAAATGGATGGTTACGCTGGTGGTTGTTTTGGAGAAATGAGTTGCCCTCCACAAAATAGGAGTGCAGTCATCCCTGTTCCAGGCCAACTGTTGCCTCCAACTACTGACCTGCAATGCATTGCAAAGTACTTAGGGCATCCTGAGAGCCTGTCAGCATGCCCTCTGCTGTCCCAGGCACACCCTGCTGAGATGTCACCTCGCTGCTAAAACCTTTCCATAGCCAATTGTTGGGAACAATGATCCCGAAACATGATAAAATTATGTCAAGCTGGGACGTAGCCTTTTCCCCATCCCACTAGCATCTACTAGTGTCACAGTCTCCTGTATCATGACGCTGTCACAGCTTCAGAGTTGTCCATTTCTATTTAAAAACATGCCACATCTACTTTTGGTTTCTTGATGAGCATAACTGCCCTTACTGAGCTACATGCCTCTTATTTCACTGGGTTTTCTATGATGAAGGTCTGGACCTGGCCTCCAGAGGCAGGATTTGTCACAGGTATACAGAAAGATCTTTGAAAAGAATGAAGTAAAAATGGGGAGGGGCTCAAACCAGTTCTACCGTAAGTCTTCCACTCTGTGGAAGATCTTGCTAGATTTCTCATTTGAATTTGGGACAGGATTGTGTTCTCAAAAGAAGTTCCTACCATCCAGCCACTGTATATTTTGGATTGTCTCACCAGCACCACACTGCTGTCAGCCTGCACAGAGAGCAGAGTGATCCTAGAGTTGGGGATGTTGTAGACTTGGCTAACTTAAATGCATATAGGAGCCCAGAAATTTCCCTGAAACACCAGGAATCGTAGCCAGAGGCATTAGCTGAATCCCACACAAATCCAAGCTGTAGGGAGGGCTATGCCTCATTACATATTTTGTTGGCTATTAAAAATCAACTGCAGGTAGGTAGGAAGTTGCAGTGAAGCTCAACTCCATCAGTTCATTAAACACAAAAGACAGCTACTAATTAGCAAGACAAAATCCTATGTTACCATGTCGTCATTTTGTGGTTTCAGTACAAATGCTGTAGCAGATGAGGAAGAGACAAGTTCACTGGACAGGAAGATTATCTGCCAAAGTGTATATCCCGCGTGCTGATTGCAAAAACCCATAATGCTTCCTAATTTCTATCTCCTTATTTTATAAGAGAAGCAGAAAATAAGAAAATAGCACTGATTAGCACCAGTATTAAGGGGATCTTCTTTGATTTTCCTTAATGTAGCAAATAATTGTATGAATGGAGAAAATAGGTATCAAGAAGAATTCATATCATAAAGCAAGAGAGCTTCTCCTCAGTGATACAGATGTCTGAAAAGGAGCTAACTGGGCTACAGGTCATGGAAAGTTCAGCTGGCATAAATAGCAAAGAGTAGTGGAAGTTTACTTCACAGTTTAGGGCAGCAAGAGCAAACTGCTTAACAGAAGTACAGCCTTAACTAGACCTACAGTCTAGTCTGTCCTAGACCTACAGTCATAGCCTGTGCTATGGATTGCATTATATTATACTGTATATACTGTGTTGTGTTTATATTATATTATACAATATTTATATATTTTTTTATATATATATATATGTATGCACACACACACACACGCACACAATTATGTTATACAGTATTATACAGCCACTGAGAAGTTTGCTCTGTCAGGAACAACTCACACTTATACATCCTCTGATGGTAATTATTGCACCATCTCTCTCCTGTCCCGCTTCCAACCCTTTTTTGCCGACTCCGCTTCTAGCAGAAACAGTGGCACTGCATAGATTAATTAGGACTTTGAATGGGAAGAGCTTCTGTTGTAGCAATAGATGCAGAAAAGTAAAAGCACTGAGACATTTCTATGTCTCACAGCTTCACTAATTGCCTCTAGTTTTGAGCTAACGTGAAGTTTTTATGAGACCTGACTATTCAACACGAATATTTCACCTCTTTCTTCAAAACCTATTTTAAAGGACTTTAAATAAATTCACAACTGCTCTCCATCCTTGGGTTACCACAGAACTCTGTGCACTTAATATTGATGCGGAGATGTTAAAAACAAAATGTTTTACGTAAAGATGCTCGAATAACCTGGCTTTCCCCAGCATCCTCACACCTGTGCCTCTGAGATCAGACATTACTTTCTCCAGGCACCCTGCCTGGCAGTTCTGCTGCCCCTCCCACCCTTGCACTGTCCACCCCAGGAATGCACACACAAATTCCTTCAGCATGTCATCTCTTGAGTCCCCTTTCATCCTGGCAAGGATGGAGACAGGTGTTAAATCAGTGTTGGCACTCACCGTACCTCGGATGGCTAGTGGGGGAAATGAGAAAAAAGACACTGTCCTTTCTGTCCAAAGTAGAATTTCTATGTTTAGTAACAAGCTGTGTTGTTGCTCCACGTTCAGTCAAGTTGTGTGCCATGAACTCCATGTGCTCCATCCCCTGTTCTGGATGCCTCCAGGTATTGGGATAAACCTTTCTTGCCACAGCGACCAGAAAAGTATTTGCTAGATAATTTTACTTGGTTATTTGCTAGATGCACAGGGTAACAACAACCACCACAAAATGCACACAATTTTGAATATGGTTGAGGAGAGTTACACTTTACTCCTTATTCCAGAAGGAGTGGGTCCTTTTCCCATTATCCCTACACCTGAAGAAACAGAGGACATTCCTGAGCATCTTGCACAGACATAATTTTAACCTTGAAAATGAATGTTTCTCTGCACTACATGTTTTAAAAAAATAATCATGTTGAAATCTTTAATATAAAGATAATGAAGAGTTCAACTTCGCCTTGTTATTTCTGTCTCATATTTTCTTCTGCATCCAACACTTAGTTTTATTTATTGTTAGAAATGCTTCAAAAGCATCTTTAAAATTATGGTTCCTAAGCAGTTTATTAAAACACTAACCTGCAGTGCTACAAAATCCCTACCTAAGGTAAACAAAAGTCTCTACAAGAAGCATAATATTTTTACTGTTGAACTCACATATAAAAAATACGTACACCAAATTTAGGATTAAAGACAAAAACAAAGGCATATATATAGTGCGCTGTCATCATTAATAGTGACATAGTTGCACATCCTTGGCTGTACACTTGGAGTGGTTGTGGCGTTTCATGGAAGCTTTGTGGAAGTACACACAACAAGAGGAGTTTTAGTCTTATAAAAGTTCTGCAAGGCAAAATGAGCTGTTAAAATGAGATGTATCTATTTCTCGTCAGCCATCAGCTTCAGTATCATACTCCTCAATCCATCTTTCAGTCCTCCAGGTACAAGTGGGTATGGCAAAATTTCCTTGCTTAGATCCAAGCATGCCATCGGAGGCCTTTAACCAGAGAGTAAGCTGGTCCTCTTGAAGGAGGCCCTCCAGAGAGCGGTACCTGCCCTAGCCCTGAAGTTGAGGGTTCCTGGAAAAAAAAATCGCAGTGAAACGTCTGCTTGATTTCAGGCTCTGCTGGAGGTGTCCTGAGCTGTGAAGTCACAGCCTGACTGTAGCTCTGCTAACACACGCCTGTTTGTATTCGTCACCATGAGGATTATAGTACTCGACAGTGTCTCCTCCATGCTGCCACTTGGGAAATGGCACAGGCTGTCTCACAGGAAGCAGATGTATGGTGGGATGAAGCTGGGAGAAGGAAAGGAGCTATACAGCTTGGTTTCCAGGCTCTATTGCCTTCCTGTATGCCACCATACAGCAGCAGAACAACCCACAACAGGGCGTCTGACCAGATTTTCTTGGTGCATCTGTCAAAACATGGCAGTGTGGTGTGGCAGCAGCTTAGTCAGCAGTCAATAGTACTTGCGTGCACACTACTTGTGCAATAGGGGCTGCAGATTGGTTAATGCAGGATACACGGAAACCACAATAAATGGCAGATGTGAACATGCCTCAGGCTGCGTTGGTTCAGCCCTTCGCTTGTTCTGTCCCTTTGGGTAGGTGTGGAAGGATGACTCTGCTCCCTTCCTCCCCCATAGCATCTCCTGAGCCGAGCTCTGGCCTGGCACAGGGAAGGAGGAAATCTTTTGTTCAGAGCTGGACTCAGAGGTCTGAGCTCTCAGGGAATTAGTAATATGAATGTACATCTGAATCCAAATTTCCAGTGGCCGGGATGAACCAAAAAATAAGGGGCTGAATCAGAACCTACTCTGAATGGTCCCAGACGTTGGAGCTCAAATTCTGAACAGCTCCTGTGTTATTGCTAAGCTAATCTTGTGGGTTTAGGTGACAGGGATTCAGCTTGCTTGACTCTCTGACTGACATTTCTGAGACTTGGCCTTTTGCTCTGCCCTGCTATGTCTTGTAAAGGCTATTTTGACTCCCTCCCCCTTTTCCTTGTCCCTTCTCCTCCTTTTGACTTACCCTTAACATGTATGATAAATTTTACATCTTTATAGATAAAAATTTTCCCCAAAAAGATTTTTAGGCTGACAGTGTCTCACTGTATCTGTCATCTCCTATTACACTCTGTGACATGACAGAACCTAATATGAATATGATGCATTATGACATGACACATGACACCAGTTACCCAACATTGTACCTCATTAGAGAAAACTGTAAAGGCATAAACCAGTGGTGACCCCTTTATAATAATCTCTTGTTCCTTTTACTACTGTCATTAGGAGGCCGCGTGGTTGTTGCAATTTTTCCCCTCCATGGCCAGTCTCCTAATTGTTCTTGCATGTAGATGAGAAACAAAAAAGGGAAAAGAAAAATCTGAAAAGTTAAAACCCATCACTCTCTTCTCTGTGAGGACAGAAAACAATCTTTTGAGATAGGCTTAGGAGGTCCCTTTTTAATATCTGGAAGGAAAATAAGAATTTGTATACTGCTGCCAGAATATCTTGGATTTAATTATTTCCTGGCCACAGAAATGGGTTAATCAGAATTATTGTTGGCCAGGTAGGAAAGAATCATCATGAAAGATGCTAGCTTTCACTTTTAGCCACAGTTTGGATAAAAAATTGGCAATTGTCGGATCAAAGTAATATGTTTTCTGTCAAAATATGCTGGGTAGAAAACTGCAAATGCTGATGGAGGAAAAAAGGTTATTGTTACTGTTGCTTGTAGTTTTTCCCTTACAGCATATAAACAACATCTCAGATTCTTTCTTTCTAATATTTACCTACAGAATATCAGCTCCTAATAAGATGGAATGAACCTGAGTTGTTGTCATTCAAAACTGTGTACAGAAAGAAATTGAAAGCTAGTTTCTCTTCTGTTTCTGCAGAGCTCAACAGATCTGAGAATGGGAAGCAGCTGTTATGAATAATACTTCAGGTGCATAGGAGATGTTTATTATCCACAACAGATAAGCCTCAATCTTATTTTTAGTTATCCCAGTTGCCAGTGCCTCTCTGTGCTCAGTGTAGGCAATCTCTGAGTTGAGCACATACCTCAGACCTGGTTAACAAACTCTGCTCAGGAGTGTGTTGACTGCACCTGATGAAATACCAAGGCTATCTTTCTAAATTTTATAAAATTTTAATAGCAGAGAGGGTGGATGAGAAATGGATGTTTATATAACTGCAGGAAGCAGTAGTAGGCAAATCGATCAATACCAACAGCAGATTAGACATCTGGAGACAAGTTGCCAGCTCCTGCAGCTACATCAAAGTCAGGGAATACAGCTGCAAACTATTATACGGCCAACATTTCCCACTGGACAGAAGAGTGTATGTATATAGCTCAGGTGACTGAAGATATTTCAGGAGGATGCCATTTGGTTTCTTTAATTTTATTTGGCGTCATGCAGAGATTTTGTATATTAACAAGGATAAAACTTTTCCTTAGAGCTCATTGATTTGGACCAGTTATGACTGACAGTCATCCCCACCTGACAGGGTTTACTTTCATTTCTAAATTGGAAGTGGTGGTCTCCTTCCAGCTCTTTGTAGGCAGATATTTGCATCCCAAAAACACACATTTGTCTCTGTTGACACCTTTAACGTCCATCTTACTGGGCAAGCTAAACACCGAGCCATCATGGAGAAAGTGATCCCTGAGGTTTGCGCATTCAGGTTGGAAGGACCGTCTATTGGCTATGCGGATGTGGGATGGTGCTGTTTTGCTGTTGTATCTCAATGCAGATAAATGTCCTTGCTGTTTTACATTGGCATTCCCTAACCTCTCACAAGAATTAAATTCACTAAAAGAAGCAGAGACTATTTTTAGGATTTGATTTACAATTGGACCTCATGGCCCTGTTGTTACTGAGCTTGCTATTTCTAGGAGAATATAGCCTACAAAGCAGAAACCTAATTTGCTATTTGTTAGTAAAAGCCAGATGTTATATTGCAGCTCAGTGGAAGAAATCTGAGACACTCACCTTGACTAATTGGTACAACTGGTTTTGGGATGTACTAACATGGAAAAGATTAGTGATATCCTCAAAATCCTCAGTCAAACTGATTTCTGAGCATTTGGTTGGAACACTGGGTGCATACTTCAGATTTCTCCTTTGGGAAAAATAAGGCCTTTTAGAAAAGCCACCAACTTTCTTCCTTTTTTTTCAATCTGCTGAGCTTTCTTTCCTTTATTGGCTATGTTTGCTACACAGATTCTGACAATTTTGACAGTCCATTATGAGGCATAAAGTTTCTCTAACCATGGATTTTTGCATCTTTAAGTGCCCCAAATAAGTAACTAGTTAACCATTAAAAGCTTCCGCACTGCAGAATGCACATTCTCCATTTATAATGGTTTTCTTTTGACATTGCAGGCGTTATGAGGTTTCTAACCCAATAGCAATTTCTCGAACAAGGTGACAGTAAATTCTAGGTTATATGAGGCCTTATTCTGCAAAAAAGATGTGGTGTGGAACCCACTAACTTCCAAATAATCTGTCTGCAAGGTTCTGTTCCAATACGCAGCCTTCCTTTACACAGAGGATCTATTTTGACCAACAGAGTTACCTTGGATGGCTGCTCTATCCAACAGAGCCATAACCTCCAGTGATACGCAACTTAATACGGATTTGGACTGGCGGCTTTGGGCTATTTTGAAAAAAGTAGGTAGTTTTGCCTCTTGAAGTTCCTAAAGGCACTGTGCACTTTCTTAAAATCTGTTCTGCTGCTACCTAACCTTACTGAGAACTTAACTAAGTGTCTGGAGTCAAAATTCACCAAAATTATACTTAGAAGAGCCATTCACTCTTCTCGGGTACCTTGCCACCCACTAGACCTGCAATCTCTCATGCATCTGATGTCCAGGAGCCCCAATAAAGCAATGGTTCCTGCTAATCAGAACAAGCTCAGCTAACTGAGCAGCAAGCACAGAAAAACAGGGCCTAAGAATCAGAAATGATTCTGGCTAATTCCAGGTTAGAAGAAGTCCCTTCTTTTAATCAGGATTCATGACCCTGAGCCTCTTCTGAAAGCAGGCTAGGACAGAAAAGATCCTGGGGGAAAAATAGCGGTGCTGCCAGTGGACATAGCTTTAGACAGCAGGTGAGGACCTGAGCACTTGCACCTCTGGGTAATGAGGGACTGCTTCAATGGAGTTATGAAAAAATGACCAAAGAAATCAAATCTTTCCCAAAAGGTTTCACTTCTTTTTCGATGGCTAGTGCCAATGAAAAATTTGTAGGCTTCTATAACTCAAAAAAGACTAAAGGCTAAAACCACTCCACAATGTTTTTCAAAACTGGAAAGTCCAGACATGGGGTGCCTTAAGCAGCTAATCTCACAGACACCTAGCTCCAAGGGAGAGTTTGTGCATTAGGATCAAAGCAAAAAAATGTGCATACTGCCTAGAAGAGGCACCAATTTCTAGGAAGTCAGATCCTTGCCTACTTTCTCTGCCTTTTGCTTCCACCTAGTTCAGGCTGGTTTAGTGTGGTAAACGTGATGCTAGGTCGGTTTCTGCTGATTTGAACCCTAAATTCCCAGTTACTCCCCCACATATCATTTAAGTTGTTTAGCCCAGCACAAGGATGATAACTCCATTTGTTGGAAGGCCACATAAGGATTAGTTGTTGCAGTGGTGCCTGAAGCACAATGCTGTTGATCAGACAAGTATCATAACAAGAATCTAACCCATAGCATACCAAAGTCAGTGGAAATATTTCCACTAATATGAGTGGATTGAACTAGGACTTGCAGATTTTTGAGGTTAGCTATTGCTGCTCAAGTATAGCTTCTTTGTTAACAATATATATATCTGTTTAAAAACAGCAAAAAAGACCCTTGAAAGCCATGTCCCTATGTTTTAAATTGGTTGACACCATAAGTCCTTTCTCATAGTTTGATCTACAAGTACAAGAACATAGTGAATAAAAGGTTAAACTATTTTTCCTCTGTTTTAGGTTTATATATTTCTCTGAAAATTATTGTTAGGTAGTTTTATTCCAGCACTTCATGGATCATTTCTCCCTCATGTTTGATTCTTGAAAGGCCTGGTGCCCTAGTGGTACCAATCCATGCCTTAAAAGTCACTTTCAGCTTGGTTTGATTTTAAAAATCAGTGTCCTGAGTTCAGTCACACCTGCTCAAAATGGGTAACTCCTTCCTGTGAAAAATGTTAGCGCTAATTCTACTTTTGCAAAAAGTACTGCTTAGCACCACCAGAATTACATCAGAAAACAGGAATATTGAAGCCCTACTAGCTTTAAAGACAGATTTCAATGTCTTTACTCAAAAAGACAAAAAAAGGCAGTGTGCCTTACTCTGTGCTTAGTCCCAGGTGTAGGTGTATAGGAAAGGTGGGGAAGGGGAAGGGAGGTCAAGGGGACCTCAAGAGTTAGCATTGCCCACTATAGTATATGTTCTTCATTGTGTAAGGACTGGCTGCACAGCCTTTACCTACCTCATTGCAGATCCAGCCCTGAGTAACACTCTGGCATGAGGGGGCTTGCTGGGGAGGACGGAAATTTGCAGCAGAATTTATTCATTTGTCTTTTATTCAGTGAGACTGCAGAATCCAAAAGACAGGGAAATCCAAAAGTCTTGGTGCAAAGAGCAATGTAAAATTGTTCCCTCTGTCCCAGTATCAGCCGCCAGCTTGAGCCCTCCCCAAATCCTTTTCCTCATCCCTGGGTCTATCACAACACCTCAGTCTCCATTTCTGTGATGGTGGGAGATGAGATGTAGCTGCAAGAGGAGCGGGTCTGCAAGATCTGGCTCCTGCCAGCTAAAACCACTCATTTTAATTTAAAACCTCAGCTGAAGGAAAGATGATCTTTCCATCTTTCATCTCAACAACTTTTCCCTGCACCATTGAGCATGATTGGAGTGGGGAGTTTGTTGTTTTCCTCCACAGCTTGTAGGTGACATTTCTGCACCACCAGGAGCTCCAGCTCCAGCGTAACAGTCTCAGGAAGCCCGAGCAATCACTGCAGGTGCCACGCGGGGCTGTGGGACCCGGCCTTCCCAACCTGAGAGCTGGAAACAGGCCGTTCAGCACTGAGTCATTTTGTCAGGGCTGTTAGCATCTGCAAATCATGGCAGAGTCACTGGAAACTGTGGTTATTCAGTGCTGGTGAAAATCAAGCCTTCTTACTGAAAGGTCAAAATGTGGATTTAAATGCCTAACTTTGGCCCTCTGACATGGATGACGTTATGCCAGGGCTCCACAGGGGTCGGGGGCTACCAGTGCCTGTGCTGGGGGGCTCCCGGCAGAGCTGGGCCTGGTCGCCAAGGCCATCCTCCCGCCCCGGGGAGCAGGGCCCTAGGGGATCCAGCCGTGGGGAGCGTCAGGCACCGCTGTGGGTCGGGGTCGGCAGGCCATGGCCGGGCACAGGCCCACCTGCGACGCAGCCCTGGCAGAGGCTAAGTGCAAGAGCCTCATCTTAAAAGCAGCTCCCAAGGAGCCTTGAGCAGCCAACTAAACTGGAGACTGAGGCAGTGTGCTCCAGCCTGAGCATTTCTAGCACAGTTTTAAAGGGGCAAAAGTGATGTAGCTTTTGCCCTACAAGGGGGCAGTGCCAGACCTCCTGCACCACTCGAGCTCCTACTTGGGTATCTGCAAGGGCACAGAAGACTCTGCATGGGGGCCGGCTGCGTTACTGGAGAAATGAAAACTTGCCTAATGAGACAGTCTCTCTGCTAACTTCATTTATCTACAAGGGTATAAAGGATGCTGGAGACAGCCTAAAGACAGAAGATGAAACTTAGTTTTAAAGGTACATGAAAATGTCTCTATAATCCCAACAGATTATCCACTATTCCTACATATCATAGCAATTTCTGTTCCTGTAGTTCCCTGTATGTTAGCCAGATGCCGTAGTGTGGCCAAAGGAAGATTTGGGAAGAATGAGGGTGTGGTATGAAAGACAAGCACAAGACTGTCCAGTGTATCAGATTGTATAGAAAGACAAGCAGCACAAAGCTGCTTTGAGCAAAGGGCCTAATACCATCTCCCAGGGACACTTGCCTAGAGTAACCCCTACTTGTGTGTATAGGCAGGTTGCTAGGAAAACCATGGTGTGCTCAGGCCTGGATTCAGCTGCACCATGAAATGAGGGCAGGAGGAAGGGTGCTGCACAGCCAGACAGCTATCAGCACAGCACAGGCGTGTCCTGACAGTGCGGAGTACTGCTCCATCAGCCCTCTCCTCAGAAAACCATTATAAGTGCTTATTAGTACACTAGGACCTCACTACCTCTATCCAAAGCATGATCCATGCTGCTAGAAGGCTGTCACAACCAACATTGCTAGAAAATCCTTGCCTTGGTTTTCCCAGGATGGACACGCAGGCAAGGATCACGGCAAAGCCATGTTGCCCTCCCTGATGCACAGCAAGATGGAGATCGATGGCCAGGTGGCCGGAGGACCAGGACTGCAGGGGAAGCATCTAAACACAGACAGGCTGAAACTTGAAACACCCTTCTGTCTCTCTCTTCTGACTTCAGCTCTGATTTTCAACAGAAAAGGTTTTACTATAAGATGTTGTTTCCTTGAAATGGACCAGGACCTAGATAAGAGCTATCTTACTGCTCTTGCCCTGGGTGATGCCCACACTACTTGTTTGAAACTTCTTTGAACAGACAGCTTAATTGTTTCCTCTTGTGAGCAAGACAGTGAAGACTCAATTAAATGGATTTCTTTTCTGTTCACAGTCTTTTTCTCTACCTGGCTTTCAGTACTATAGTAGCAGGGTCTCAAATACAACTGTAGAATGTACAATGATGTAAAAATATATGTCAGCCTTGCCTTTTGAAGAATATGTTGGGAACGTTTTTTTTTGAGATAGATTTTATAAAAGCTTGTGTTCACTTTATTTAAACTTTAGATGATGTAAAGCCAACAGTATCTTTTTAGTACCAACAGAGAGGCAGTGGATACAAGGCTGAAATAGGAAAAGGAAAGGAATCACTAAACTTATTGTAGTGCTGTAGTACACACAGTGTAATCTGTTCCCTCTGACATCAATAGGGTTGAGGACACTTAGTGCAGTAGGCTCCCTTTAAAGCTTTTGTAGAAGTTAAGGCAGAATTTCCGTTGGTTTAGATAACTAAGTTTTATTGAGGAGGGAAAGTTCAAAGCCTTTCAAAACATAAGTAGAAACACTTGAATTGTTACAATACTGGGGAAAGTGTCTAACAGGAATCATGTCCAGAAGCATTTGAACTGAATGATAAATTAAGGAAAACAGCAGAAAACAATAGCCCACTACAATGGCAAAAATCCATCAGCTGAGGAAAACAGGGCAGACATGGTCAAGGCATTGTGCTTAAAGGATATCCATAAGATACACATGTACAGTAACAGAGAGTGACATTCTTCATGTTGTATCAGTTTAAAAATCCAGATAGATCTAGATATAGATGTCAGCTACTAGGACAACCCGGCTTCATTGCCCATGGACATCGGCACAGCCAGCACCTGTCTGCTCAGCAGGTTGTGCGCCTCATAGTGAAGGGCTAAATATGATCGGCTCCTCTGAGCCCCCACCGCTCCCGCGCGCAGGCTGCGGCGCCGGCAGTCTGCAGCACAAGGTGCGCCTCCCACCAGGCTGTGCCAGCGCGTGGAGTGCAGTCAGGGGAGGCAACTTATAATTATTTGATGCAGATTGCAGATGGTCACTTCATTAGCGCCTATGCAGATCCCCCTGTTACAAGGGGTGGGATTGCCTTTGTCCCTTTTCGGAGGGGAATGGCTCTCTTGCTCTCATCATTTAATGCCTCTCCTAGGGCTTGATTCAGTGAGGTGCTGAGCAAGGGCTGTTACATTAAGGAAATAGAAAAGACAAAATTAACAGTGCTTTGGGTTAGAGGCTTGAAAAGGAAATTAGGGAATAGGATTTCTCCATCGTAAAATATTAGGGACAGATTGAATTAAATTGCTCCTAAATGGTGACAAAGGAGATCTGTTTCACTGTCTGTTTTATTAATTGTTTTAACTAAAGGATGTGTCTTTCTTGTCGGGTCTCGACTGTTAATTCCAAAAGTACAAATATCACTGATGCGTTATAATTAGAATACTATGCTAATTTTTAAAGAAATAATAATCAAGTTGTGTATGTTGTGCTTCTAATATTTATTTACTTGTTAAAACCAGGCCTTTTATTGAGAGTGGTTTCATGCATTCTTTCACCAGTCAAGTCAACATTACTGTCTTTTTAAAACAGCTGTAAATCTCTTTGATTGGGACTTGAGGCTGGAGTCATTCGTGCTGTGTTAAACTAAACTGTCTTATCTCCTTGAGTGCTATGCAGCCTCCAGCATGTCCAGAGTTGCATCTGCCCATGGCCTAAGGAGGCCAATATTTGAAAGCTATTAATAAAGACATTTGGGGAGGAGATGGAGACACGCCTTTAACCCTCACTGCAATGCATTAGGAGAGATGACAGAGTAGGAGAGGCATACTTTTTCTTTTTCAAGAACAGGGGTTATTACTTTTAAACAGGGACAATCAGTGCCATGGAAATAACCCATTATTTTCAAAAGAATGCAGGTTGCTGAACATCTGCACCGCAGGACTGAAGGCTAATCCAGAGAAAAGTTTCAAACTGAATATGAAAGGGAAAAATAAAATTGCAACGAGGATGGTCCAGGTCAGTGCCACTGCAGGGAGACTCTCACTACAGTGTGTTGGCCTGCCCTTACTGTCCCAAACTGCTGAACTCCAGAGGGGAACCCCTCCCATGGGTATGGGAAACCCTGGGAGTTTCCATAGGCCTGAGTCAAGTAGGGATATGCCATAAAGTATCTTTACACAGGGCCACCCATGTATGGGGGAGTCCTGATCTTCCCACTCAGGCAGGAGCTGCTCCTTTGATGTTGAGGTGGCCTACAGGGAGTTTCAAACTGGTCCTATCATACCTTAATATTAACCAGTAACTCAAACACTAACATAACGCAGAATGTGTAATTCCCCTGGAGTCATTAAATTACAAAGGACAAGTCAAAGCTTGGCTTGTTTTTCAGCTTTCCCTGTCTTGAAGTGCATCATGAGCAAGCCCTTGGTGAAAAGCCAACCTTTTGAAGGAGACAGTATTAAAAAAATACCAGGGACAAGCAGTGGCAACTTCCTCAGCTATCCAAAAGTTGGATAGCTAAGCCTCTCTGTGCCCAGCAGAGAGACCTGGGCACATTCAGAGCAGATTTATCACATCCATAATAGATACCTATCCAGAAGGTGGGTGAGTTTCTTCCAGCCTGGCAAGTGGATGGAAGTCAGAGCCATCGCTCTGACTTCAGCTTGCACAGAGAAGAGTTTTATTCAGAGCAACATCTGGGGTTTTGTCATAGCAAAGCTGCTGACATCGCTCTCAACTGTACCTCATAAAAACTGGGGGAGGAGAGGAGGGAAAGCTGGGTGATCACTTCAGAAAGCATTCTTGCTCCTGGTTTTCCTCTGAATCAGCTCTTCTGGGAACACTACTTTTCTTGTGCTGAAGGTGTTGGTGACATGCACTGAGCAGGCTTTGCCCAGAGTTGGATGCTTCTGTCGCCACACTCCCTCCCCTACATCTTTGTTTTCAGGAGCTGCCTGTTTCTCACAACTCACCAAGTTGATCCACATGTTTCTCTTACAGATTACGTCTAGAGCTGTCTGTTGCACTTCCTTCCAGGCTGGGCTACTCATATTTAAGTTCAGACAGTCAGGAAGGACCCTGCTCACAGCTAGAGGGAAGGCAAACAAGTTATCACATTATAAAGGTGGGCATGCCTTTGCAGCTGTCATTGCTTATTACAGTAAAAGAGGAAAATGTCCCTCTTCCACTGAAACTGGCCTCAGCTTTCCTTCCTGTTGTGGTCTCCTCTGTGGCAGTGAAAACTCAGTGATCTCAGTTGTCCCTGCTTCAACAATTTTTTTGATCTCCACAATACCCACCAAAGTAAAAAGAAATTCCAAGTAATACCCTTTTTAAAAGTCCTTGGGGAGCACAATATTGTTCTGAAATATCAAAGGTGAAACACTGTGGCATGGCCCTGAGAAGGACAGCAGAGAGTGCGCAGACACTAGCTAAGGAAGCAGTCGGCCGTGTGCCCTCCTGGCGCCAAGTGCTCCGCAGGCTGGAGGGGTTTCCTGGCATTGCTACCCCTCCTAAGGGTTGTAACAGGTGCTATAGCAGACACCCAATATCCCTGTGTGCTGTGGGCCCCACCACATCAAATCCCACCCCACTTAGGCCCAGGTTTATCAGAGAAGATGGACCTGTGGCTGGCTCTTAGTTTCTGCTTCAGATTTCCCTTTCTCAGATGTTCCAAGACTGCAGAAACCCTTTACATCACTTTGGCCTATGTTCTCTGTGCAAAAAGAGTGAGGCTCATCCAGAATGGCTCTTTTTGTACTGTTTTTGATAAAGATAAATCACCTTCTCATGATGCCCTTTCATTACTCCTACAAGAAAAAAAAAATGTCCTCCTGGAGAACAGGCTGTGGGGGGAAGAAGGGGAAGGCAGTGAAGGAGGAGGGAAGGGAAAGGAGGAGATCACGTTCCTTCTTTCTCATCAGTTCCTATCTCAAAAGAAAAGTTCAGGTATGTACAATAAGCTCTCTCAGAGTCAAATCTGGCAGTCTGCTCACATAGACAAAGCTCTACTATAGACCTGATCTCTTTTTGAATTAGGAATTTCTCTGAGTTCTTGGTTTGTTTATCTATGTGATAAGGATAAAATGCATGATAAACTGCAGCCAAAAAAAAAGGCACGGTACCTACTTCAACATGTCTAATTATTACCATGCAAAAAAACTAAAGCTGATGGGATTCTTCCAGTTCTTCCATTCCAAGCCTGGAAAGTTCCAGTGAAATCACAGCTCCCTGAACAGCATAGAAATGGGCTAACTCAGCAGACCTTGCAGCTCTACCCCCATCTGAAATCTCAGAATGGTTGCACAGTAATTCATTTTCCCAGCCTCCAAAATTTCCTTTAGCTTTTTCTCTCAGCACAGCCTCTTTTGTTCAGATTCTTTGCCACCACAGGAATCCCACAACAACAAATGGAAGCTCCATGAATCAATGTTGCAGTTTTAACAGGTCCAACAGTCCATTCAAAACAAATGTATGAAAATTTTCTTGCAATTAAAAATGTAATTTCTTATAAAAAATCTGATCCTTTTGTCAAAAAACACTTCTATTTAAACCGAAAAATTATTAAGAAATAAAATTGCAATTTGGGGGGGGGGGAGGGGTAGGGAGTCCTATCACAAAATATATGCTATTTTCTGAGTACCACTTTCTCTTATTTCTAAAATTTCCATCACTGCAGTTACTGAGCAGCCTGAAGTCCAGATCACATTTAGTTCTGCTTAAGAAGTGCTAAAGAGATGAAACAGCTTGCAGATTGGATGATATTGCATGATATGCCCTATACATAATCATACAGAAACTGGAGCTCACCTTCCCATTAATTGTGCATTGATTCACCTTAAACAGGGTCTGGATATAGGCTGAGATGTATTAATAATATTTTATTGTATTTTAACTCACTTCTGCTCTTATTAACTTGTTAATTTGTTTTAATGAAATATTTAGTCTTTCTCATAAGATTTATTAATGTATCAGACCATACTTTCACCTGTAGTTTTATATTATATCTGTGCCTGAGAGGAAAGACCAAGGAAAAAAGGAAGAGAGAAATTTTGTAGAGCATCTTTTCTCTGGTTTACCATGTTGTGTAATTCATTATTACTATTTTGTTGCCTTACTCTACACAAATAAATTAACCAATGAGTGCCTAAGGCATGTAGCACATGTTCAGGGTTTGTGGCATAGGAGTGGATAAACAGAGATGGTAATATCTGCTAATAGAACATCACATCCCATGAGCGAGGTTCATTCCTTTTGTTTGTACTGTTCCAATAAGCAATGCTAGCCCTTTAAACGAAGAGAAGCTTTTGTCCCTGTGAGGTTTAGGCTAGCAGGCCACAGACTGTCAGTTTGCAACTATTTCTTTCTCAATTAGCTTGCAGTTGGGTGCAAAGTCATGCTGTTTTGAAGTTCCTCTACCTTCAGCTGACCTTCAAGATCATCTGCAGTGTTATCTCTTCAGCACCAAAAATCACAACAGACTCTGGCAGAACTGGCACAAGAATCCTGTGCTTGAAACACAGGTGAGGGAAGTGGCAAAGCAGTGATTACTTCCCTGCGATTGAAATGGATCCTTTCCCTGAATGGAAAGCATTTGGTTCCCCATTTTTGGCAGAACAGAAGAGAAATCAGCCCACATGAAAACTTTCAGCAGCATTAGCTCTATTATGAAGCATCTGCTATTGCCATTACAACCAGATCAGACAGAACAGTTTAAAATACTTCAGTGCCATTTTTGTGATACATTGGCTTAGGTCACCTAGTATCCTATACTCTTTAACTGCCTCCTTTTGCAATCAAAGAATCAAAATGCCTGTGTGGAGCAACACAGACTCTGAACCATGAATACACTGTCTTTCCAAATAAGCACAAAGTAACAGATTTCCTTATGCTCACAAGTTTTGATGACTGACCTAAGACCCAAGATTCATCAAGTTTAGGACAAGAAAAAACTTATTTGATCATGTTTTTTATCTTTCAATGTATCTTGATGTAAAGATAGATACCAAGAAACAAGAACTTCACCTGGCCATCCTGAATACCTTGCTTCACATTTAATCACCTTCTGCATTAAGAATCTGTGCCTGACTTCCTGTTTGAATTTGTGTGGTTTCATCTTCCAGCCACCAGCACTGGTTCAGGAGCTCTTTAGCATCCAGTATTTTCTCTCTTTCAAACTAATCATACACAAGTATTTCTGTGACTCTCCTCAGTGCTATTTTCAGTGTTCTGGCTTCCTCTTTGCAATGCAGGCAGCACACCAGTATTGGTCTCACCAGGCGTGCTCTGCTTCCATTGCCTTTTTCTATGGGCCGCTACCCATCCCACGCTTATTACATTCCTAGCATTGAAATGCATTTTGTTTAAATGGGCCAATCCTTCCAAAGAATTTAGATCACTATGTAATTCCCCACACACACTGTTGTTTACCATTCAGAGTTGTCTCCAAATTTTGTGTAGTTGTGGGCATGTTGTAGTTCGGGACAACAAAAGAAAATGTCGAAGAACATCGTCTTTAAAATATCCTTGTTCTTTCTCTCCTAGTGGATGTAAATGATGGGTTTTCTGTGTTTGTATCTTCCTTTTCTGTCTGTGGCATTGCTGTCTTCAAATGACATGGCATGAAATTTATATTACCAGTTGTGCACCTTCTCCATGAACCTTAGTTAGTGCTCCAGGAGCCTTTTCAGTCTTTTAGCAAAAAGCTAAAATAACACATCTACAGGAGGTCCAGAATTTGTTTCCCAGGCTACATGTCCTTTTCCTCTATCTAGTGAAATGACTCCTCTAAAAACTCCCTTAAAATTTCTGTTCACCCACACAGAGTGACAAGTGATGACGTCTGCTTGCATATCCCCTCACTGAGAGAGGAGGATTCATCCATTGGTGATATCAAATCTTGGGCTTTATCAAGGGTTCAAGCCACGTGTTTCTCACAAGGCACATCTTTGTTATTTTGCAGGTAGCTCCGGGATGACGGGAAACTGCATAGCTGGAGACAGCTGAGACACACAGCAGGGTAACACTTGTGTGTGGCTTTCAGTTGATTACAGGGAATGGGCAAAGCAAGCCCACATCTGCCTGCTGAAGACTGTGTAGACATACCCCGGGGGCATAAACAGCAGAGTTGTTTCATGTGGCCTCCCCTGCGCCCCAGCACACACTGGGAAAGTCAAGTAGAAATCCAGAATTTCAGAACTTAAGCAGATGGTTAAAAAAAAAAAAGAAAAAGAAAAAACCTAAGCAAAGAGATGCGCCTGGCAGCTCTTTAACTGCAGCAAAGGTTTATATGGGAGCATTTTTCTGTAGGGAGTGAAGAGGGTAGGGACTGCTATCAGGAGTGTCCTGATCCAGCTGCTGCTCGCTGCACCCCCGTGCATTCCCGAGGAGCATAATTCCTGAGATGGGCCAGAGATAGGAGTGCATCCCCAAACTGCTCCGCCAGGGCTCTGTGTGCAGCACCTACACCTTACGGCTTTGAGCAGCAGCCAACTGCTTGGCTGAGGTAGCTGAAAGACTACTTCCTCCTACCTCTATTCCCTTCCCATATCCTTACTGAAGCCAGTGAGGAATTCTTTGCGCAGTTTTTTCAAGTAGACTGAAAGAAAAAACAATTGGATGGCATTTATCTACCCTCAGCCAAATTTCAGGCAGCAATTTATGCATTCAAAGAAGTATAGATAGCAATCTTGACTTTTTTGTTTGTTGTTTGATTGCAAAAGTATCAGGAAGCAAAGGTGCCCTGGAACTAATTTCTATTGTATTCTCCAGACAGCTTGCTCAGTAGTGTAAATCCTATTAATAGATGACCTCAGATGTTACCTTTTGAGTGGTGGTGAGTTTTTGAAGAGCATGAGCAATGTTTTTCTGTGGCTCTGTATTCTCCCTACTGGGTAAACAGTCCTCTTTCCTCCCCTTCCCCCAAGTGTGACTGCTGCATCAGGACTTCCCTGGCTGCGCGTGAAACATGGGCATGCTAAACAATAAACCCTCTGTTTTTCACAGCTGTACTTATGCCAATAAAACTCTTTGTACAACTCATAGATTAAAAGCTTCCACCTCTCTCCCCATTCTCCTTGCATGCATATTACAAACCCCGAGAAAAAAAACTGGCTTGTTCAGCTACGGTGAGCCTTACTCATTAGACCTTTAACGGATGAGAAGAAAGCCATTAGAACATGTGCCATAGCTGCCATCACTGAGGAGATTGCTGAGCCCAGCTTCCTAAAGGGAGGCAAGTAACTGATGCTGGAAACAATAACTGAGGCTACTAATGTCATCTGTTGAGAACTCAAAAGCAGTTTTGTCACCTGCTGAAAAAAAAGTCCCTAGCAGTCTCATCAACAGTGGCCAATGCAGTGGGAACCCCCATATATGTCGCCTTTGGAAATATACTGATCAAGAGATGACACACACACACACACACACATGCACACACACACATATATTTATATTTATATATGTTTCTCTCCCTCTTTCTTTCTCACTCCCTCTTGCTCTCCTTTTCCAGTTCATCAGTCTTGGCCTTTCTAATGCTAAGGGATCAACTCCGAACGAAGACACTGTTAAAGAAGGGAGCTGAGAGCCAAGAAGCTAAGCACTGCAGCTCTTATTAGGGGTTTTAATACAGTGATTTGGCAAAGTTCAGTGCTAAAGACATATTTTGTTTTATTTTGTTTTCTTATCTGAAGAGGGCTCTTACCTGAAAGCCCTTTTCCATGATATGCCCACATATCAGAATAACAAGACTAACACCTGGGAGAAAGGGCAGCAAAGGAAAGGAAAAATCACAGCTGAAGTTTTCCAAGCAAACCTCCACTCACATGAAAAGCACTATGGCTTCAGGTTTTAAGGTGTCTTCTGAAAGACCCCCCACACTCTCTCGACTTCCAGCTCTTCAGCACATTCACCTTGAAAAACCATGTGGCTAAGCCAGCCCTGCTGGTTTGTGAGCTTTACACAGGTTTAACACATATGTTAGCACTCTGCATCTGTCATTATTTGTAATTGTACTTCCCTACTGCTGCCTGCACAATGTGGGACCACCATGCAAAGCTATAGCTCTCTCGTTATTAGGGTACTTGGATTTAATCAAAGTTATGGTAGCTTAGGGATTACACAGGCTGCCCACAGAACAGTCAGCATCTCAGACTAGATTAACTAACTGAATAAATAGATAGAAAGAAGAGAAAGGACGCTGCGCTTTTGTTCCTTTCACTTTGCACTTCAGCATTCCCGCTGCCAGGGCTGAGGGCCAGCACTTGCTTTTGCAGGCAGTCAAAACTGCGAGCTGCATGCATGCTTTCTTTTGTTTCGGAGCTGCTGAGCTCTGCTGCTGGACAGACCATGTTGGCTGCCAACATGAGGAGAGGACATCCCTTGCGTCACCCCTCCAGCTGACCCTGCCTCTAGGGGATGCTGGAAGGCAGAAAAAGGGAGAGCCTGGAGGAGGGAGATGCAAGCCAGGACTCCTGCAACCCTCTGGCAGCCTCAATACTATGTGCCATAGTCCTCTAGTACCTAAAAGCCTGGCTAGAATTTTCCCGTTGGTAAATATTATGCTTGCCACTGTGGGGCTGCTTTTCCACTGACATTTGAAGTTTTCATAGTAGGTTATGAACTCTGCAAACAGCTGTACCTGTAAAAGACTATCATTCCCAACCAGTTGTTACCATGCCCCTACCAGAAAGCATTGTCACCTTGGTTCTGCTGGGAAAAGGGCATGTGAGCCCTTCCTCATCTGCTTCAGGCCAGACAGTGAAGCTGCTTTCCTCATCTGTGTAAACTCACCTACCTGATTTAGCCAAGAGCTCTCACAAAATCATGTCCTCTGGCAGAAGTAGCAGCTTCCAGCATCCAGGACAGGAACATCTTCAACCCATGGAGTTCAATGTAGAAAGAATAGGCATCTATAGCTTTACTCTGCAGAACCAGCTTCAAGTACAAGACCAGAAGCTGGTAGGCTCTGTTTTTCATTTTTGCCTCAATGGCTAATGAAAAGAGCAACATCACAGAGAAAGAGCTGAAAAGAGGCATTCATAATCTCACAACCACCGCAAAACTAATCCAGATTTATGTAGCGATGAGGTCTACCACATGGATTCTGTCTCCCAATCATATCTACCACTTGTAGTTCTGACATGTGTCTCCATCCTTGCATCCTGTGCACATCTCAGAAGCTCTGTAGCTACAAAAATGGAGAATTCTAGTTTTGACATCAACATTAATCTACTCTGTTGTTTCTAGTTTTATGGTGGTAGAAAGGAGGTGCCAAACATGCAAAGTGGGCCAGGATAGAAACCATGCAATCATTTTTCCTTCTAGTCATAATGCTTTGGAACTGGATTTTATCATTTTTCCCAGGTAGGCAAAATCAAACCTGATCAACAGTGGGGTGGCATTCCCCAATGAAACAATGAAGAGTGGTATGCAGGCACGGATAAGGTTCCCTCTGCTCCATGGTTCAGGTCAGTTTGTCTGGAAGCTCTGTCCATGTTCCTGCAGCACTGTGCCCAAGCTTATTAGCTTTGCAATGCCAGCAAGTCAGGTAGCCCACTTCTCTGCAGTGCTGAACCAATTCTCCCGCCTGTGGTTATGGGCTGCTTCAAGCTTGACCTCTAGTGGCACAAAAGACCTCTTGAATTTCTTCTGGGGGGGCAATGTTGTTTGCTAGTGGCTAACTTTTGGATGGCTGATCACTGCAAAAGCTTGTGTTAAAACACACTACGCTACGTCTGACAAAAGCTTGGCACACCAGAACAGGAGCCAAAACAGTCAATACACTTAGCTATGTAATTGCAGCCTCCTCAGGCATAGAGCAACATGATAGAAAACTCTAGGCAAACAGCTGTATCTTCAGCTTCTATCTGGGGCTGAGGTATTTAATCTATCATAGGATGCAGTTAATACCTGTTTGGGATTCACTGCCTGGAAACTTGTTCCAAATGGATCATGGATCACTCCTTTCATTTAAACTGTGGCAGGAAAAGGAGCAAGTCATTTCCCCAGTTGGAGCCACCATTGGACAGAGCACTCAGTCAGCGAAGGGCAGAGCCCATTTGTCGACTTGCATCATTAGGGGTCCCTTCAGCCAGGAACGAGAGAAGAGGAGGAATCCTCTCGGGCAGAGGAAGGTGGAGAACTGGAGACTGCATCTTGGTGGTGTATGCCCCACAGTGTCACTGCTTGGTCTCCTCTGATGTGGGCAGAGCAGGGTTTGTGTGCCCACCTGAAGGTAAGCCAGGGCTCTCTTTAGGGGTGGTGTGTAATTGCATAGCACTGAAGCAACCACTGCAAACAACACTTGTAAGTAAAGCCCCTGAATTAACCCTACATAATTGTAATCTATTTAAACACATATATATATTTTTTTTATGTGAAAGTTCCAAGATGTTTGCCCCTATCCTTGCCTACCCAGAGCTGACTGGGACACAAAGCCTGAGGAATTATAAGCACTACTGCAAAGAACTACTTTTCCTCATTAAATTCTGTCCTTCCACACCCAGGTCCCCCCTCCTCACAGCATTAGGTGCTGCTGCTACCTTGCAGCACAAAGCCATCAGCCCCGAGAAGTGATGATAGCCTATTTCAGGACTGCAGCACTGCTGTGAACAAAGTGCTCAAGTATGATACATTATCCCTCCAAGGCTGAAAATATCACCTCTGTGATGCTCCTAAACTCTGAGCTAGGTGAGGTTAACACCACAGCCCAGGTTTCTTATGTGATAGAACATCATGCTCCTAACCAAAAAATCAAGACTGTTTATACATACAGTACACTGGAGCTTATTACCTTTTATACTGCTCTATGTATGATTTATGTAATATCCTGTAAGGGCAGAAGAGTTTTGAGCTCAGAACACCCTTGCAAGAAGCTTTCGCACATATGACAAAACCTGGCTAATTAACACTAGCAAAAGGAAGCCCTACTATCAGTTCCTGAATTTTGCAAATTAACAAGTGTGTAGCTGAAGACTATCAAAGAAACTAGCATAGGATGCTTCGTCAGATACCAGTTTCATTTGCTTTGACAGCTGCAGCATAGTATTACTGTATTTACTGCAGTGATTCACAGTGTTAGCTTCTACCTAAACTTGTTTTATATATTTATAATAACACAACAAATTCTGTGCTAAAAGCCCAAAGTGGTCCACTGAAATACAGCTCCACTACAGCAGTCTCCTGTAGATCCTAAATTAAAAAATACAGAGATGCCTGCCACCATCTGTGCAATAAAGGGCAGATTTTTTAAAAACTAGCCTTTTCTGCCCTGTCACAGCAATGAAGTGTACAGAATCTCTTGTCACTGATATGTTTAAATAAAGATGTAGGTAGGTACTTCCATGAGAGCAACCATTTCTCTCTGGCTCTGTATTATAGAATTTTAGGCACCTGAAATGTGATTCTTTTTAGGCTTTGTTTGAACTCAAAATCCCTCCCCCTACACACAGCTGAAATGAATCTTCCTCCAAGCAGAATGCACTTGCTAGTCCTGTCGTAGAGCAACACTACACAGGACTGCTGGGGACAGACTGAAGAACACTATCCAACTGCAACTGCCTGGGGTCAATGAAGTACATATTAGTTTTATTTTTAGCTTGTTTTTATAGCCTGATTGAGTTTTCCATAAGATAATCCAGTAAAGGATCTTCTCTCTGTTGCTTTGGGTTTCTTTTTGATCATAAGGTTGGCCACGTAATTAGTTAAAAAGTCCTTAATAAATCATTGACCATTTAATGCAAATCAGAAGATGAAAATACTGGCATCTCTTCGTTAAACTTTTTTTGTAGTTTGTTGATAGATAAGATAGTATGTCCATCATTGAAATATCTCAATGCCTCTCAAACACTATAATGCCTCTCAAAGACTCTCACTCAAAGAATTTGGCCTCATGATACCAATAAGAAGTGGAAAAGTGATGTAAGAGGAGGCTAACAAATAGGGAACAGAGCACAGACCAATTAAAAGACTTGCTTGCAGTCTCAAAGGAAACTAGTAATATCAATGCCAGGACACAGCAGGCTGTTCCTCACTTAGTCTTACCTGATCACCATTTTATAGTCCCTTGACAGTCCCTGTTTTAGTTTTTATTTTAGACTGGAAGACTAGAAGTAAGAACAAGCTGCAAATGAAAATGAAGAGCCAAATTTGCTTAGAGTTTGGCTTTCGATATAAGATATTGAAAATGCATTTGTTTTTGTGTGAAGTTTGAGTCTCTTGTTGGAAAAAATCTATGTCATGATACTTTAGTAATACTAGCACCATGTGTTCAGAAATCATGAATCAGACTTCCAGATATCCTGAGGTTACTGTAAAAATTATAAGAATGTTTTTAAAGAAAATGCACTTTTTTGTTTTCATTTTTTGTTTATTCATACTTGCTCTAAAAAAATCTTGAAATCCTCATGCAATCACTTCAGGAACCGGTTTTGAAGACAAATGCCCAATGTTGTAAAAATCATGGAAAAAATGCAGGAGTTGGTACTGTATTTATTCAATATCATTGATTATGCAGGGGAATTAATTCTAGTAATTTAAAGGGTTATGCCTTATGGAGCTTAGTGACAGGTGAACATGAAGATTTTAGACAGAATTTCAATAATATCGAGTTGCCTGCTTCTGAGTCGAGACCGAGGGTTGGATTCCAAAGAAGTGTTATTAATGTTGTTAGCTCTTCTCTAACTATAAAGTGAATGCTCATCGTGATCTGGCACCCAGAATAAAAAGAGATGGTCTGGATGTCCTGATACTGTGGATAAGCACCCAGACTGTAACGTCTGTGGGTTTTGCACAACCACAGCTGGCAAAAACTGGGGTGAGATAGCAGTCGCTGACACAGAGGGCGTGATTCAGGTTCCTCTGCAGAGTCATCTGATGCCACCCGAGATGCCTTTGGCACAGGCAGCTGGCAGACACGGCTCCAGGAGCCTCTTCCTTTCTGCAGTGACAGCTGCGGGCCAAGTGTGGTGCTCTCCATGCTTCCCATGGTGCAGCCCCCAGTGTTCAGACAAATGAATTGAACCCAGTATTATCTGAGCTGACGAGGACATACAACCACCATTTCGTCTGACATGTTTTGCAGAGATGAGTACAGAACAGGACACTATCCGACCAAGTAGAAACACATTCAGAGATTTTTTTTCCCAGCCAAAATGATTAAAATCCTTTGTTACAACAAATGATCTTTCTGCCTTTTTCTACCAACATCCACCTGCCATGGCCTCTGTCTCTAATGGACCTCATTTGGTGAGTCACTCATCTAACATGCGTTGTTGCACTCCGTTTCCTTGCTACTAATGGCAATGAGTTATTGGCTTCTTGTGAGTGACAGTTAAAGTGCTGTACAAATCACAAGGAAGGAAAAAACTCCCACTGTGAAATTCTATATCTTTCTGTAAAAATGTCTCATTCCATGTACTTACCTATCTTTTCAGTGAGTAAAACGTATCTAGCCTTAGTGTTAGAATAGTAGTTTTGTCTCTGTTAATTTGCAAGGCTCTTACATACAGCTTTGTGGTCGGAAACTTTTAACTGCTCTCTTGATCCACTTTTTTTATTCTTAAAATAAGTGTTTTGATCATAAGCTAGAACTCTGGAGCCAGCCGAGAGTTTATGCAAATGCAGTCAAAGCCTTTTGCCCAGTTGATTCAATCCTCCCTTTAATCCACACAACGATCCACAGTAATGGATAAAAATTCTGAGTAGGGGAAAGGAGAAAAAAAAAGCCCTCAGAAAGCAATTCTGCTTGCTCTGAGGAAGCACTTCAGGCTCTTGGCCCCAGGGAACTTTCCCCAGCTCATTGGAGGCATTCAAATACCATGGTGATGGGGGACGTTATGAATAACTAGATAGATAAATGGTAAGTGCTTTTGATCTTTGCTAGCCTGTATTTCATTTTGTCAGCTGGGGAAGAGGCTATTCAAATCTGTCAGCTGTAGGAGGTCAGCCAGGAGAGAGAAAATGTCTTCATTACAGCCGTCTGCTAAGCCAGGCCTCCCAGCTGACCTCAGTGCCCAGGCTTGTCAGTCAGACGAGGAAAATTTTCCGATTGAGGGAAGACATGGCTGTGCCAGATTTATCCCTGGTGCAAGAGCTCTGAGGCAGCAGTGCAAGACTGGGGAAGACTTCCCCGAAGTTGGGACACCTCTCGTAAAATCGCCATGGGATTTGCGGCGCTGGGACGAATGTACGACTTCCCCAGCCTGGTCCGTGCAAGGAAACTGAACTCGTTTTCCTCTGTGTTATTTTCAGTGCCATTTGGGTGGAAGGATCCAAAGGCAGGCGTGAAGGTGAATGATTATAGAAGACAGCCTTACTCTGTAGTTATAAATGCCTAAATATTAATTACATTTTCTGAGCTGAGTTATTTCAATCAGTGAGTTCCTTTTCATGGATTTTATATATATTTCAGGCAAAGGAGATGGACTTCATTTTAGTTCTCATTTCAGGCTGAAAGTGAATTTTTGTTATTCCTTTTAAGATGGTGCTCTGGGTCTGTGGGCACAGCCCCACTGAGGTTTGTGCCAAGGCTCAGGAAGGAAACCTGAGCAGGTTATCACAAAGCAGAGCCAATCTAATGGTGAAGGAAGATCTCAGCTATTCAGTAGGGAAAAGAAGGGCACGTTTCTGCAAAGGGATGCATGCAAAATTGAAATAGGAATTCCAATCCCATTATTTGGTAATGGGATTTGTAAACCTCATGTTCACAGGCTGAGATAAACAATATATGCTTCCTGAATTCCTCTTGGAAGAAGAGCTCCTTACAGCATAGCTAAATTACACACAGTAAGTTATCATTTACAAAGAATGGAAATAAGAAAGGGAATCAGCAAAATTAATTTACATGTAAAGGATTTCTCAGTTTTTGGATTGAAGGGCGGGGAAACAGAGTCCCCTCCAAAACCATACTCTTAATGGGGATGGGTTTGCTATGTTAGAGCATTTCCAG
Organism: Dromaius novaehollandiae; assembly: GCF_036370855.1. NCBI lineage: Eukaryota > Metazoa > Chordata > Aves > Casuariiformes > Dromaiidae > Dromaius > Dromaius novaehollandiae. Next base: position 121,132,737 of record NC_088099.1, on the reverse strand, counting down.
AAAACATTGTAAAAATGTTCCCTTTACTCAAGCCAGCCAGGTTTTAATAGTATCAAAGCAAAATATAGACTACTATTAGCATGAAATAACATTAGCATAAATAGAAAAGAGTCAGGATGCTTAAAAAAAAAATTCCACATAAGTGGCCTGCTCATTTCGCTAGACATCACTGTAGCTGAGAAACTGTGAAATTTCCATAATAATCGAGTGCAGAGAAAAACAAACAATTTTATTGATAGGGAAATTATATCCTGTTGCTGAATATAAAACTACAGCTCTGTTCAATGGCGCTTTAACAGCATTGAAAGTATACATTAATTTGTAAGCGTAAATGAAATGTAAATAAAATATTCAGTTCGACCTGGCTGCAGACACATCCTGACAGCATTTCAGTGCAGAAACCCAGGAGACATATATTTGGATTCCATATCCCAAACCCTGAGCTAGTGGCATCTGATACCTTTGTGGAAGTGATTTACTCAGCTGCTGTGTGCTGATCTACTTGTAACAAAATCACAGCACCAACCGGTCTACGAGACAGCTCTGGCTTTGGGAGAAGGGCTCCTTGAGGTTTTTTGCTTTCTTTCCTTTTTAGAAAGAGGATCCTCCAATACTTTGTAGCAATAATCCTGGATATTACTGTTTGCAGCAATACTGCTGCCATGTCCAGGACCGTCGTGGCGGTGCTTTTCCTTGCGATAGGATTGTACTTGCAGGGGGAAACAAACTGCTCTTCCACAGGCTGGGAAGCAGCAAGGAGAGCAGCCGCGAAAGAAGCACCAGGCCGGGGGCGGGAGGCTGGGAGGGCGCCTGCGGCCATCCCCGCTGTCACCGCCGAAGCTCCGGGAGGCCGGAGCGAGGCCCTGACCGCGGCAGCCGGCAGCGGAGGCTGCAGCTGTGCAGCCCCCGGGCATCCCTGGGCCCCCTCTGTCCGTCTGCGCTGGGGCTGTCAGTGCGACTAAGCCTCCCCCCATCGCCTTGTGCAGCCATAAACACCCTGCAGAGCCGGTCCGAAGTGCTGCCCAGCCAGCAGGGCATTGCTTTATACCTCCCCTTTGCACCCTGCACGGCAGTAAGGGCTTTCCCCAAGGGCCCCGAGCCTCTCGAGGTGGCTCGTCTGAAAAACCAGTGTTTGGGCAATCAAGGTTTGGAGGGGGGCTGGGAGGGACTGTGCAGCTGCACAAAGCCAGTTGAACAGTTAATGTTTTAACCTTGCGTATAATTTATACAATAAACAAAGTCACATGTTTCTCTAATAATTTAGATGTAAGCAAATGTTGATTTATTCAGGAAGGCTACTGCCAGCAGCAAAGCCTGTAGCACTGAAATTTGAATTAAACTAGGACAGAAGCAGGCTAGTCTATAATAACATTTGTATAATTTTATTTTTGCCCTTGGCTCAGTTCATTTCCTTCTACAGTAGATGCATGAAATTGGTTCTTCAGCCACCTTTAGCTGATGTTCATTGATATCAGGGGTAGGCAGAGAAGCAGGAGAATGTAACCTTTTTAGACTTTGTGTTCCCAACCATAAGGCCATGAATTCTTAGGTCATTTATGACAATGATTTTCTTCTCTGCATTTCCTTCCTGCAGAAATCTCTGAACAACTCCATTTAACCTGGAGAGAGAGGGGTTTTCCCCCAATTTTTCTGCATGGAGACTTCTAGAACAGAGACTGTTAAACAGATGCAAATATTGTGTTGTTTTTATTCTTTTATTCAGACCCGGGAGCATGAAATTTGAGTTCTCTTACTCTATTTTCAGCATGAAGGGAAAGGACTGTATGATACTTTTAAAAAGATGGTGAAAAATAAGCCCTAGTACAAATATCTGGAGTGGATCCCTTGGTTTGACGTCTCTTCCAGAGTCACCTTCTAGGAGCAGAAAATACCCTGGATGGATGGAAGGATGGATGGATGGATGGGTGGGTGGATGGATGGAGCACAGCACAAGGCAGTGCTTTCATCAGGGTTTCTGGCTCCTAGCCTCAAAGGCTTCACATTGCCAGGATGCAAAGTTAAACTGGTTTTGCTTTTGTCCAGGGAGCCAGCAAAAGACTTCCAAGTGAAAGCAGAGGATCTTGCTCTGAGTCCAAGACCTCACCCCTGTTTTGCAGGCTGGTGGGCACGAGGCTTGGGAAGGGGCCATGCTCAAGCCCAGCCACGGTGGGGGAGCCTCATGTGGTGTGACTCCACCGGCCCTCAGCAGAGAGGGGTTGATGCACTCTGCTCCCAAGGGCATCGCCTTCATTTTTCCTGAGCCAAAGGAGACAGCGTGGTGATGTGGGTATTTTATGGCCAAAGAAATGAAAGCAAAGCAGAGGCTGGAAAATGGGGAAGGTGAGGGAGGGTGAGAGGAGAGGGGAGCTGGGAGCAGCACTGGCAGAGCCATGATAATGTCTCTCTCTGGCAATGTGACAAGGATCATCTTTTAACACCAGCCAGGACGAGCTAGAATGTTGCATGGGAATGACTCAAGTTGTTTTTTTCCAGACTTAAGCCTGGCCAGGTGCAAAAACTTGAATGCATATCACAAACCAAGGTGTTCTTACTCATAACACCCCTGTATTCAGTGATTTCATGGCTGTGGTATTTGCTAAAGAGTAACTGTATGTTTGCAGTCCCCTTGGTTGCAAAGAAAATCTTAACATGCATCAAAACGTGACCAAGTCCTGCCTGCCCAGGTCACATTTTGGGAACTGTGAGCTACTAATCCCAGCATGCACAGATCCTGAAACCTGTCAGCAGCACTTTCAAAGGTCACTGGTAAATATTTTAGCAGAAATAGCCACCTGATGTGTTTCAGAAGAGGGCTGTGATTGATTGCCAGGATGGGAAATGCCAGCCTCAACCCCCTCTCTTATAACATACCCTTTCTCCTCACCACACAATGACTAAGAAAAGAGTAGCAGCTCGCCCCCTTCCAAAAAGTCCTATTGCCTCTTGAGTGTAAAACCCTAAACAGGACTAGCTGCACTGCCAGGTGTCAGCAGTGTATTTGTGGGGGTTAAATATGCACTGACAATATGCAGGGCCTTTTTCAGTTAGCCATTTCTGGTGTAATGAAGGCTAGTCAGAAATTAGCCCTGAATTTTGCCCTTTGGGGCAAAAATTTACTTTCTGCAAACTTTTTATGCTTGACAATTTGAGGGTTTTCCTACAAGTCATTCCCTGCTCCACATGTCTCCAATTTGAGAAAACTTCCTCAGGAGCTGCCAAAGGCCCCATTTTCTAAGTGATCTGGTCCAAGGGCATATAGGCTACCTAAGAGAAGGGACTTCTAAACAAAATAGATTAGATTAAATGCAAAATGATGAATTTCCTATCTATAGTTAATGTCCACACTTTAGTGCCTGTAACCTTGATTGTTATTTTTATTTATTTCTACCAGCCAAAAATCCCCATTTATGGGCAGTTCTGATTTGAGAGATAGATGATCTCTGCAGATTTCATCTAGCCCCAAATCCTAGCATTATGAGAACTATGGAGGCCTTGAATCTTATGGCCACAAGTGACCCATCTTGACCTGGCTCATCTGGAAATGAAGGGCTGCGATGTATTCCCCTTTGAACAGCTTTCCCTGGTCACAGATCACAGTGGAGAAAGGAAAGCTACCTCTGACTGCTGTATCCATTTACCTCTGCCCACAAAAATGCTTGCAGGCCTTCGTTCCAGTCCCCCCTCCTCTTCCTTTCCCCTGTGTGCTAGTTACTGCAAGCGAGGGGAAGTGCAAGTCCAGAGTATTTCCTTTGCCAAGCATGTGGGAAGCAGGAGCAGATTGTGACTTGACTAGTCACAGCCTCCCAGGCTGCTCCTTGGGTTGCTCCGTCATGTGCTGCCCCTGTCCTGGGGCAAAGTCATGGCTGAGCCCGTAGTTCCTTTATTATTAATTAAAACATTGGATGAGATCCTCAGCTGGAGTACATATTCATAGCTCCTGGCCCTCACCCACTGGTTTCTGAAAGCACACAGAAGAACCCCCATTTATGCTGTTAAAATTGAACTTGGATCGTGCTGGATGACTCTTGTAAACCTATCTGAATGCAATTTCTGAGGTGCTTTAAACACAATGAGGCTCCTAAGAGTGTAATCAGATCCTCATCTCCACTCCTGTGGTCAGACAAATAAATATCACCACATCTCATTTAGCTCTGTTAATGTCACATTAAGAATGGCATGTGTTTTGACATAACCACCTTTTCCTTTTTCTTTTTTTTTTAAACACGTAAATGAAGCATTAAAAGTCCCAGTCCAGCACAGTGACATCAGATCAGTGGACTGTGACTTTTATGACATCAGAGCAATTGATTATATGACTCTCTTATGTGTATCTTGCTATGCAATGATTGCTTCTCTCTCCATATACTACATCCTAACATCCTAGAATAATCTCAAGAGATAAAAAGGAATCACTGTGAAGCAGTGAAGTACAGTAGTTACAGAATTGCCATAAAACTGTCATAAAATTGTAGAAACAAAAATGCCTTTAAAGATGGCAATGTTCTATTATAGGTCCCTAGCTAATGGTCTGTACTTGCCCCATGCATACCTTACTATATTTACTGCTTCTGGATATTTCTGTACCTTTCTCCCAGAAGCTTATATGGTTACCAAGATATGCAAGGCCGTTGGCCTGCATACTGTAAGTCCCCATTATATCATCTCTAGCAAGTCAAGTGCCTTTTGTACCAGGCTAAATTCAGGGCTTGTTTTCGAACAGCCGAAAAAAAGAAAAGAAGAAAGCTGACTGAGAGTTAAAGGGACGCGTGAGCTGTTTGTTGCTGTAACATTGCTGGAAGAAAACAGATATTCTGTGTACTTAAAAAAAAGAAAGAAAGAAAGGCTAAGTAGCTCTTTCTTTGTGAGACCTGAGATAGTAGGGATCCCACTGGATTTTTTACTGTAAAACTACATGTGCCTGAGCCCAGGTAACCTGAAAGCTGTTGTGCTACTTAGCTATGCATTTTCGTGTGCTCTTCAGATTATCCACACAGGGTTACTACTGGTAGCAAAGAGCAAGCCAGTGTTTTTCTCCCTCTGAGACAAATTTGGCCTTTGTTGCTCTGAGGGAGGATAGGCCCCAACAGGCAAAGATAAATGCTTTCTTTTCCTTTTTTTTTTCTTTTTAATCTCAAGGCAATTTAACATGAGCAAAAAGGTGCTACAGTCATGAGGAAGGTGTAAGTCATCTGACAAGTCGATGCCTTCGGGATCTGACAGATGAGTGCCGGCAAACCCAGACCCTGTGGCCAAGGATGCCTGTGCCCGGCTCTCCTCCCAGCTCCCTGTCGCCGCCATGGAGCAGGGGCAGAAAGCAAGCACCAGCACCGGCACCGGCACGTGTCCAGGCTGCCAGCTCCACTCCAGCGAGGGGCACCTCTGGCCAAGGAGAGGGGCCGGCAGCAAGGGCTGCGATTCCTTGATCACTTGCAGCAGTTTGCTGCTGTGTGTTTGAGTGGACACCTCCAGTTCCCTCCCCGGGTTGTCTGCCTTGTTGGAGCAACACGGAGGCTTAATTAAATGCTTTAACATCTCTAAACTACTTTGGGATCCTCGCGCAGGAGGCACTAGAGAAAAGAAGAGATTTATTTATAATAAAAATTCCACGGATGGCCCCATGTGCCAACATCCTCTGTTCAGCTTGGGAAAGGATGCAGCGGGAGCAAAAAGCAGCACCTCTCTGCCCAGCTTTCTGCTGCTCCCCCGAGCGTGCACATGCAGATACACACGTGCCCACCAGCGCCAAACCGCAGCTGGACAGGCCACTTGCTGGGGGCCGAAAATGCAGTCTGTTGGCCCATCAGCCAAGACTGCCAAGCAGTGGAAGCTGCAGTAAGGCTTGCAGCCCAAAGACTGGCCCCCGCACGTGCGGGCGCCTCTGGCATAACCCCACCGCTGCTGTCGGAGGGTGAAAATTTCCAGCCGCTCTCAGCCTGGATGGACACATGCTTGAAGCAGGAGCCTGGAGGTGAGATGCTCCATGCCCTCTCTCCTCTTCTCTTACCCTTCTCAAGCAGGCATATTTTGACAGGCTGAGAGACTATCTGAGCTATCTAAGATGATGAGCAATTAGTACTTCTCCCTGTTAAAAAAGCTGAGCACTGTGAGGGAGAGAAGGGTGGTTGGAACCCCCACAAGTGCCCTTTACAGACACCCTTGGGATTTCAATGCCAGTTTGTGGCATAGGACATTGAGATCAACAGAGCTCAGCTCAAGCACCCACCCTTACCTCCTCCTAATTTACATGCAGACCAGGCAGCAACATTATTGTTCAGCTGGGGGCATATTTAATTGCTGAATGTTCTGCAGATGTCTTGCAGGCTGTATAGATAAAGGCATTTAAGTTCCTGACTTATAATAGCACATCTTTCTTCTTTTAACACAAAAATTCCTACCTTCTTTGATGGATGTGGAATTTTTTGGACTGAAATCCTGTGCTATTCCTTTAGAATACTTTAGCAGATGTTAAACTTCCAAGCACTGCGAAGGAGTGGCTAAACGCTGGCACCTTTTCATGAGGAAGAAAATGAGCTTCATTACAGTAAGAGCGGAGCCTTCACATGGTATAAAATTGAGGAAGGTCCGTTATTGTTTCTTTAAACCCAGCAGTATGATCTGTCAGGCTCTAGCCAGACAGCGAAGTGACTGCTGTTTGTTTAAGCGCCAGCAGTCTGCTCAGTGCTGAATAAGATGTACAAGGAGTCATGAGCCTGCCCCAAGGAGTTTGCAACCCAAGGGCAGTCATGCAAAGCATTGCTGGTGCCAGGGTCCAGCACAGGTCCCATTCACAGTATTGCGGTGAGGTAGCAACACAGGATCAGGCCCGTGGACTTCAAGCTCTCTGGGGAGAGGACTGCCTTGCCTATCTCTGACTCTTAGCTTATACTTAAGGACTACATATTGCATATTGACTTATCTGATTTCATATTTTCTTTCAAATCCCTGATAACTTTCAAAAATAATCAGATTAAAAAATGGATATCCTGTTGGGTTTTTTTAATCATACTTATGATGTCCTTTCTGGCTTGCATCACACCAGGACACCTCCATCCTGGTGGCTTAGGTGTCTGACAATTTGTCAGGGAGATAGCCATAAGTTAGGCAGAAAACCGGACTCCATTAAAAAAACATAAAAGCTGGGAGGAGGCAACTTGATGTGGCATGGCTCCTAGCAATGAGGAAGCATGAGTGCATACTGAAGCTTAGAAATAGAAAGTGATGTCCTCATAAAAATATGGCTTTAGGCTGGTGTGCCACTAGAAATTTTTTTGTCAGTTTAGAATATTTAGCTCTAAGGGATCTCTACTTTCAAATGGATCTTTTGATGCAAAATAGGCTGCACAGGCTGCGATAGTGTTGAAGGAGGGAGAGCAGCATTTGCTCCCAGTTATGCTTGGTAAAATGAAGATTTTTAGATAGACTTTTTGATCATAATGTGTTGAGTGGGCAGGTGGGTTACCTCACTGGTGTGTTAGCTCTCTGGGCCTTTCTAACTGGAAACCGTTACTGATGTCTGGGCAGCTAAATAATACTGAAAGCTTCAACACTTCTGGTTATCAGGGGAACCTCTTTAGCCTAATTTGAAAGCTCAGAGCTCCAGGCAACTGAATTTTTTTTTGGTTACAGGCTCTTTTGTGTGATGTTCCAATGCAGTATATCCAATCAATGATGCAATATCATGCACAGTACCTTCGTGTGGATGTTTATTCCCCCTGTGTTTTGTATTTGACTTGTTAAACTGCAAGAAGAGTTTGGGGAACAAATGGGAAAAGCAAAAATAAAAGAAGGTCCTTAGCTCCTCTGCTGCAGAAATTTAAAACTAGCAAATACACAAGCCTCAGTGCTCCAAGAGAAATGAAAGGAGCAGAAAGTGAAAATATATACATATGTATACACATGAACAAAACATGAGCCACAGTCATGGCAATCTGGGCTCCAATGTGTCAAACAATAGGGGTTATTCCTCCAAGCAATCCTTGTGCTGTGAAATTTAGGACACAACAAGGCTGGTTTATGATCACGTTGTAGATTCCACTATAAAACTATACAGTAGCAGTACAGTATATTCTCCTAGAAGATTAGAGCAGGCAGGTTTGTGGGTTTTTTCAATATTGCATCTTTTAAAAGATGCAATATTAAGGATAGTCTGGATGGAGGGAGGAGGGCAGGACTACTTCTGATGATCCTTGTTCTTTCTTTCTTTCTTCCCTCCCTCCTCTCACCCCCCGCCCCCGCTTCAGTGTAATTTGAGATCATCTGGGGGGCTGCAAGAGTTGTAAGACTTCTCTCCAAACTGATTTTTTTTTTAACACAAATAATGTTGGGCCAGATCTTCAGATTAAAGGAATGAGCCCAGATCATTTCATTTACAGTGCGCCTTTATAAATAGTGGCAAATGGATTTTATTTATTAGGATGTCAAAAAATGAAAGTAAGAGCTAGTTATCTGCTGAATGATTCATTTACAGAAGATGCCTGTTGCTTCCAGAGGTTTTTGGCCCAGAACAGCAGGACCTGTGTATAGCAATTCCCTCATTTCATGATGCATTTTATTTAATTTGTTTTGAGCTACTTCATCCAGTCCAGAGCTAAAATCACAAAAGATGGTTCAGGACTAAGAATTCAAGCAGGACTTGATTATAAGCATTTGGAGCAGAGGTTCCAGCTCAGTCCAAACTGATGCTTGCAATCATTGCATTTATCTGTGTTCACGAGATTTTATTCCCAGTCCATTTCCCTTTCTGCTCTGTTCTGAAGCGAGGCCATGAGCCTGCATTTGTGCTGCTGCAGTCCCTGGTCGGTGTGATAACTGTGACACTGAAAGTTCAGGCTTGTCATTTCCCATGGTCAGCCCTGAATGAGAACTCATAGCTGAACCGTAAAAATGGCAATAATGAGGCAAAAGGGGAATGAAAGCAGTGGCATGTGTCTCATAAGGGCAAGCTTCCATTACACACGTTGGGCTGTTTTCTCATACGATGAGAAAAATGCCTTATTTTTTGGCTTGCTCTTGCTCGTGCTGACAGACTGCTGATGGTGCTGATAACCTTGTGCTGTCACTGACATTAGCCAGACAGGAGGATATTCCACCCTGCAGGACTGTATCCTGTTCTCACCATTACCCTGGGGCATCTACCAGGTAGCTAGCTCCTACTTTCATTTTTGTCATCCTAACAAATAAATTAATCTTACCATTGTTTATACATTTCCACGGAAGCAAAGTGTCTGGTGACATAAACTGGCCCTGACTGCAACTAATGCTGCTGTCCTTTTCAGTTTGCTACCTCTCTGCCATGTGTTAGTTCATCAGTATTTTGTTGATTCCTGAAAGATGTCATCAGTGAAGCTGTGACAGTGCAGGGGTGAGGGATGAAGCAACACTTCCACATTCATGCTGTGTGTATTAGCCTCATTTACAAGTGAAATGTTACCCAAAATTAAAAGTATTGTCAGCTTAGTAAATGATTCACTGCTGAAGCCAGGCTATACTGCAGGTGGGCATAATTGATGAGACCTCTTTTAGTGGTTTTGGCATCAGTGTAGCAAATCAAAGAGCATGCCAAGCAACGCTGAACAAATCCATCCAAAACAAGCAAAATATCCCCTTCTTACATCCGCCTTTCTTACTCTGTGCAAGTAAGACAAGGCTCAGATGCATTTGTCCACTTTTTAACTTCTCTAAAGGAATCCATGTCCCTTTACAAAGTGGGGGTAAATATAAGAAAGCAACATCTGCATCTCAGGATGTTGGGATACCTATTTAGATAATGAAAAGACAAGGCTCTCCAGAAAGGAGGCACTGCAGAAGAGCAATTAGCTTCATTAGGAAATGGGATGAGCTGGCTAAACTCTGCCTCCGGCAGGGTGGGGATGGTCAAAAGGCCTGCCCGGGTCTGCGGGGCTCTGCCGGCCCCGGGGCTCCCCCAGAGGGTTGCAACAGCTGCCAAACTGCAACCGAGGCGGCACAGCATTGCCCACATTTTGGGTTCCACTCAAATCTGAAATAAAATTCAGCAGAACCAAAACTGAATAAAGCTGGTGGATTTAGGCATCAATTCAGTGAGCACCCAAAATGTAACCGGACTGTAAGAACTGGCAAAAAGCAGGTAGGAACTATGTTAATTTAAACACGATAGCTAAGAGATTTATGAAACTAAATGTGTTACAAATCCTGTGCTCAAATAACATAGCAAGCTGCATTGTAAGTTATGCTTTCTATACTATTGAAGATAATATGGTAAGGCTTTAAATGTGCAAAAGCCAATATGGCAGTGACAGTAATGAACTGACTGTTTTACCTACTCCCATCTTATTTTGCCAGTTGATACATGTTTGGTTTGATTTACCAAAACCTTATGATCCAGACATTCTCGAAACACCAGCAACTCCACAAGCAAGGGTTTACCCTTTCACTGCTATTTATTTTCAGTTTATGCTGGGGGAAGGTAATGTGTATTTCTGTTAAGTCATATGGTGGAAAGTATGCCTAAATGAATACTCATCCTAACAGTAATGTAAGAAATAGCTCATTTTTCCAAATGGCAAGATTTAACTGCTGGCTTAATCTAGTGTAATAAAAATACAGAGGCTTTAGGCCTCAGTTCATCAAAGCATTTAAATATGTGCTTAAGTATCTTTGCAGTTAATGAGACTTAAGTCTATGCCAAAGTGTTCAGCTAGTTCAGTGACTTAATACAGGAATTGAGGAATAAATGTTCACTGATTAAGACAGACTACTGCAAAATTTGATTCCATAAAATAATATCTGAATAAAAACTTCTAAGTGTAAAGTTTAAGGGTGCAAGAGAATTAGCAGGCTGAAAGGCAAAATAAAACACTTAAAATTAATTAATCAATTTGCAGCTATTTAAGAGCACCCTCTCAAAGAGGGAGCTGATTGGCATACTTCTGTACGAAACATTAACACCAAAAAGTTGTCAAATACCATCATGCAGCAGAATTCAGCAGGTCATATAGAGCTCAGAAAACATCCTTTGAGAAGATGAGATTCTCTCCAAATGATATTTAGGAAAAGGGTCCCCTCCCATCACTGGAGTTCCCACAGCGTACGGGGAGGCTGCAGTCACTCAAAACACCCCGACGCCAAGCAGGTAGTCCTGCACGGCACACGACCTGCTGGTAGTCTCTGATTCAAACTGGCAGTTTCAAACTATGGTGTTTACATACCTTCCTGCAATTCTTTCACAATCCACTCAGCCCTTTCCTATATTCCCATTTTTCTTTAAAGAAGTCACTTTTGGAAACTCATTCAAAGAAAACCACTCTGAGTAGAAGATGGATTGGATAGCTCTTCATTTAAAAGTTTGGAAAGGCAGAGGTAAGGGTTTTGTGTACAGTTTTAAATCTGTCCCCTCTCTCCCTCATACACATATGTATGTTTACACACGCACACACACACGTGCACGCACACACACATACACACACAGAAATAGAATGGTATTGGTTCAGTACTACTATTCCTGTAAAGGATATCCCATAAAGGCAGATAATATTTAAAACCTGAACAAAATATAACAGCATTTTTGCTACCAAGTAATATGCAACTGCAGCATATGTTTGTTTCTACAAGCTTGCATCTCAGATCTGTGATATGATCTCCACAGTGAAATGAAATTACAGATCAAAATAGAAGTGAGAAGTGTAATCCTGGCATATTGGAAATCCATAGGAACTTTGCTGTCGACTTCAGTTTGGCAAGGAGTACAGTTGGAGTAATCATAAAATTTTCTTTGGTCCTACAAATCACTGAAATGCATTAAGCAACTCCTCTGAAACATCTTTAAGAAGGTAGCATGTGGTACACATGCCCATCTATTTGCAAGTTCCTCATTCCCAGAAACACTATGATTAAAAAAGCAAAGCATTCATTGTGGGGAAGTTAGTACAGATTTGCAACTAAATTAATTAAGAATGAAAGGTTTAAACACATACTAAAAAACACTACAGCTGTATAGCTAAGGACAAAGAGGTAAATTAATATATTACCTCTACTTGAGAAAAAAGTTTGTGCCTTTGTGGTCTTACGACATCATTTCTCACTGAAAGCTGGCAAGCGTGCAAGTTCCTTTCACAAATGTAAGTCATCTTCACCAATACAGCATAGTTGAGATGATTTATTTGGATTTTCTTCCAGCTTTTGACAAGATCCCTTACTGGAAAAAAAAAAGTAAAAGCTGTACAGTAAGAAGGAAGTGTTGTTCTGTGCTGTATAAACTGGACTGGGAGACAGGAACTCCTGAGTTCTCATTGTATTTCCTTTGATCTATAGGCCCTGTTCATAATAAGCCTGACACTTATTCCCTCTGTGGCTTTGGGCAAGTCATATAATCTCTCTGCCTCATTTTCCTATCCGGAGGGGCATTGCATGGATTAACTAGTCAATGTTTGTAAAGCAGCTGAAAGAGGAGTATTGACCCAGTTCTCCCAGGGAAGCAGGGACACTCAACTTCTTGGAGAGTTGTGACCAATAAATTCTAAGGCACATTACAGAAAATAAATACCAAAAGAAAACTGAACCGAACCTTGACACCAATTACACCTGCTTTAGTTCAACTCATTCCTGCAAAAGGCTGAGTGTACTAACTCCTCCTTTACACAGCTGTCAAGGGAGCCCAGGATCTTCCTGAGGTGGTTGGCCTCTTCCAGGACTTGGACTTTTGCTGTCAGGGAGAAAGAAGGGAGAAAGGAGTAGTCCCAAGGGGGACACTGGAGCTACCCTCAGCAAATGTTTGCATTAGTGAGCTGGCAGAGGAAAATAAACTGGGAGTGAATGGCACTTGCTGATGATGCTCATTGTCCCATGCTGTTGAACAGGACTGTGAGAAGCGTGAGATGAATTCCACCTCACAGATGTATCCTGTACGTTGGGATAACTGATGATCAAATGAAATTTATCTTGGTCGAGTATAAGTTAATAAACATTGGCAACATTGTCTCTGTAACATCACCAATTTTTGATTGATTCGATTTAAGTTTGTCTGGAATTCACTGCACAGTCACAACCTGTGTGTTTCCAAGTCTATTTGTACATGGACACAGAGAATTACCTGGGAGAGGATCACTCCTGTGCTAGGTGTCAGTGTGGCTGGTTAGCTCGATTCCTGACCACTGAATGAAAAAAGCAAATGGAGATTATCCTTTTTCAAAATGGAGAGAGAAATCAAGAGAGACAATAACATGGCCATGCTATTGTTAAGTGGCAGCAAATCCCCAGGCAATGGGGAAGGAATATTTCCTCAGTATTTGTGATCTTTCCAGAACATTTGGATATTGCTTTTCACGCTGCTGACTGATGCCACAATGAGAGGACAGATGCTGTTACATTAGCAAAACTCTGGTTTTCCTGCTGGGGAAGAGAAGTGTGGGGGCAGAAGGAGAGGGGAGTTTGGCCAGTGTGTGTGCACACACCATCACCATTCATCACCGTGGAGCACTATTTGTGTGCACAGGTAGCGCAGTTACGGGGAGCAGGAGGTGGTCAATTGCCTTGCTGTAGAGCCCTGCTGCTTTCTTTGCACCACTATCTATGTCAGCCGCATCAAGCCACTGACTCTGCCAGCACTGTTTGCCGCGATATCTGTTGGTGGAGCACTCCCAGTATAGAAGTGGCCTTGGCAGCAGTGCCATCTTGCTTATGTGCCCTTGTGAGATGCCTCTTTCATGCCACCTTCCCTGGAGTGCCTTTGGATTTATGTACGGTGAGCATCATGTCCTTGCTCTTCTAGGGGCTTCCCTTTAGCAGGCATTTTCTTTGGTTCAGTCGCTCCCAAGGAGACTGAAAATTAAAGAGAAAAACAACAGCAAAACCAAAAGCAGGCCAGCACAATGTTGGCTGACAAAGTAGGACTTCTCTCGACATCTCTCTCATGGTGGTGGGATTGAGAAGGGTTGCCTGGAGGTTAATATGGGAGTATTGCCCTTCCATGAACTAGCACAGCAATTTTCAGTGACTGTGGCATGAGAGGGAGAGTTTTTCCAGATGGGCATTTTTTCCTGGCAGACATTTTCAACCTTTGCCTTAGGAGATGACTGTGTCTATTTTCACAGGCAGTCAACTAAAATCCTCTTTAAACTTGTGGGTCTCTTCATGTCCCCCTAGCAGCTGTGACAGGACCAGCAGGGCATGGATTAAAATATCCATGAGCTTCTGGCAAGCCACTGCTTCAGACCAGGAAACAAACAAAGAAGAACAGTGATGAGGCTGCAAGGTTTGTACCACTGACTACCACTGCCCAAAGACCTACTGCTGCCTATTACTGCTCAGTGTTTACAAGTTTCTTGTAAAAAAAAAAAAAAAAAAAAAAAAAAAAAAGTATTGGACCATTATTAAAATATGAATATTACCATACAGCTGCAGCTGGGACACACACATTATATAGGGACTGCAAGAATGAAGCACACAGTAGCTTAACATTTGTGCACCATTCCTCCTTTGCATAAACTCATCCATCAAGCAGGGCCAGCCAAACTCAACCTCTATAATTCCTTGCAAGCCTGGGAAATGACAATGATGTAAAATCAGTGTGAGCTGAAAAACTACTGCTTTTCATGAAGTGGCTAGGAGAAAAACATCATCGATTTAAAAATGGATTTCTCTGAATTATTCCAAGCAGAAAAGTGCAGATGTTTTCCATGGATTTCTGTTTCTTCAAAGAGAGAGCAAAGAGATCATAGCAACATCAGTTTTTCAAAGCTCGTGAATAACACTGAAAGCATAGGCTATTTGCTGTCATACAGAAATACAATACAAGTTAAAACACACTTTTTTTTTTTTTTTGAAAGTACGTATTCCAGGCTGCTGCTTCTTTAGCAGAAGAGCAGTGAGTATGTCTTTCAACTGTCTTTTTAAAAAGACACACTTTGTCTACAGTGAGTCTAGAAAATGAATCTGGAATTCTATCTGGTTCCAAAATCTGCAGATCATTCATTACAATCTTTATTTGTAGGTATGAAATCTTGGAAATTATTATTTCTGAACAGTGGACAAAATAACAGCCAGGTCCAAATTTTACAAACTGCACCTTTCCTTATCCAGATCAGCTGCTCAGCAGTCCCAGATCAATATATGTATTCCCAGAAAAGTCTGGGAATACATAGGCAATTCCAAACAAATTCAAATCCAGATTTTACTTTTTTTCCCCCCCCCCCTTCTCTCTGAAACGTTTCTGCAGTTGAATTGGATGGTTCATCAGGTAGAAATTCATACTTCAGATAACTATCTCCATGTATTACCATGTTATTCTAGTATCTCCCACTTTCTGAAAGAGTGTATATAAAAATACAACTATATCTAGAGAAAGTGCTGTACCTTCAATGATAATTTTCTCTCTGAAGACTTCTGAAAATTATGCTTTTAATATTAAAAATCTAGGAGGGAGGTTGTTGGTGTATTTTGTTATTTAATGAAACCAAATACCTCCACTCATTCTCTCTATGTGTATAGGTGTGCTCAGGGAATACTTTTTATAGGTAGGAAAGCTGAGAGGTTCTGACACCCAAAGGATGCACCAAGAGATACACTTACATAAATGTATATGGTGCCCTGAAGGTACTTCCACTGTATTATAGGGTTTCTCGTGAACAACTTTGGCTCCAGCAATAGAACAGTGAAGCAAAGCTAAGTGTTTCTGAACCAGATGAACTGAGAATGGGGCAGATTATGCTACCTCCAGATACTGTGGGGGTTTTTGTTCTAGAGTACTGAAATAAAAAATAGCAAAAACAAGTTTATCGAAGGTTTATTTTACTCTTTACCAATTTCCCCCCAACATACGCATAGACACACACACACATACTTTACCCTCTTTGCCTCAGTGTAGTCGTTAATTAGAATTAGCTGAGCAGTTAAATTGGAACGATCTTAGAGCAATTTGTACAATCTCATGAGATACATTATCAGTTATGCCCTGGATCCTGCATGCTTTACATCAGGTCTCACAACTATCAGACCAACTGAAGATTCCTAAATGTTCAGTCCTGCTGGTATTTCACATGATCAGGCCCAGAAAAGCTTACAATGACAATAAGGGTGCATTAGTCCTTCCATAAAGTACACTTAGCAATCTGAATAAAACATTTGCCTTGCATTGGGGTGGGGGATAGTTCCAATATGCACAGGGGAAATCCAGTGAATACAGCAGCTGGCAGGAGCACCACCGAACCCTGGGGTGCTGCCTGCCTTCACGGTCTGCAGGAATCTGCAGGTATCTTCAGCTCCCACTGATGGCGGAGGGACTGATGGATGCTGATGGCTTCTGAAAGACACCCACAGAAGAGCCCAGGAACCTGAAGAGAGGCTTTCTGTGAAATTCCTCTATGGCACCTTGATTACCCATACCATCTGAAAGCTCATTTGTGTCTTCACAGGGAACCCAGAAACCCCCAGGAGATTATGATACATCAAAATCTGATGTTTTCCCAGAGAAGAACCTAGTTCATTCTGGGAGTTACTATACCAATGATACAATAACATTAAAGGTGAAGTGAGCCTCCTTTCTCACTGCAGTGAAACTGTTTCTTCTTAAAATCAGCTGCCCATAGACTCAGGTCATATTCTCGCAGGTAACCGAGAGAGCTCAGTGCCCAAATGTCCCTGGTGTTGAGATGCAGAGAGAGAAGTCACCTCCCCGCACTGGGAGCAGCCAGCACATCTGTTGCATCTGGGCACCTACATCAGAGCTAGAACATCTACCTGGAAAGCCATTACTTCTTCCTTTTCTATATACATTTGCATTGCCTAATGCAATCTCATGACCGAGAAGTATTGTAGGATATGGAAACCCTTTTATTCAGGTTCTGGGACTTTTTTCTAAAAGTGACGAGGTGTAAGTGCAAGTGGTATATAACAACTTAGAAACAGGAACAAACCGAATTGTGGCTGCATTACTTCAGCCACCTTCCTGCAGTAGACCTGTGGCTTGTTTCCTGTTCTTTTTCTCACCTGTGTGACAAAGGCAGAAGGGAAGCTATTGCTTAACTACTTAACTATTTCACTATTCAAACCACTTTACAGTTACATAACCTACAAAATCTATTTCTTAAATACTTCATCAAAATGTTGCTGATAATAAAGAAAAAACTACACTATTTCTGCCACTCCTTGGGGGGTAACAAATATGGAGGAACTGTGTTAATAAATCTCCTCTCTCCAAATACAATTTAAAATGCTTTCTGCTTCTCTAAAAAGAAACCACTTACAAAATATCTAATGCAGGCAACTGTTGCTAGCCTTTAGCTCCCCATTTACCTGCTCTTACCAATATTTTTTGAAACAAGATTGCAACACGGAGGAAACCTATGGAACCGCAGGAGGAAACTTCCGAAAGAAGGTCAAGCTCACATGAGGGCCTTTCTGAGAATAGCCCCTGTGCTTGTTTCCAGACAGGATTACAGCTAAATCAGAAATAATGCCCTTTAGCAAGTGGACACACATGATCTGCAGCCGTTGGAAAACCTGCCTCTTCAAAAGCTGCAGTTTTCCAAACTGTTAACATTGACAATGATACAGAAAAAAAGCTCTATGATTTTCCAGAGGCTAATTATGAGCAGGTGATGATTTGAGCAAAAATTCAGAAATCAAATATTGAGCTCAGTTTGAGCTCAGTAAGATTGCTATTCAGCATCAGTAAAATATTCATAATGCACAAACACAATGTAGTTTTATGTAAACCTGTTTAAAAAGCAGTAACTCCAAGTAAAACACAGTAGAATTTGGTTTAATGCATTCTCCTTTCTATGCAAATCACCTCCCAGCAGTTAATAAAGGTAAGCACTGCTAACTTATTTAGATATATGTGACAGCTCTTATGTTTTGTATTGATCTCTTGTGGACTCTACTGATGTCAAAAATACATCCCTAGATCAGAGTATAGTCATATCTGTAACAAATTCAGACCTGAGTTAAGGCAATTAAGGCTTATAGCTGTGAATATTGAAAGCTGTGAGGAATGATAACCAAGGATAGAGTTTTCCTCTGCTCTCCTTGGAAAGTACTACGGAAATGTTTAATTATTCAGGTAAGCATTGACTTCTTCAAAGATCTCTCTGCTTTGTTTTCATTTGCATTTTTGACCATCATGTAAAGGGAAGGACAAGGCTGCAGTCCCATCATGATATGCCAGTGGACAAATGGAAACACCGATCCCTACCCAAAATGGTTTGCAACTGTGCTCAGTGAACATTTGCCCCATCAGCTGACAGGGTGGCACTCATAGCAGTGCCAATAGTGCACTGAACCGTATCGTCATCAGAGGGGAGGCATTACTGATGTGTAAATGTGATGTGAGACTTAAGCCCATCATTTTCTGTCTCAGAGATGAAAGCTTTACCAAATGAGCCTTTTCAATGTAATAAATGTATTTTCCAGTTTCTTAAGAAAATGCATTTTTTTAATCTAGCACTGACATCAGTTGATAAACTCTCCACTGCAAGTAAAATAAAAGCATGAAGAAATTTTTTGCAACTTTTAAAGCATGCTACATTGCTATTTTTCCTCACCTTTCTCTATAATAAGCACTTGCAAGCTTAAAATTAAAATTTCTTCCTTACTGAATTTTTCTCTCTATTATGCATGTTGCTAATGAGTGCCAGGCTGCTGGCATTGCTTTATTTATTTATTAGAAAGAGAAGAGCAGTGAAGCATTTAAAACAGTCACATACAAAGAGCCATAAAGATTTTTCAATGGTACACTGTAAGATAGAAATAAAGTTAGGTCAGGACATAGCTCTACTGAATTTTGTGGAGTGTTCATTTAATCTGGATGGAAAACTTGGAAAAATTTCTTTACTGTATTCAATTGACAAAGCCATAAGTATCTTTGAGTTACTCAGTCAGTTTTAAGTGCTTGAAAATGACTCAATTGCTAAAGCTGCATAACATTACTAGGGCTTACAATAGCCATATTCCACACGAATCCCAGTGAGGAAGGCATAAGTGGCTGAGGGAAAATTTTTCTTCTTGTGTGCTACTATTTTTTGGAAGAATATTAGAAATATGATTTGAAAATGAAGCTATGTTGAGTATTTCTTGGGGCATGCAAATGTGCTGTTACTTTAACAAAGTTTTTCCTTTTGATTTCTGTCAACCATTCTAGATTAATCAACCTAAAATATGCCTTTTTTTTAATACATATCACCAGGAAAAAGCATTTGAAAATGGTGCAATTCCTATGTGAGAAGTCACCACTTAACAAAAAGAGGAAAGAATTTAAAAAGTGAATTGGTTTGAATGTATATTTAAGCAAGAGAATTAGTCATTCCTTAGGTTGCAGCAACTGCCTAGGAGAAAGGCAATAGTTATATTTTGCTTTACGTTCTTTAAAATACTAAAAACATATAATAAAAAGCTAATTGTAGGTATTTGGTGGACACGTCTGGTTCTATTCAGAGGCTTTATTGGGCAGTTTTGGCCTCAGAGGCTGGTCTTTTTCATAAGAAATGTCAGCAAAGTCTTTGAATTAATGGACTGTGAAGTGCTTAGAAACATACCGTTTCAAAAAAGTATACTACAAGGAAGTGACACTAATGGGAGGTGACCCATGGGTTTATGACAAAATAACCCACTGTAACAACAAATAAAATAATACAGCTCTTACACACTGTAGCTCTGAACAAAGCAATATACCACGGTGTGTGAGATTAAGAATAGTAGAATAAATGAAGCCTGATGAAGTAAAAGATTTTTAAATTATTTAGTTAGCCCTGGTTTTGGTTTTGTTTTGTTTTGTTTTGTTTTGTTTTTCAGGAAAAGGGAGCTGTAAACTCCCTACTGAAGAAAAGGAAATATGCAGGGCTCCATTTTAATTGGATTATTGGAGAAAGAAAGTTAGTAGCATTTGCGAGCAATGTCACATGAACCTAGATGGCAAATTCCTGGATTTGCTTACATGGATTTTTCTTTTAATTTTGCCGTTAAAAAAAATGCAGTGAAACTCCTTCAATCTTTCTGCAATTCTGCATGGTTGAACATTTGAAATGAGTTTGTGTATCACCCCCAGGCACTGATTCAGACTTGATTGGGGCAAAGCAGACTCCATGTGCTTATTTTTATACACGTCATTTGGAAAGTTATATAGCCAAGGGAACAGAAAATGTGTTGCTCCACTGCCAAATTATCACATATCCCTCGATCAAAACGGGAGGTGATCCTAATCAACAAGTTGTGCGACCTTAGTGCAATGACAATGTCAGGTCAGCTCGGGAAAGTGAAGAGACAGATCTAAATACAAATAAAAAGAAAGAGAGAGGCAGAAAGAAAGAAAGAAACAACCAACAATCCTTATAATTATCATCATCTGCTGCTTTTCCCTCTTCTGGCAAAGAAACACTCCATCCATTTGCAGAAATCGCCTGCGGAAACGTTACATCAAAACTAATCACAACGATTAAAATCAGCTTTTCTGTGCAAGAGGAGAGTAAAAAGCAAGTTGGAGGCTGGAATGAGACTGTTTTTTCCACCAAAAAAATCCGAAAAAAAATTACACGCGATTTATCTGTCTATCTATCTATATGCACGTTTCGAAGGAGATCAATTTTATGCCCGTGTGATCAGTTAATTTAATTTAACTTTTATTTTGGAGATTGATTCAGACTGGAGGTAGAGACATGAGCTAATTGTATCCTGATCCTTGCCTTGAGGGGTTTCAAAGCCCTGGAGCAACTATTCTCTGTATTTTGCTCTGTCTACCTTAGCCAAGCTATTGCATTTCTCTCTGGTGTAGCGAGGAGAGCAGACCGCTGCCGGGAGAGAGAAATATCGGAAGTGTGAGTGGGGGGGGGAAAGGGGAGGAAAAAAAAGGAGGAAAAAAAAAAGAGGGAGAGAGACACTTTTGCGGCTCCGATGTTTCAGGTAAGGGCTGCTCGGGCTTGTTGTTATTTGCAGCGGAGGGGACGGCGGGGACTCCGGGCGCCGCTCGCTTCCACGCATGTGCCGGGCGCTCGCACCCCGCGCGGGGACGCGGCGCGGGCGCCTCGCCCGCCGCCCGCCGCGCTCCCCCGCGCAACCCGCGCCCTCGCGCAGCGCCGCGGCCGCCGCGGGGAGGGGGCGCGCGGGGGGGGGTTCCTCCTCCTCTCCCCGCCGCCCCTCGGGGGAAAGAAGGAGGGGATGAGGGAGGGGGATGCATTTATTTTGCTTATTTTTATTTTTTTATATATACATTTTGCAATGGGGGTTGGAGCGGGGGGGACGCGCGCGTCGCCGCTGGCGTCTGGCATTGTTCTCCGCCGGGCTGCAGGAGGGGGCCGCCATTGTGTGTGTGTGCGTGTGCGTGTGTGTGAGCGTGTGTGCGCCAGTGTGTGTGTGTGTGTGTGTGTGTGTGTGAGCGTGTGTGTGCGGGCGCGCCCCCGGGCCGCCCGGGTTCCCGGCTGCAGCGGGAGGCACCCGCCCCCCCCTTCCCCGCCCTGCTCCGCTCCGCTCCGCTCCGCGCGGGCGCGCGCACCGAGGCGGGGGGGCGGCCCCCTCCCCGCAGGCTCCAGCGGGGCCCCCCGGGAAGCCGCCGGGCCCCCCGCGGCGCCTTCGCGGCCCGGCCCGGGAGGGGCGGGGCGGGGCGGTCTTCTCTGCCCGCCCCCGCGGAGGGCGGCGCGGCCGCGGTCCCGGCCCCGGCCCCGGCCCCGGCCCCGGCCTCGGCTCGGCGGGGGCGGCCGCCGCGGGCAGCGCCCGCCCGGGCCCCGCGCTGCCCGGCCGTCGCCTCCTCCGGCGCCGCAGGCGGGGGGCCCCGCGGTGCGGCCCGGCGCGGCGCGGCCCGGCAGAGAAGGGGCAGCTTCCCGTCCCCGCTCTGTAAAAAATGCTCGCCTTCTGCTTTCAATCAGCGAAGCTGGCAGCTAGATACAAGTTTATTTGAGAATAGCCTCGGGGCGCCGAGCATGCTTGGATTGTTTTAGCAAATTAAAAATGAGCGAAATGCTTCTACCTCCTCAGCAGCAGGCTCCTTAAAAAACCTCTTTTCCTTCCCTTTCCCTTTCCCTTTCCCTTTCCCTTTCCCTTTCCTTTCCTGTGCTTCTCTGCCGAGACCGGGAGTATTACCGAGCACACCTTCAGCACCGCTCGGTGCGCGGAGGGACGCCACCAGGCTGGTGCTGTGCGTTTGGGGCTGTCGGTTCGCCGGGTGTTTTTTATTTGATTTGATTTTTTAATGCATCCTCCCTATTTCCCTCACGCAAACGCGATTAAAAATCTCCCTTCGAAACGCCGCTTTCCATCTTAATCCCGCCCTGCGGAAAGGGCCCCCGGGCCGCGGCCCCGGGGCCGCCGCCGCTGCTGCCGCCGCCCCGCAGCGGCGCCGCCCGGCAAAACTCGGGCAAGGCCGAGGGAGTCGGCGGCGGCTCCTGCGCTTTCTCCTGCCCGAAAAGTGCAACTTGAACCGATGCCGGCCGGCTGAGCCCGCTCCCGTGCAAGGATGCTTTAAAAGTAGTTCAGAGGCGCTCGGCGGAACTCGCCCTCGCCTCTTCAAAATGACTGCAGTGATTTTGGTGTATTAATTATGCCCGAAGCGCGACACAAAATGTTCCAGCACACACTAGAGGTCCCTCTCAGAGCCGTCAGGCGTCAGGGTGTTTTCAGGTTGTCTGTGTGGTTGTTTTGTTTTGTTTTCCCCTGGTTTCACTGAACACCGTTGACTACAGCTGCAACGCCGGTGTGTTACTGAAATAACGGTGAAGCAGGGGGTTGCAACACTACTTTTTTTGTGCTGTTGTTGTTTTGGGCATCAGTGGGTCGGTTAACACATACAATCCTCTAAGGTCTAAGAAACAAATCTAAACGGAATTAATTCCATGCAGTGATTTATGAGTGTTGTTGGAAATATCCTTGCATTTTTTTCTGCTGTTGTTGGGGCCACATTCCAAATTTGGTACTCAGTTTTCTTATGTGAACCCTGCCATGGAAGTAAACAGCATAAAACCTGAAGAAGGGTTCCAGGCTATGGTTCATGGTTTTTAAAGGAGAAATATGCAAGCAAGCAAAAAGCTGCCTATTAAGATTATAAAGAGTCAATAAAGGTGTTGGAGGAGGCTGCTAAAAATAAGGGATCACAAGTGATTTTCATATCCAGACCATGCTATAGGAACTAACTAGTCCCCACAATCTTCATGTGATACAGGCAGTATTATCACCATTTTACGGATGGAGAAACTGAGAAATAAAAAGAAGGTCACTGACTTGCCTAAAGCCATATAGCAAATAAAAGATAGATCTGGAATCAGCTAGGACAGATTTAGATCTCCTGCTGATTTGCACTGTTGTAACCATTGATTTCAGCGGAATTCTTCTGGATTTAAATCAGATTCAGACCTTAGGTGTTACTCCATCCCTTACACAACACTGCCTTCATATAAATTCAATTTTGAACACGACTGAATTAGATGTAAGAATTCAGAGGCAATATTTAGTGTGCATCTAGTTTTTGAAAGACGGATTATTGTGAAACTCTAGGACTACGTTGGCTCTCCAGATCTTTTTTCTGTTGCAATTTCATCCATCACATCAGCATAGTTCCCTAGTTGGTTTTTGGTGTTTTTTTTTTAATGAACAATTTCCTCATGTCTAGTGCAGCTTTTGTTATTGGTTTCTGAGAAGCAATGTTTAATAGATGTGTCTGAATGAAGCTTTCAGTTTTAGGTTGGAACAACCTATGAACAAATGTTTTCACATGAGGAAGACTTCCACTCATTGCAAATCTTACTCATGCAGAAATGAAAAACTGCATGACTGTGGTATACAAAAAAGCCAGCCTTCCCCATGCATAGAGGAAATGCTACATGTACAAGACCTGCATACGTATGGTCATTGTTGTATTATGATAAGTTTAGGTATGGAGAAAATAATATATGAAAGGAAGTATTCACTGATCGTAGCAAATGTGAGGGCATTATTCAAAGTGGGGATCTCTCACAATTAGCAAAATATGGTATCTGCCAATCACAGTCAGACAGCATTTCACATGAGCTCAGCTGGAAAGGAAGTATTCTTGCTACTTTAGAAACATTTTCAGGACTCTGTAAAACAAACACAGATGCATCGAGTTTGATTATGGTATTTTATTATTCATTTGCTAGTATGTGTGCTGTTATATACAAACTGGCACCACTAAAACGTAATGTAAAGTTCCTGCTTTCGTGTAACTAGTCATCAGCTGGATTTAATAAGATACTGATACTTCAGGGAGTTGATAGTCACTCAGTGCTGCTAACCCTGCTGCCCCAAGGGTCAGACCCCCATCTTACACATGGGGAGCAGATATACAACATGGCTATAATTAAGAATATTGTCTCCCAAAATTTGGGCTTATGTGTATATGAAACCAATGCAGTTAAGTAGGAATTAGCCCCATAGAGTGTTTATGATTTGTTCAGGACCATATACTGATTCCTTTGCTGAGCTGAGTTTTACATTCTGGAGCCTGTAGCCCCCTTTTTCACGTTCCATGCAGTAAACTACAGTGCCTCCTTTGCAATGTGTGTTCAACTCTTCTCTGGTACCAGAGGAAAAATAACATCAGTCAGAAGCAAATTTTAGCAGTGATGCCTGCTGTTACTTATTTTGGACCCTCTTAGGCTGCTGCAGTGGAAGCCAAGTTGGATCTCCTTCCAGGAAACAAATTTAGTTAGTTGTTGTTTTTTTCTGACAGAAACACAATTCATGCTTCAAATGGAATCTTTTCTGTTGATCTGCATTGCACTTATGTTTTCTTTCTACAACCTGGGTAAAATTCATCTCTGGTACATTTCCCCTGACTTCTGTGTTGTTTCACAAAGAATTAATTTGCCTTGCTGTGTTAAAATACAGATTTCTGTTGTCCTACTTTCCATAGAATATAATTTGATTTTTTTCCAGCTTGAAGGAGAATGACTTAAAATGCACATCTTCATTTTTATTTTGTTCACTTTACTACTTGTGCAGGCAGAGATACCTCTCCTTTCCCTACTTTTCTGGTAAATTATATAGAAAATACGTTTATACTTAAATAATGTGTACGGGTGGAGAGAGAGTGACTAATGTATCTTTCTAACTGATAATAGCTACAAAATTTTACAAAAAGTGTGTGAAAACCATGAGCACATTCTGCATTGATGATGCATGTTATAGTTTTAATAATCTTGGGTTCTCTAATGTGACTTTTAATCATGCTTTTGATCCAGAAATCAATTGAATGACATTCCATGTTCAGTTGATCCAAATTTGATGCAGATGCATGTTCAGCTGCTGTAAGGCCACGTTTATGAAGTAAACGGCTCACCCGATAACCTTTTCCTGATAGCTATTCATAGGTCTGGCTGCCCCCACCAGCAACGGAGGCTGCCGGTTTGATGTGGTTGGCAGGTTAGCGTGAATGCAGCTTCACAGGTAGGTGGTTTCTAGGTAGCTGAAGTCTACAAGTGAGGGATATAAACCTTAAAAGTGCTTGCTAGAGCAAAGAACAACTAATTCCGACATATTATTTAGTGGCTTTTATTCAGCTGGTTTTCCTTGCCCAGAACACTCCTGAGCAAGGAACAGCCCTTTACAAACAAAAATGAAATGAAACAAAACAAAACTTTAAGAAATTAAGTAAAACTGCAAGACAGGGCTGCCCCAAGATGAGCGAAGGAAAATGAGTGCTGTCTCACCCAGGTTAATGGCTCTTTCATCTTGTCACTCTCAGGTGAGGTCTTTACAAGCATGGTCATTCCCTCTCATTCATGACCCAGCTCTGCCCCAAACCTTGGATCAGTATAAGCACCTATGGCTTTTCCTTTATTCCCTGTCACAACTGGGGATTACCTGCGTAGCTAGCACACTGGGCTGTGACAACCAGGCACCTGTGCCCTGCTCCTGCCTCCGTGTGTGGCGGGGGGTTGCCTCTGCCAACCAGGCAGCTAGTGCGGGGACAAAACTCCCCCACGGTCGTAGCAAGATTTGCCAGACCTCATCTATCAAAGCCTTTAGTTCTCGTGGGAGGACTGTGAACCCCCATTGTGATTTGGTCAGACAGTAATGACGGGAGGCTGTCTGAGGCAGCGTACTTCCAGCAGCCATCGAGAAATATTAATACTTTTTGTGTAGGGCACAGGTGAAAATCTAGAGTACGGTGTGCAGCTCTGAGCATCCATCTCAGAGAAAGAAGAACCTAAGCTGGAAGTGGGGCTAGAAGGATAATCGGGGAATGGAGCATCTGTCTTGCGAAAGGAGATTCAAAGAGACTTGACTGTCCACGTTAGCAAAATGTAGTCTGGAAAGAGATATGACTGTTCTCTATAAATACACATGGGTAGTAAAGCCCACAGAGAGAACTGTTGACGATTCTCTTTATATTCACAATAAACGTGAATATAAACTTGGCCTATTTAGACAATAGTATCCAAGAACACTTTCTGTTGCAATATCTGGAAGATCTGGCATTGAAAGTGAGACACCCTGAATCTGGAAATATTCTGCTTTGGGCATATATTTAAAGCCTGGGCTACTTAGACGATATTTATAGAAAACAACTGCCAACCCTTTATTTACCTCAGTGAACTGCTACTTATCTGCACAGTCCCATTAGGCTACAGTTGGCTAAAACTTTTTGTCTACATTTTTGTCAGTGGAAAAAGGTTTAGCCTTTTTTAACAAAAGATACATTTTAATTAAAAAAGAAACTGTCAAAAACAGCAACTTGGGGGGCTTTTACCAGACTGAAACCAGACTTTTTTTCACAACTGAAAAGCAGTATTTATTCTGGTTTTGAATGTCATTTAACCAAAAACTTGAAACAGACCATCTGACAGAAAAATGGAAAATTCATCTGAATTTTTTATACAAAAAAATAGGGGCTGCTAAGATCAGTGAAAATTTTGCATAAGTGTTTGCCAGTGAGAAGGGTTCTGATTTGCTGTTTGGATGGGATCCATCATTTCCTCCTAGTTCTAGCTGCAAAACTCTTTCTCTTTTGGCAGTTCTTAATTTTTCCAAATTAGATCTTTAATGTTTATTGTTTTTCTCTTGTTTCCTTATTGACATTCACTGCATTTCATCATAACTCTATAACAAGGAGAGAAAAGATTTAATAAAGAAATAGGAGCACAGAGCCTTCTCCTCTTTTCCTTACCTTCTTCCAAACACTTAAATACATCCCCTTCATCATCAGATCATCTGGCAAACTTTCTACATGATAGTTTACTTGTATATACAGCTTATAAACCCTGTTGGGGAAAGACTATCTCTCATCATTTTCCTGCTGCAGCAGAGCACTGCAGGTACTTGAGTAATTAATAATAGCTCCTGCTATCAGTGTTGCCAGAAGAGCAGGAGGAAGACAGGGGACGAGTGGCAGACATTGTGAACGTATAAATAACTGTTGGAAATCAAAGCATTTGGGGGCCACTACAGTAGCTTGAAGTTAAGGCCAAGTGCTCTTATGAAATAAGGACAGCTTCATTTTCCCTTGTACATTGAACCTGGAGGCAGCATTGCATGGACAAGGAGCCATATCTGTCACGTCTTACAAAGGGAGCACAGGCCACTGATGTGGTGGCACAGGGG
This sequence comes from Dromaius novaehollandiae, assembly GCF_036370855.1. Lineage (NCBI taxonomy): Eukaryota > Metazoa > Chordata > Aves > Casuariiformes > Dromaiidae > Dromaius > Dromaius novaehollandiae. Next base: position 121,105,224 of record NC_088099.1, on the reverse strand, counting down.
TGGGAGTACAATGGCTGTCCAGACCCAGGGGAAGAAAAGAAATGGGATCTCTGCCCAAAATGCCAGTGCCAGTCTCCCTGGGACCCTAGGGTGCACTGCTCTCTCAAATAACTCAACTCAGCTCAACTCAACTCATCTAGAGGTTTAGCGAAGATGTCCTACCAGGAGGACGGGATTGATGGTCCATCCATTCAGTGCTGGGGACCAGTGCCAAGTAACTCAGAGGACCATCACCTGTCCTGTAACCTGTTATGTACCTGTTGTACCAAATGCTTTTCTAAGCATTGAAGAAAGACACTCCCTGCACTAAGGATCAGACTAGGTAAACACAAACCTAGCCAACTTGCCAGTAATTGGCAAAATTGACATCATTTATATATAGCAGCCTGCTCCACTGGAAGTGACATGGCATAGAAGGAGTTAGGCAGGCTTAATATCTATATAGGAGAGGGCCTGATGGATGGTGCCCAGGTGGCTGTACCAGCAGGTGACTGTAGGTGAAGGCACAAAGACAATCACAGGACAAAATGAGAAAAGGGCAAACTAGATCAACAGAGGAGAATAAATACCTTGTTCAGCAAAGGGAGCTCACAGACGTGGGGAAGTCAGGGAGGGACTTCAAGACTGGTGAGAATCAGCAGAGGCAGCAACAACAGAGTCGAAAGGAGTCAGGAGGCAGAGCTGAACAGTTTGGACTGAGGGCTCCATTCTGCGTAGGCAAACGAAAGGACTGATGGATTTGCCTTGGATGACAAACACAAGGCCACTGATGAGATCCAAGTGGGATTGCACCACAGCTTGCCTGTGGAGAAGGAAGGAAAGGGAGAGAAAGGAGCAGCGTAGCTGGGAGGCGGCTATGGATGCAAGCTGAGGGGCAAAGGATCAGAGGGTGAAATATTCCCTGCACTCCAGTTTTTCCTTACTGTGGCCTCTGGGGTGCAAAGACAGTTTGGGATGCCTGGAGGCAAAATGAGGACATGATCTTTGCTATTAGCAAGACTGAATTTCCAAGCTGTTGCTGCTCTGACGAGCAGGTTTCCTGAAAAATGCGTAGGCAGAAGTGCTCCCGCTCTGGTGACATATGAAAATGCAGCCACAGTTTTTTTGGGGCCATCTGTACTCAGGCAGGTGAGAGTCAGTCAAGAATTAATGATAAGGAGAGTTAGCTCTTTCTCAGAGGAAGAGATGATTATTTCAGGGGAAAGCTGTAGCTTTGAAGAAGCTTTTTTTTTTAATCTTAAAAATCTTCTGTATTTATTACAGGCTAGATATAGTCTTTCCTTTTTTCTTAATCTTATTGACTGTTTATACCAATATCCTGCAACTGAGAGTTCCACAAGTTGCTTGGAGATAAGCTGGAGAGTATCCTTCTCCATTTCTAAGCTAATGCTTTTTTAAATTCTGTTAGGTGTCCTCTTGTTTTATTCAGGGCATCTGATTTCTCCTTCACACCATCCATTATTTTATATACCTCAATTCTATCATCTTTAACTGTTTTCCTTCCTAAATGAAATGGTTCTGCTCTTAATCTTTTTGTTTGGAAATACCCCTACGTCTCTAATCATTTTTGTTGCCTCTGGCTATCTAGTGCCGTTATCTAGCACTCCCATCACTGCGTCTCACTGGATCTTTTAAAGCTAGTTCCAAAGTCATCAGCGTGAAGGAGACTGAAGGATGAGATTGTGGCTAAAGCACATCACCGAGAGCCCAAAGTTCGGTTTCTGGATCTCCTGCCCTATGACCCCGAGATAATCACTTAACTACAGAGATCCACAGTTTCCCTTTTAGTCCCAGGGAACTGTACTGGGAAATTTTCAGGAAAATATGTTAAGTGTTTCTCTATGCCTGGATGGATATTATTATAAAAGCGCGGCTATATTAGTAGATGTAGTAGTTTCACTTGTTTTTCCACAGCGCGGCTGCTTGCATGTTGAAATTTGTAACTTCTTCCTAACTGTTTGAGTGGGCAGCGCTCAACTGTTTTCTATTTGTTACACTGCTCTGATGTTGTGTTACAGACAAATTCTGTTATGCCTCTTCTCTTTGTTCTTTTATGGTGAACTTCATATGGAAAGTCTGAGTTACAGACTAGTTGGGCCAAACTGACACATGGCTTTTGCGCATCCTGGGGACTTGAGATCCAGCGCAAACCTGCTGAAAGTGAAAAACAGAATCAAATTCCAGTGTTTTTTCAGGACATGGCCCATTCCTGGGAGGTGCTGGGGACCCCTCACTCCCACTCATGCTTAGCATGTTGTAGGATCAAGATGCAGATATTGCTGGCCTGTCTCCAGTCTAAATGAACTGATTATCCAAGCCTGTCAAGACTTACAAGGAGCATGACACTCATCCAGCTGGTCCCCTCCTCAGACTTTCACAGCGAGGCCTGGCTGTTACGTATTTCTAACACCCCTATCACACTCCACAAGCCCATGTCATGTCTGGGGCACCTCACCAGTGTGGTCCATCCTTCAGCGTCTAGTTGTTTCAGGCACATGGGCTCTGAGATAGCCTGCAACACTTCAGCTGGATGTGTGCCATGGCCCCACATGCTAGGAAGCCTGGCAAGCAAACATGCTCCCTGGTTGCAGTAACCTCTCTGCCATCACATGCTGCAAAATGGTCCCAAGCACTGGAGAAGATCTTGGAGATGTCTGAACTATAAAACCTGCTTTTCTTGAACACCTTGTGTTTTAAGGCATTGAAAGGTTAATAGGATGCTACTCCGGCAGAATAGCCAAAGCAAGCTGCTTATATATTTGTAGTGTAAAACTAGGGATAACTGAATTCTGGTTTAAACTGCATTTTATCATCTGCTCTTTATCTTCCTAGCCCCGTCCCTCCCTTTTTACCCTGACATCCCTGTCTCCTTTTGCAAGCAGATAGCGAGCTAGCACTCCCACGAATACCGTGGCTGGCACAGCCTTCTTTGCTGAAAACTGCTCACCTTCCCGCCCCAGTCCTGGGTCGGTCAGGCAGTTCTGGTCTCACTGAGAAGGGACCAGTCCTACGAGACCCTCCTAATAACCCCAATTACATCAGCAGCTCTGCTTTTGTGATTAAGGATATCAGAACAGGGCTCAGGGGTGCTGGATACTCATCTTTGCAGCTTTAAAAGAGGGAAAAGGGTGGTTTGGCCTGTGGTAGGGCTTGCAGTGGTTTTTCTCCCCCCCCCCCCCCCCCCACCTTATGCCTTATAGCTGACATTTTGTCAGAGGCTTCTGCTCACTAGCATTCCCATGGCACATGAACACGCTCAAAGGAAAAATTTCCTGTGAGAAGTCAGTGGGCTTCATTAGATTTTCAAAGTGGAGAGCTGTGATCCTCTTTGCCCCTCTCCACAGGCGGCTGGCCCTGCCAGATTCTGACTGCCTATGTGAACATTTGATAAATCTCACTGTGGACTACATTTGCTCTTTCACCCAAGCAGTTATCACACACATTTCCCTAACACTTTAAAATTATGCCTGCCAAACATTTTCTGATGTAAAGTTAAAAGTCATCTATTACTGAAGTGATTTTTCAGCCCTTGTGGGCATGTTTTTCTTTCCTCTTTTTTTTTTTTCTTGTGTAGTTCAGATAGTTTCAAGCTCTTTTAAACAGGCTGCCAAGGGTCAGTTTCTGTGTATGTTCAAAATATATATATTTTTAAGATTATTCTGTGACCTAAAAATGTATTGGTGGTATTATACATCTCTTTTTAAAGCCTAAGTCAAGTGAATGTAATGATGCCTTACTACAGGGGCAAGAGAGAACTTAATATAAAACCAGAGGGTTTTTCTTCCTCTCCCATGCAGGTCTCAGTTCTGCACTTACACCGTGAGGGATACTTTTCTGTTTGATTGCAATGAGCCACAGCCAAATAGACCTATACTGCCATGCTGAAGTCAACGACACCCTTTCTGGAGCGATAGGAGCTGCACGCAGTAACACTCGTGGCCGTCGTGCTCTCCAGCCATCCCCATCAGGGCTCTGGTGGAGGGTGGCCCGGCTCCCGCCATGCCGGATGGTAGGAAATGGGATCTTACCAGGACCCAGCCTTGCTTGACTCTTTCTTTCTTTTCCTTCCCTTTTCTCCTTCTGCATGGGACATATTCCTGCTTTCAGCGTGGGAGGAGGAGGCGAGACATCACTTCTTTCCTCCCTAACCCAGCCCTTTCCCCCCTTGCCAGAGCTCTCGGCATTTTTCTTTAAATGCCTCTTTTCTCCCTCCAGGTTCCAGAGCTGTGCATGTTTTTTCTGAAGCTGATTAAAGCAGTTTGTCCTGCCATAGTGGAGAGATGGTAAAACAAAGCATGTGTATCTGTTGGTTCTAAACCAGGATTTTTCTTACTCTTTTCCTGGTTTCTTCTTTAGCAAACATCATTAAATGGGCTCATGGTGTTAAAAAGAAAAGCAAAGCAACCCCTTCCTTCCTGGAGAATGCCAGCCTGATAACATATCCAGCTCTTTCCCAAAACCCTGCTACTGCCCTTGAGCTTACTGAAGCATGCTTCAGCATCAAATGGACCGACCAATTTGAATATGTCATTTCCCCTCAAAGTGCCTTGGCAAGACTCTTGTTTCAAATTGCATTTGCTGTTTGTGTGTGTCACAACTGCATTTCATGCAGTATCTAGAAGTGCAGGCTTTGGGGTCGGGGCCAGTATTAAATAAAGAAGTGAATGCAAATACCCCCCTTCCCCAGTTAAACGCAGAAAACTCGAAACATCATACAAAGCCTGCTGGGCGAAGAGAGAAATGCAATAGCTAGCTAATGCCTAAACTGTACTGCAATTATAATATAAGCCTTTCAATGTGGGGGATTTGGAGGGAGGAGAGGGTAAGGTACAGCGGAGGAAACTAGTCAGAAGTGAAGACGTTACAGTCCTTCACCTCGGCATGGAACTACTTAAGCATACCATAATTGCATCACAGAAGGTATGCATACCCCGAAACCAAAAAGGAATAGGAAGGCAAGAAAAAACAAACACAGTATGATGAACCAAACAGGTAACCTTCAGGAAAAGGAAATCTAGCCCTCGCTAACCCAAAAGAAAGGAACGTAAACTGGCAAGGGAAAAAATGAAAGAAGGGAAACAGGAGGACTGAGGGGAAATCTCAAAAGCAAGCAGACAAATGGCTACAAACAAAGGAGAAACAAAAATATCTGAAAAAAGATCAGTGGCTTTGCTAAATTAAAAGGGCAATTAAAAATGACAAGACTATTGCAGAGACTAAATCATATCCTCCCATCAGTCTTTACTGATTGGAAATGTATTCCCTCCCTACATAATTTATTTAATTACTAAAGATGGGATCCTGTCAAACATTGAGGTATCAGAAGAGGAACTGTAGGACTGACATGCTAAAGCAACAAGCCTCCTAGAGCAGATGGCGTTAATCAAGGCTGATAGCTGTTAACAAAATCATGCAACTTTCCCTTAAAATAGACTATTCTGCTATACCAAACAAATGGAACATGGCATTTATTTTACTTTAAAATCAAGGTCGTCTTCACAGCCAAATGAGACAGAAAGAAAGGCTGAAATATAAATTAGTGAGTTATAAAACTTGCACATGAGCTTAGTGGTATATTGATAAAGTAGCTCAGGTTCAATAAAGGAAAAACAAGCCTTTTCAACTTCCTGAAAAAATCCTGAAGTATCCCAGCAAAGCCACGGATTATGCAGAACCATTTAATGCAAATTGTAGAGGAAATTTCATAAAGCCTTTGATAACTTGTCTCATAAGATGTTCTGAAGAAAATCGAGCAGTCATGAAGCGAGATACAAAATTCTGTCCTAGTGCCTGTTTTAAAAAAAGAAAGCAAGTAAAGCCAGAATACAGAGTTAGGTTAGCAAGAATGGTGGTAGAATAGCTGCAGGTAGACCCTGGTGGTGACCTTCCTTTTTTTCATGAATTATCACAGCAATGAGGTTGCCAGGGCCAGGGAAGGCCCTGAAGAACTTGGGGACCCAGATAAAGCTACGTGTGCAGGAAGACCAAGTTCATTTCATTGCTTTGATAACACAGCAAGCAATACACATGCAAAGCAATACATTGCATTCTCTGCACACATTACTAGATTGTGAAAAACCTCTGATTTCATGTGCGGCGTGAGAGCAGAGCGGTGGTCAAAAGGGGGAGTCCTTGGCACTGGGTGGCTGAAGGCAGAGCAGCAGGGCCTCTCTGCAGCCCTGCAGCAGACATGGAAGGGACCCAAAATGGACAGAGGACTTGGACAACTGAACAGGCAGGGAAAGTTCACCCTCTGGCTGTGCAAGAGCTAATTTTTTATTTACTAGATTTTTGCTTATTTGCCATTTTATTTATTTATTTTGGAGGACTCTATGTGTGATGCTGGAGAACAATACAAGTATATTAAACATTTAATCAACTCCTAGTAAACACTGTGAGAGGAATTCTAGGGTGTAGGTTCTTTGTAAGAAAAGGAAAGCTTGTGTTTATGCTTGAAACCTATAACAAAAAGCCCAAATTTAGCATGTGAAAGTACAATCCACTCCCATGTCACTTTTTTTTTGTTTACAGTGCAAAACCAAAATCCATCCTTGAACTGTTGATTGTCCTGCAGATTTCCCATTTGCCTGATCTTGCTTTTTACTGTACTGCAATAAAACGGTGATGCGTTTTTAAGGGGAACAGTACTGGACGGTTCATGCTTTTTACCTATGAAAAATTACTAAACTTTGTAATCCAAAGGTTGCTCTCAATGTTCTTGCCTGTTTTCCTCCCCCTTACTCCTGCATTGGTCATGTTCTGCTGCAAAACTGTTAATGCAAAATGTTCATTTCATTTTGTGGTTATTTGAAATTTTGTCAGTTCTGGAGTGGTCAAGAAAGAAATTGAGAGATGCTTGAACTAGGAGAAGTTCTAGTTTATGGAAATGAATAGGGCAAGATTAAAGCATAGAGTAATCTCCTTTCATCTTACAGCAAATATGATATTTGCAGGATGTGAGGATTACAAGTGGCTTGTGAATAACTGGAGTTCAAAATACTCATATTTGTAATTTTGTGTCTGGTAGCATTTCAGTGTCCAAAATTCACCAGAGGATATTATAGAGGGGGGGATCATTTAGAGGAGAAACTAGAAGTTTACTATGACACAAAGCACAGTGGAGAAATGGAGAATGAATTTTGTTTCCACAAACAGTACTTGCTTTAGTCTGCAAGCTAAGAAATAACAATATAAACCCCTTCTGCCTGACCTGGTCTACAAATAAAATGCATTGAACTCCTACACCTCTCCCTGGTACAATGAGTGACAGTATAGATAAAATATAGATGACTTCGGGGTGATATTCTCACACTGATTTTTTTCTATTATTTAACTAAACAAAAACTAAGCTTATGTTTTATCCTTTTTAATCAGCGTCCCCAGTGGATGCTCCCTTCTCGCTGTTATAGAGTATTTTATAGGACACTGCATTTGAAAATCCTGTATTTGACTTGTGGTTTTGTCTGACAGGACTGATAATGTTAGATGCTAAATCCCTAACTTGTGAGAGTGCGAAGATGCCAGGTTTTACAAGCATTGCCAGAAAATACGAAGAATGCAATGTGTGACAAACTTCTTCCCACAAACTCCTTTACAGAGACTTCCAGGGTAGTACCTATTTTTATGTGTATGTAAGAAGGTGAAGGAAGGAAAGAGAACAGTCAGAGCACTGTTTTCCCCTTTGATCACAGGGACAGATCGTGTTATCTCCATAAGTGGGTGCACATCTTTAAAGATATTCTGAGTATTAACGAATTTGGCATTCATGTCTGCCAGCCACAAAATAGCAATCCGTGAGCTGCTCAGAGCATCCCTTGCTCTTGCATCGGTGTCAGTGTCGGTGGTCTGAACCTCACAGGATTAGACACACTGCACAAAACCTGCTATGTTTAGCTGCGCATAGGGAGTTCCCCTGTTTCCCTGGTTGTCTATCACATTTGCGAATAACTGTTCTGCTTAAGGTGTTAATAACTGCTATCAATTACATCTTTGATCTGTAGACTGGTCACAGATTAAAACTGATTGCTAGATAGAAAGAGCAGCTATGTCCCTGTAGACTGCAAAAACAGAGCAGCAGGACCCACCATCCCAAGGCAAAGAGCTCAATATTGGGTCTACTCAGAAGCTAACACAGAGCAGGTGGAGCATTCCCTCACCACCAGTGGAAGATGAAGGGATGGTTTAGTACACCATGTATTTATGACAGGGTGCAGGCAGGCAGTTAAACAGAGGGAAGTGTTTTTATGCACTACTATGAGGGAAAGGAGAGCAACAGATTCCCAAGGGCCACAGATTTGCCTGGAGCGGCAGCCCTGGAAACTGTGTTTCTTGTTGTGCTCAGGAGAACACGTCTCTTTTGCCATGAGTAGATGACACCAAACATAGTTGGTGTTCAAAGTGGCAAGGCACAACTGCAAATCCCAGTCTTCTGACCTCTGTGCAAGTCTCAATGAAAGAAGGGCTCTGCTATTCACATCTTCTGCCTGAGCCACAGCAATTTATCCGGATCCCATTGACTTAGAACTATGATTTGTTTAATAGAATAACCACAAAACAAGGTAATAATGAAAACAGCCATCTCTTCTGTGGCAGTTCTTATCAGCAGATTTCAAAGCCGTTAACAAAGTTGTTTAACTGTGGATGCATTTTACAGGGAGGGAAACTGCTGCACAAAAGATGGAGTGGCCCATCCAAATTTGCCCAGGAGCATCTGACTGAGTCAGGGAAGGCTTCCTAAAAGAAAATGGAACCAAGGAGAAATGGGAATGAAGTCTCTGCATTTTGATAGTGAGAGGCACCCACTGCTGTATTCATTATTTGTTTAGTGTATTGATACACACTTTTTTTAAAAGACAAGTATTTAATTAATTACTGAGCTGGCTCTGCAGTTCCTCTACAGGATGAAAACAAACACTTAAACAAGCCTCTCCTGCCAACCCCACCCAACACCTACTCAGTTACAACAGATGGATGAATGCCACAGACCAGATGTCAAAATGATACTGAATTTGACATTGCACAAGTAACTGTAGTACACTGCAGAAAAGAACCTCTCCCACAGTAGCATTATTTAAATACCAGATTACACTGATCCATTTTTGAAGTGATGTGCATGAGATGAAGTTCCCACAGGAACCAGACAGAAAACCTGCTGAAGTTTTTCCATCTCTTTTAATGGTCTTGCCTAAATCTCCTCTGTCCTCCAAGAATGGGAAGAACTGCTGAAAAAGGATGCAGAAATATCTGGCTGAAGTCCAAGAGGGATGGAATGACTGACTCTCATCCTTGGAATAGCTTTGATTACACCTGGCTTTGTAGTGCGCAGCAAATAAGGCAACCCAAGGAGCTCCTTATCTCCCTTGGACACTGGCTCTGTAGGATAGGTGACGTACTTCCCACTGAGAGATCGTCTGTCCCTGAAAGATGATGACATTCAGATGTAGCATGGAGGCACATATGTATATCAAGAGGTTATAAAGCTTTAACAGTTACCTAGGTGGCAGTTTTATCCAAATAGTTTATATGACATTGTACTGATTGACTGCTTAAAGTGCGAACCAGGGTACACCTCTGAGCAAATCCAAGGGCCTTGCAGGCTGGATAGATTGCCAGAATTGCTGGACATTCCAAGGAAATTGGTCACTGTTCGTGTCTGTAGCAGGGGGTGATGACCTGACCCAGGCTGAGCTCTCCTGGAGCTCTGAAGCATCCAGAGTTGGTAGAGCAGAGCTCAGATGAAAGAGGAGCCTTTGCAAGCCTGGCTTGATTTCATCCAAAGCAACAGCTTTTGGAAACCGAAACTTGTACAGTGGGATTGGTACACTCCTCTGAGAGTTCTGCAACTGTTCCAGCTGTCCAGACAAGAACCATGGGTATAAGGCAGTGTCTGGCATAAAAAAAAGCCTCTCAGTCCAAACTGAAACCTTTTGCTGGAATTTATCAGTTTTGATGAAATCTTGACTCGGAAAGGTTCTCAGTTAAACTGAGACTACAGAAATAATCTAGAAATGCCAAAAGCCTGCTGACCGGGGCAACCACAGAGGACAACCTGAACTCCTAGAAACTGTATGAGAGGTCCTTCCCTCAATGTTGTGAGTGGTTTTCTTTTTGTCTTAATGTGGATTTGAAACCTCAAAATTTCACAAAAAGGAAATACTGTTTGCCACACAGATATATTTGTAACTGTCACACTGTTCCCATGCTGGAAGAAGCATTTTGCATATGGGAAATTAAGCCCAGGGAGATCAAGGTCAAAACTGTCTACCAATTTTAAGTACCCAGTTTGAGCTGCTGAGCGCCTATTTTTTTCAGAATACTTGGCATTTTTGTAGCTTTATGCCCCACTTGCATACAATGAGTGGTTAGCTTTTTTGCAGAAGAGATCTCGGGTGGCTTGAGTCAGGTGCCCATAGCATAGAAAACAGGCTATCAGTGCCGACTTTGGCTTGGTTTAAGTGACTAACCTAGTATCTTAATATAAGAACTTTGTGGCAGTGACGGGGATAGAATCCAAGGATGTGTCTTCAGCTCCAGGCAAATCTTCAGACAAACTGTCAGCGTACAGATGCCTATTCAATGAATCCCATCCATCCTGGGCACAGAATGAGGCAAAGGCCCTGTAGAAAAAAAAACCAGGATGTGATTAGGTCATTAAGTGCAAAAGAAAATGTGGCAGTAGAAGAAGCAGCACAGCAGTGCTGCCTTTAATCTGACTGGCAGGGGTAACAGTTTTACTGTAGATGTAGCAGCATGGAAGATGCCAGCATTAGGTGGCTTGCATTAACGTCACACCCTTAGTTTGCAGGGCAAACGGACCATTTTCCCTTTGGTGCCCACAGACTCTCAACAACATGAGAGAGTCAGGATCCATCCCCAGATCTAAGCTGAATCATGTTCCTGAAGCTTTACCACATTCTCTTTATTTGCAGCATGTGTGTAGAATCCTACAAGGTAGGCATGATCTGAAACACCAAGGCACTACATGTAAAATAATGGCTGGTTCTTGGCAGCAAAGCAGGAATTGTACAAATTTTTAATATTCTGTAAGACTTCTGGTTTTTGCCGGTATGTAGTCTTAAAGAAATAGCTGCTCTTTCAAAACTCTCATACCATATCTGCATATCCTTGCAATTTATAGAAACCTTGGTATTGAGAGGTAAAGCACAGGACTTAATCTGTGTTAATGATTAACTGACTCCAGAAACAATGGCAAGTGAATGCAAATTCTTTGTGGATATTGGACCTCGTTACTCTGTGTTCCCATTGTAGTGGTGACCTCACCATTTTGGCTTGTAATAGCGTTCTCGCCCTGTCTAACGCTGTGGAAATGGAGGTACCCGAGGTTTTTAAACATGAATATTGATTTCTCTGTGCTTTAGTAGAGTTTTTTCACATACTTTTGTAATGCATGACGTTTGTAACATATAACACATACATGTTTGTAACATGTCACTCTCATTTTGTAAGATGGAAGTCTCCATAATGTACAAGTAAACAAGTGATGCCCATTTATAGCTGCACAGCACTTAGGCTGGTGCTGTTGTTCTCATCAGAAAGGTGTCTTGTGTAGGTCATCTTCACAATGGCTCGGCTGTGATAATTGTGATTACTTCATCAGTAAAATTATTGGTCAAAATAAATTTAATACTCTCCCATTGATCAATCACATTAGTAAAACTTTCGAGGGTAGACAGGCCTGAAATGGTACAGAAAACCTAAAAGCAGTGAAGGGAAGGGACTTGGAAGATCTGTTAGAGGTCTGTGGTTGGTTATTTTGTATTAGCTGCATTAGCAGATCATTGTAATTTCTTGTAATAACTATTTTATTCATCATGATTATGTTTAAAGAAGTGGTGGAGAGAACAAGGAAGAGTAAAGAAGATGACTAGGCAGTGCATATCACTTCTCCAGCTGAGATTATTAGCATATATTTCATAGGCATTTGGATGAAATGGAGGTCATGGTGACAAGGGGCAGAGAAGAAGGTATGGTCTGAAAATAAGCTGAGGAGGAAGGAAAAGCAGGAGAAGAGTGAGGCAGAGAAAAACAAATCAAGGGAGTTACTTGACTGCTGAGGTAGATAAGAAGTGTCAAATAGCCCAGAGTTCATGGTGGAGTCCAAGTAAGTGTGTAAATCACAGTTTCAAACGTTTTCCCGTCCACACGTGTTCCTTCCCAAAGTCTGTCCCTGGAGCCAGCTCCGTGCTCGAGTCAATCCAGCAGCCATTCAGGAGCTCTGGTAGGTGGCAATGGCAAGGAGCATCTGGGCCCATGGTTTCTGTGGCTGAGAAGACTAATTTTCCTTCATTTAAGGATTTATCTTTTTTACAGTCCTAAGGATGACTGCTCAAATGTTCTTAATTGTGTGTGTGCTTGCCTGATGGGAAGCGTGCAAGGGCATTTGGGGACTGTGGCTTTGGTACATGGCAAACGACAATTAACAGAACAGAACCTGCCTCTGTCAAATTAACCTAACACAGAATTTGAGAGGGTTTTTTCATCAGATTTGTTTTGGACTGACTTTATTTGCTGAAATGCCGGAAATTGCGGTTAGCAATGCAAAATGTTTGTGGGGATGGAGTCCACCTTCTCTAACACATGCACTCATTTTTCAGTCCTTTCCCCCTACTGTGTGCCTAGGTATTGGCCTGCTTCCTGTAGAGACTATTGCTTCTGATGTCTGACTCGTTATGGCAACAGAAACGTTGATGCCAGGCCCAGAAGCAGTACTTGAAAACCTGCTATTCTCTCTCCTTCAAGCTCAAAACTAACCCAGTTTGCTGCAAATGAAAGAAATGCAATCATTTGGCACCTAGTCCATACATCAATTTTGAAACGTTTCCCCTCTGCCTTTCTGGGAGCCTCTTTCTGTTTGTCTAAGCTATCATAAAGACCACTAACTCTAGGGTGTGGAGTTTCATGCTTTGAAAGGAAATGACTGGTTTATTGCATTCTTTCTTGGGTTGCCAAGCCTCTTCCCCCACCTCACCTCCCAGTATATTTCTCAGCGCCTCGTATCCAGGAATGAAGAGCATCTCAGGTTTCAAAGGGGGACGAAACGTTTCTAGCCGTTACTTTCGGGGTGGAGGGGGGATGAACAGAGCAGTGGGAGAAGGGAAGGCAGAATAAGATATGCAAACAACACAGATGCAATCTGAAAACTCAAAACCAGAAGTCAAATAAATTCCCACAAATACACTGTTTGAAAAATAATCAGGCTTTTTTCTTTCTTTGTGCTGTGTTTGGGAACATCTTGTGATTATGAATTCTTGAGATAGGCAAGGGTTGGGCACTGTTGTACCGAAACAGTTACGAACACACGTGGCTGAAAGCATGATGGTTCCCCTACACGTGGCTAAGGAGAACTTAACTGGCAAGCAGCTGCAGTGGTTGGTCTCACCTTGAACAGAGTGTAACGGTTGTTTTGTGCCATTTGCCAGGGTGAGCAGTTGAAACTTCTTGAGGCAGCAGGTAGGGTTATACAAAAATGGTAGAACTTGGAGAAGGAGGGAAAGACCATCGAGTCTTTCCCACAAATATTAGCAGTGCCTGTTCAGCTGCTTGTGTGCTCCCACAGGAGTGATGGATCAGCCGCTGATGTTCCCACAGAAGAAGGGGAAGCCATCTCTCCCAGGATGCAATCACAGCTCTTTGAAGCTGCCAGGCATGCAGTATTTTCCTGCCAGTTTTCAGGGGATTGCAAAAGAGAAGAGATAAAGTGGAGGAGATAATAAAAGAAATGTTCAGGGTAGTTTTGCACATCAGCTCAGAGTATTTTCTGCCCTACCTTTCCCCGTCTTTCATCTTCTCAGTCTCCACCTAATGGAAATCTAAGAAATGATTCAGGTGGCAGTGTGAGTATCTCTGCTCATGCCTGAAGGAAGAATAGGTTGGTGAAGGACAGGGTTTGGGATGAAGAATGAGATGATTTGGAGAAAGCTGAGGACCTGAGGGGAGGGAGTATTTTCCGAGCTGCAGCTGATGTGCACCATTCCTGTTACCTCAGTGCAATGCAGTGGGGAAGAGTTAGTGAGTTTCTCAAGGACGCTAGATAAACTTCTCCACAGTTGCTTTTAATTGCAGTGAACAACCAGAAGCTAGTAGGCTTTGTATCTCTTTGCAGGTTGCAATAAAGGAAAATGCAAGAAGCCACAGTATGCCCCAAAACCAGACCTCCTTTTCACTTTTAGCCAGCTTAAGGGCAAAGTGACCCTGTACAGCAATGGGGATGACTGTGTGACTATGCGGGATGCATGCCACTTGGCACCACTGTCTGGAGCCCTTATCAGAGCCCCAGGAGAATTCCTGTCTTGCTTCTGCAGGCAAAGCACGTTTACCTAGGCTTTGTTTGTGACACCAGGATTTTGACTTGAGACAAAGTTGCCAGAGGCTTTGAGCAGTGCTGACTTGAGGCTCCAGCAAAGCAGAAGCTGCTGAGGGCAACAGATTGCTACAGGGAACAAAACAGCTGTGGCCCAGCTTCTGCTTCACCTATGCCAGAGCCCTCGAAAATGAGACTTACTGCTGCTGCTGCCATTGCCAGGGGAAAGTCACTGCTGGGAGGGGAAAGAGTCAGCTCCCACCTCTTGTCAGCTGTGGGCTGAAGGAAACCTGGCTTTCCAGCTCTGTTTTTCTGGCTCTGTCACATCTGTCTCCTCCTCCCCTCCCTTTTCTCTGTTGAATACGCTCTGGCCCCAAATCCTGTCCTTCACTGCCCCACCACTGGGGCAGTGAAATTCAAATTTAGCTGTGCTACTGAGAAGCCTTGTACCTGTTCTGGACATAGTGCTCCCAAAAACGTCTATTTGTGTCCTGTCCAAGCATCATACATGCAGCAGGACTGCAGGAATTTTCCCACGGTGACTCTTTCTATCTACTGGGACAGCTGACGGGAATAAACTGCAGGCAGCCAGACCACATCTTCCTCTGTTATATGCTCCGCTCAGCAACATGCAGGATGAATAGCACAGAGCCCGACAACGCAATGGCTTTAGAGCTGCGAAGGTTCAGATAACTTACAGGGCAGACAGGGACTGTTGAAGGAACACACAGCCCGAATGGGAATAAGTTTAGAACCACTTCATATTATTGTGTGATCCAGCTCCATTCCCCACCTTTTCTATTCATTCACCTGTTTTCCAGATTCCCTTTGGCTTCTTTTCCCTTGCTAACCCTGACATCCTAGTATCAGATCTTCTCTGATACAGCTGTGGCAGTGTTTTGAAAGGAGAAAGGCAGGATGCTAATGGAAAAACCATCTGTTTGGGTCTGTTTATTATTATTATTATTATTATTATTATTATTATTATTTTATTCAAGAGGAATGCCTATGAGGAAGTTGTACTTTTATACTTCTATCCTTAAAGCCTTTGCAAGCCGTCATGTGTCAGACTGGTTGTCACAAGTCCAGGATGAGCTCCTCTTGATATTGCTAGGTTTGCAAGCACATGGTGGGATGTTTTTTAGAGTTCCTGCCTTCTGCTAGAAAATCTTCAGGAAACAGAGCTCTGTATTAACAGGAGAACATTAAGATCTTGCAGATACCATTACAGCAGAGCAGCAGTCCTGGCATCCTTATTGTTTACTGAGAATGTCCTCAAAAGAGATAATAATAAGTTGAATATGGGCTGACTACACGGAGCGAGAGGGCTTCCTATTTCTCCCATGATGAAACAAAGCCAAATATGTGATGCAGATTATTCTACCAGAACATCCTTAGCTCTCATGCCCAGATTACTAGCATTTTCCCCCAAGGTGTATACATTTTGCAGTGAACACAAACAACATGGCATGGATCACCACAAGCTCTCAGAAGGCTGCAAACAGCTGAGACTCAGCTCTTCTTTCCCAGGAGACAGATACTGTTGACAGATACTCTATGTCCAATGCAGGAGATGAGGATACTCTTCATGGTAGGCTACAAAAGAGCAGATGGGAAAAGATAATCTTAGATTCAGGATTTTTTTTCTTGCTTTTGGGCTGCTATTCTAACTATTGGTTTGCAGTAACTGGTAGTTTCCTCATGGCAAATGTATCCTCTGCATTATCTGTCAGACTGTCTTCAAGCTGATTATGCCAATACAATACAATTACTGTCCATGTTGCATAGTGTTCTGTTGATTCAGTGAGATTTTAGATACACTTAGAAAAAAGATTATGTTTTAATACAGCATATAAAAAAGTAGAGAACAATATGCCTGGGAAAAAGTAGAACATTTTTCCATTAAAATTTCCAGAAACACAGAAAAAGTATCAATTTGGGCATATTTTTTTCTTCACAACTGCACCCAGTTCTATGTAAAGCAGCATTCAGCCTAAAAGGCTGGACTGCAGTTTAGAAGGTGTGTGCAAAATCAGAATTCAACTGAATGTCACTTTGGTGGGCTGGCTGGAGGGACAGTGATGGGCAGTAGCAGCATTTGTCCTTGGAATAGGGAGAACCTTCATGAGAGCTCAGAGTTTGTGCTCAGAAAGTGCAAAATTTGAAGACCTGACAACCTTCTGTAATCTCATATACACATGCATTTGGCAGGGGGGTAGTTTCAACAAATATTTGGAGCAGCTAAGATTTTTCTAGTTTATTCGGCAGCATGTAGGGCTCTCCCTACCTGGCCCTAATTAGCCCATGCAGTAGTGGTCAAACTGGAATTCGGAAGTCAAAATATTTTCTCCCACCATCGGGGATCTGACAGACTCATTTGAAGTGATGGATTAACAAATTCAGTCTGGAACTCTTTAAAATAAACAGAGTACCTGCTCTTAAAACATTACAACTTAATGCAGATACTTTGATTCCTTTCACTTCACAAGCAAAGCACTGGTAATTCTGTTCCTATGCTTTGCTTATAGCTAAGATTAAACATCAGCACTAAGATTAAACATCAGCAATTTCTGATGAGATAGAAGTAACTTAGAGAATATTACTAAACATTTTAGTATAACCCTATATATCTTGCTGAATAAGATAAAAGCTCTAAAACTTGGGAACTCCAGTGAAAACAGAAAGAAGGATCAAGCTGATGAAATGCTATATCTGGAGCTGGGCAGGATAATTATATCATAATTGCAGAAAATCTTGTGAAACAGAGGAATTTCTTGTTAAGAGCATTCTGAAAGTGACTTCTAGCTATTTTTAGAGACAAATACTGAGCTACAGAACATGTAAAATATGTATTTGCCTTCACTCTTCTACGGGTGCACCTAAAAAGCTGAAGGTTGGGTTTTCAGAAGCACCCTGCGCTCACTAATGCTAACTTTATTATCCAGGTAAGTAGCCATGTTTGCAAATGGCTAAGCACTGAGGAGCTCCCATGGAAACAATATCAGCTGCAAAGCCGGTTTAAATGTGCAGCTCATTTGGGTGCCTATATGACAGCTTCTGAATGTGAAGGCTTTCCAAATATCAGGGCAACATCAGTGGTTCTGAGATCTCAGAGGAATCTGGATCTGGATTTCCCAGCACTCGAGGCAGCTCCTTGTGATACTTTGACTCTTCTTAATGTATTGCCAAAAAGGTAGCAAAAATGACTTGCGTAGGATCTGACCAGCGCTTTTTTATAAAGAAGTCTTGAGAGGAAAAGAGGTCCGTAACTGAAAGACTCGTCCAGAAACCGGGTGAAGTTAACAGCTCAATTTGCATAGGCAAGTTCCCCCATAGATCTGGGGAATCACAAAGTTGCCAACCACTAGTATGCTGAATAATAAGCTTATCTTAAAAATCTCAGGGATTTCTCTTTCCTAAAACTATCGATCTGTGGTTCTTCATCTGATTTCTGAGTTTCTAAAGAGCAGTCATTCAAAGTTTCAAACTTTTCTTCTGACCACCAATTTCTAGCCCCTCCTTTCCAGCATATGGAGGTGGAAACTCCAAAACCACTAAGTATCAGGAGGCTGTGAGACTTGGCAACACTGTTATCAAGACGTTACTGTTTAGACCAAACTCATCCCAACGACCTTGAAATAAAGGCCCCATTATCTCCCACCAGCTCTTCAAACTATCCATTCTCCAAGAAACTTTGCAATCGGAGTAGGATGCCGGGGCTGTTTGGAAAGAGCTTAAATTGTTCACAGCTGCCTGGGAATTAGCAAGCTTCCTTTGCTATAATGTGGAATGCAGCATATTTCTCAGCCAGGTGGAGGACACCCTGTGAGGTTCTTGTAGGACCTAGAGTTGGCACAAAGACCAACATTTTCAAGTCTGCACATATATCTGAGTTACCAGGGCTCAATAATAATTTTCTGGCAGATTAGTCCTGCCCTACAGCAGGTTCCTATGATGGCTACAGCCAGAATGAAAGCAACGGGTCTGGATTTCACACTTTGTATCCTTCTACACTGAAGCTTTGATTGTAAAAACTGTGGGTTTTTTGTTTGGTTTGGTTTGATTTCTCTGAGTAGTGAGTGCTTTGACACCAATCTGCAAGAACAAGTCTGATGAT
The DNA here is from genome assembly GCF_036370855.1 of Dromaius novaehollandiae. Classification (NCBI taxonomy): domain Eukaryota; kingdom Metazoa; phylum Chordata; class Aves; order Casuariiformes; family Dromaiidae; genus Dromaius; species Dromaius novaehollandiae. Next base: position 121,086,787 of record NC_088099.1, on the reverse strand, counting down.
ACACAAGTAAATAGCAGAGAAAACTGTAGGGACACTTCCATAACAGGCTAAGTGACACATTCATAACTTGGAGTGAATTATTCAGAATAACTTGATAAACCTTTGCCAAGCTTGCTAATGGAGAGATTGTGCACTGCAAATTGCAAATGTGACCTTGTTTTGTCCAAAGCAAAAGAAGAGCTTACAATTTTTTCTTGCTTATTTTAACAATGCTTATTGATCCTAAGAACCAGGGTCTTTAATATAAATAGTACCTACTCATAATTAAATAATTCAGCACATCAATGTGCAAAATGATGGCATTGAGGGCTTTTAAAATTATTTGTGTTTATATGATGACACCCTTAGTTTTGTAAAAAGAAACTGAGTTTTAGCCTCAATTTTCACATAAAGAAATGTTGGATCAACGTAACTTAATCTTTCATGCATATAAAAAGTCATGGCTATTGAAAACAAGGTGTGACACAGGGATGGCTAAGAAAGCATTGCACAGAAGCATTCTCAACTGATGTAGAACTCATTTTCCATAATACCAAATTCTAACAAAATACTGGTGCTCACCAGCTGTTAAAAAAGTTATTTTTCATCTGTTTTAGTCTTACCTGATACTGGAAAAATGAGAAAGGTACTCTCAATGTGTCCTATATTTTTCACTTAACTTTGTAAGCTTTCTTGATCTAAAAAAGAACCATTTCAGCTTTTCTACTTTACCATGCTTTACCCTCTGTAACTTAAAATAAGACATTTTCTTGCAGTTTGCACCTTCAATCTTTTTTACTTCATGGCTAGTGCATTTAAACCTCAAACATAAGTCCTGACAGTATTGTGAAGATTTTACCACGTTTTTTATCTGACATTACATGCACTGGTAACATTTAGTTTGTGAAAGTGTTTTCGCATAAAGGGTCAGTCAAACCAAAATCAACATGCGGTTCTGCTTATCTGTTAATATTGTGCCACATATTCTACAAGTCTTCTGTTGATATGAATAAAATCATCTATCACAGACTGATAAAAGATGTGATGGAGGGTGGCAATAAACATGCTATACTTTTTATACCCCTGTATTCTTCCTCGGTATGATCTATGAATTTGTTCCCCTCTACTCAAATGCTAAGTTTTGTATATTAGTGGATCTGTGATGCAAACCTTATTCATATGGTTCCTGTGTGTTTAGGTCTCATAGGATAACTAGGGGTATTTAAGCATCTCACACATTGGGAAGGAACATGGCATTCTGTTGTAAGGGCCACAAAACACTGTGATTAGATAATGGTTAAAAAGAAAAGGGGTGCAAAAATTGCACAGGTCAGATTTGTCAACATCATACCAAATAAAATGAGAGAAGAAGGAAGGGAGTCACTAACATTAAACAGTTGTGTTTAATTGTAGGTCACTGCTTCAGCAGCAGAAAGGCAGGTCTGGGTGACAGTCCTAGGGGGGCTTGGACACTTTTTAACAATATGGTAGCACTCTCTGTATGCTTCATTTCAGCTCATCCAGTTTTAAAGTTGCTTAAAGTGGGTTTGTGTCAACTCAGCTGAGACAACTCAATTGAAAAAAGAAAATCCAAGTAGACAGGCCATTGGTGCTGAGTTTTTTGCTGCATAAATACCTGAAAAGGAATTTCCAAATTCACTATGACACAGACATAATACTGGTGGAAAAGGGGAATAATCAGTTTATTTCAGTCACTAAGTCAAAACAAAAGTATATTGACAGTGAATTCATGGTATAAAGAGGCTTTAAAGGCTCTAGCCGGGAGTCAGAGGAAGAGTCCCTTATTCAGGCAGGGCTGAAGGCCAGCTGCTGCCTGGTCTCTGGAGGACTCCAAGGCCTGGGAAAAGCTTGGCATGAACAAGTTCTGTGGGGTGAAAAGCTCCACCTCTGTCCCTGCACTGGACTCAGTGCCGGGCCGCACCTCAGGGCACCACTGAAACTTCAGTCCTGGAGTTCATTCAATAGGGATGGAAAAACAAACAGGGTAAAATGAACCCGTATAGTGCAGAAACAGGGTGGGAAGGGCATTTCCTCAGAGTCTCAAAAGTGACATTACATGTTTATTTGTTAAATTGTAAGGTCTCATTTTTTCCCTTCCTCCTCCTCCCCTTTTTAAAAGAATGTTTTAAAAGTCTTCTCAGCCAGACCCCCGTTGTCACCTAACCATTCACTCCTCATTGCGTTTATATATTTCATCCAACCCACCTTGACTTCCAACCTGAAAGTTCAAAATAGATTCTTACTGGAAGATTAGGAATGGAAAATAGGATTATAAGAACTCGATATCCCATACGGTATTAATTTATGATATATTACATACTTACATTAAAAAAAAAGCTATAAAAATCAAGACTTGTACCTACACAGACCTACAACACCCATAAATAAGGTTTTGTGGTTTCACAGGGATTTCTCTTTCAAGGTTTATTTTCTAAGTTACTGACTTGGTCCTTCTAAATCTCCAGACTTCCCTCCTTCACCTCTATGTGAAATTTACGGACCCAGTTAAGAAGGACTAAAAACCAGCTCAAATTATCAGCCTGGATGGAAAGAACTATTGCCCTCCACAGAGGATAAATATTATGTCACTAACATACCAGATTGCTTTGTGTCAGTAGTAGTTCATACAAACCACTGTATATCTGCAAGAGCAACCATACAGCTATTGCCATATATTACAGACCAACTAATTTGTTTCAAGTGCTGTCATCACCACAGAAGCAAAGGCAAACATAAACTGAAACACTGATAAATAAAACATTAAAAGATAATATATCTTCCAGGAACCTCCAGCCCATTTTAAAAGACCCTTAAAACCTTTATGCAGTGCAACACAATTTACTGTCTGACTCTGCAAACTATCTGAGAATGTATCTGTTCTATATTTTTGGAAGCAAAAAAGCTCCAGCTGCTTGACACTGAGAATAACAATGATTCACAAAGTCTTAACATTTAATTTGCCGAGCACTAAACTTTGTGCTTTGTCACAAAGATGATGAGACAGGTTTTTTTTTGTTTTGTTTTGAAAAAGGAGCAATCAGGAAATAAATCTTGTCCTCAACAACTAAAATACTGCTTTTGTTAAAGAAAAAAAAAAGTCAAGTGAATGATGACAAATACAGGTGGGAAAAATTATCAGCGCACTTCTGAAATACACTGTGGAATCACAGCGTGGAACTTTGCAAGGGGGCTGGTTTGATGCTGCCTTCACATTTCACAATGCGTCGGTGGTAGCTGGTACTCTGATATGCACAACTGCAACTAACATTTCATAATATGACAATCTAATAGGTGAAATAGCTTTTGTATTTTAAAATTCGTTATGAGCAGCTGTGACTTAGCACTGATGGATACATCGTTACCTTCCTAAATCAACATCTCTTTTGTTGAGTTATATAAAGCTGTTTGATTGCCACACAGACAGGAGACACCAATCTAAAATAAAATTAAATTAAAATAAAATAAAAGAGATTTAAAATCTATCACAATGTATCACATGTCAACATCAGCTGTCCCTAGTATTGAGAAGTAATGCAACAACTAAAAATATCATATATACAAGTGAAAGAGTAAAATAAAAGTGGAATTAGCATTTTGAAGAGACAGTCTTCAAATGCTAAAAAAACTTGTCTCAAAACTGAATATTTCTGGGTTGCAAGAGGCTTCCTAGGACATGCTTTTTCCCCAAGCGAATTTTCCAAGGGGTGCAAGCTTTATTTGCCTTCTAGTTCTGTAGTGTCAATATGGATTTCTCATACCAATTTCCACATAGCCTGCCTTACAAGGAAAATATCTTGTATTTAGAAAACACATTAACACATTTTAAGAACATGTTTAATGCATTTAAGCTAACAGTAAAAGTGTAGATGAAGAAAAGCTTTTTTCTTAAAAGCATGTCATGTGGTCAGCCTTAGGGTTAAGCAACCAGAATGTTTTAAACACTATTTTTTAAAATCTGTTCTAGATCTCTGTACTGACTCCCAGTGATAAAATGGGTCCAATGGATTTGCTATGCCTCTTGGCTTTTTCTGGATATTTTTCTGGACTTTCCATTTTAGTTCCTAGAGAAGCTTTGTGACAAAATACCTACCAAGAAACACACAACCAGGAAGGCTTAAGTGGGTGGACATCAAATGACCACTTTCAGAGGCTATGGGAGAAGTAGTGTGTGCTTAGTCTGAAGGTGAATAAGGTTGTGATCAGATTTAATACAACAGTCTAATTGTCAAAGACCATGATTCTGGCAAGCTCTGTGGAGGGTGGGAGGGGAGGGAGAAGAGTGGCTTAAAAACGAAGTGAGGAAAGGTCTGATATTATTTGGTACCGTGGTTGCAAGCCTTACCTTTGTCATAAACCCAGAGAAGTTTTTTTTCTGTTTGTTTTTTGTTTTTTTAACCTGTCATGCTCTTTCCATGGCATATAAAGCGGTCTTCAAGCGTACAAAAGGAAAGCAAATCAGGGCTAGGGTTTCCACCTTAGTGGGCCAGGCGCATGATTAATGCTCTGTGGGTGTTACATCTTTTCTACTGACAGTAGTAATAAAACATATTCTCCAAGTCCAGACAGGGCTTATTTTAGAATCAGCCTCAAACTTTGAGTCATGTGGGAGAACATTATCTATGCCTATACAGAGCTCTTTGCAGGACTAAAACTTTGAGTAGTGACGTGGAGGGTGGAGTGGATTTAAATTTAATGTTATTGCATCAACTTCAGTCAGACAACCCTGTGCAACTCTCTCCGGCAGCTTTGGAATGCCGTTCGATTACCTAGTCCAGCTTAAGAGCTTGAACAACAGAGTTTACACTTTGGGAAGACAACTGACTAGGTTAAACCTTATCTTCAGGAACCCAGCTAGATAGGTTAACATAAATGTGGTTACTATAACAATATCTATATGTATAGGTTATACAGGTATATACATTATATGGGTTTCTTCCCAATTATGGTCGGCCGCAGCACTTCAAACATATCATTTGCTACTCTCTGAATTCCTCCCTGGCTGTTGAGGTGCTTTCAATAGATGTGTGTAATATGGATGCTCTGCGTATATTTTTCCCCTCCAACCTCACTGCAAGTTCTTTATGTCCTTTACACTTACTATTAGTATACTTGGCTCCATATTCATCTCCAAGTCTGTCAACATAGTTCACCTCCTGTAATCAGGAAATGGTGATTAAATGAACATCCAAGTACAGAAGCTGTCAACCTGGTGTTCATCTTTTCTTAAAGTTAAAAAAAAAAACCCCAAATGTTCAATTACCTTTTGCACTCTGGCAAGCTCTTCTTAAAAAAAAAAAAAAAAAAAAAAAAAAAAAAAACCACAAAAAAAACACAAAAAAACAAAGTGGCTTAATCTCCTCAATGATCTTAGCAAAGAATCAATCAAATTCAAAGGTCAATGCCAATCATGTCATTTTTAGCATTTATGACAGTAATAAAGGAAACGAAAATCTTCATAGAAGAGGTATATGCTGCAAGCCTTGCCGTTCTCTGTGTCCTAGGTTGTTTAGCTCCCTACAGGAACCTGTCTGGGCCTTTGGAGTTTTAATCACAGCACAGTCTTTCTGCTTTGTAGCTATCCGTTTTGGCATCCGGTCTATCTCATTGGAAGGTCTTCAAGACTTTGGCTCAGGATTGGGTTGCAAATAGCATATGACAGGGAAAAAAAAAGTTATTTATATCCTCTTTATGTGCATATGAAAAAATTCTCTAGAACATATATGCCATCGACCTAAGAGGGAACATAATCAGCTCTCAGACTGCAGAGCGGGCACAACTTCTTTATGTGCGAGCAACAACTTTGACCTCCGTGCAATTACTCCAGGTTACAGCGGTATAACAGTGCCGCGTTTCTTTTCAATTATTTCCCGGGAGTGGCAGGCCCTCTTCCCGCAGCGCTTAGTTGTTTCGAATGGGCCTAATTTGCTCGACAATTTGCGCATCCCTTCTGCGCGCTCCTTTGCCCGGCCGGCGAGGGCTGCCGCTGCCCGGGCCCGCCGGCCGTGCCCGCTAGTCCCCCACCCCGGGGGCGGCCGCGGGGCTCGGCGCTGCCCATCGGCGGCACCGGGATGGGGACCGGGACTCCACCATATGCACAAAAAATAGGTAATTGCGGCCGGGGCCCGGCGCTGAGCAATTGCCCACGGATGAGTAAGCACCAAGCGTGGCAACTCGGGCCAGCGGCTCTGCAGTTAAGGTTATAATTTCAGGTGTAGCTAGTAGTCGTAATGAATATTTATTTCAAACCACTAAATAAAAGAAATCCCCTGGCTAGTGCCGGGTGGTCCTTGAAAGGTGCGGGATAGCCCGGCCCCAGTAGCGCTAGCGCCGCCGGAGCTGGTGAGGTGCGGCCGCCCCGTCGGGAGCGGGCGGACACGGTGCGTGAGCGGCGCGGGGCCGGCGCCCTTCTGCCCGAGCCGGGCAGACGCAGGGCTCCTCGGGGAAGGATAAGCTGATGTGCAGCGAGTCCGCTGGCAGAAGCGCGAATAGGTGCCGCTTGCCCGGGCAGCAGGCTGGGAAGCGCGGCGCAGCTCCCGCCTCGGGGACGGGACGTGCGCGGGAGCGGGAGCGGGCGGAGACCAGCCGCGCTCTCCCGGGGGCGGCGGGGGCTGGGCTGGCGAGCCCGCAGCGCGGTAGCCACAGCCGCCTCCAGCCGCCTGGAGCGGTGCGGACTCCGGCGCAGCGGGCACCCTCCGGCCCCCCAGGTCCTCGTTTCGCGGAGAAGCGCGCTCCGCAGGGAGCCTCGCTGGGGCAAGCTGCGGCCCGTCCGAGGGCAGCCAGGGGCCGCGGGAAGGGCAAAGCCGCAAGTGCCCGGCAAATCCTCCGGCTCCTTGCGCGAAACGCCGCCGCCTGCCCGAGGTGCGAGGCCCGGGAGAGGCTGCGGCGGGCGGAGCTGCGCCGCCGCTTCTGCAGGGCTGCAATCTCGGACAAACGGAGCGACGCGGGGGCTTTTTTGATAGTCTCCCCCCCCCCCCCCCCCCGCCCAAGCTGTGAAATTGCGATGTGTTAGAGTTACAAAGTGCGAGGCGCTCCGAGCCCCGTCTCTCCGGCGCTCCCGCCGGGCTCACGGTGCTCCCTGCCGCGCCGGCGCCCGCGTCCCAGGCAGGCGCTCGGGAGCTGCTCCGAATAGCACGGGGATTTCTTTTCTTTAGTTTCGGCGGTAGAGGGGGGAGAAGAGGGAAGGAGGAGCGAAAGTACCCAGGGATACGTCCCCGGAGCCGTGTTTCCAAACGCCGATAAGGATCGCGCTTGCCGATCGCGTCCCCCCCGCCCCACGTAACGACCGGTTTGATGTGGGCTGAGGCTGGCGCCGCTTTCCGTGCGGTCCCAGCGGAGGTGCTCTCCGGGGCAGGACGTCTTCCTCGGCGGGGGCGCCGCGCAAGTGCCGTGACCCCTCGCCGCCGCGGGGGAGCATCTGGCAGGCAGAAAGCTGGAAATAAGCGTGGGGTCGAGCGGAGCCGGGTGCGCGCCGGGCCCCGCCGTCGGGGCGCCGCTCGGGGTTTCACCGACCCGGTCGGCCCTCGCTGGCCGTCCGCACGCCGCCGCCGCTGCATCCAGGCGGCGAGGGACGGGCTGGGGAGGAAGAGCCGTCGGGGCGAGGCGCCGGCTCCGCGGGCCGGGCGCGGGGGGGCCCGGCGGCTCCCCCCGCGCCCGGCCCCCTCCTCCCCGCCTCGACGGGACGGGCCCGAGGTGAGCGGCGGGCGGGCGCCGGTAAGTAGCTCCGTCTCCCGGCGTGGGGCGCCCGGGCGGCCCCTCGGCGCAGCGCTTTCCTCCGCCACCCCCGTCCCACCCCCCCGTCTCTTCCCCGCCGCCGCCACTGGGAGCGCGGCCCCTTTAAGAGCCCGGCTTTGCCTCCCGGTAGCTGAAGGTCATTAAACACAAAAGCGCTCCAGCGCTGCGGTCCAATATAGCGCATGCGCCCTGCCCGAGGACTGGCAGGGAGACGGCAATATGGCGAGAATGCCTGGCAGCGGCGGCGGCGGCGGCGAGTGGAGCACCGGCACCGGCGGCGGCGGGGGCGGCGGCGGCGAGAACAATGCGGGCGACCGGCCGCCGGGCCGCGGCGGCACCCACCGCCCGCACCACTACTGCAGCGCCGGCGAGGAGGAGGACGGCGAGGAGGAGGATGAGATCCAGGAGGTGCAGATAACGGGGGACGAGGAGGAGGAGGAGGACGGAGCCGATGGGGGGCTGCTGCTGGACGAGGAGGAGGAGGAGGAGGAGGAGGAGGAAGAGGAGATGGGACTGGAGTGGGACGGCGAGGAGGAGCCGCTGCCGCCGGAGCCAGTCCATATGCCGGGCGGCAGCGGCGGCGTCGGGGCGGCCCCGGGGGGCGCCCCGGCGGCGGCGGCGGCCCCGGGGGGCGGCGGCGGGGCGGCGGAGGACTCGGAGCTGGAGGCGGCCCTGCTGCTGCAGCGGCCGGAGCGGGCGCGGCTAAGCGAGAACACGCGGCTGGCCACCCGCTACGCCGTGCGCATCTTCCGCGAGTACCTCAGCGAGAAGGCGCAGAGCCCCGACTTCGAGACCATGGACAAGGGGGCGCTGTGCCGGGTGCTGCGCTCCTTCTACGCCGAGGCGCGCTCCAAGAGCGGGCAGCTCTACTCCAAGTCCTCCCTCATCAGCATCCGCAGCTCCCTCAACCGCTACCTCAACGAGCCGCCCTACTGCCGCACCCTCGACCTCACCAAGGACCCCGAGCTCCGCGCCGCCAACCTCACCCTGGCTGCCGTCATCCGCAAGCTGGAGGAGCAGGGCGCTGGGCCTGTGGTGCAGAAGCAGGCCATCACCCGTGCTGACCTCCGCAAGCTCTACACCTGCAGCGTCTTCAGCACGCAGAGCCCCTTTGGGCTCCTCAACAAGGTCTGGTTCGAGACCTGCATGTACTTCTGCACCCGGGGCCGGGAGAACCAGCGGGAGCTGGAGGAGGACTCATTCGGGCTGGCCATGGACGAGGACGGCCGCAAGTTCGTCTACTTCAAGGCCCTGGGGCCCTACCACAAATCGCGCTCGTCCTCCTGGAGCAAGAAGCGGGCGGAGAGCAGTGATGAGGAGAACCTGCCCCGCATGTACGAGACTGGCACCGAGTTCTGCCCCTACGCCAGCTTCGTCAAGTACCTCTCCAAGCGCAACCCCCTCTGCAAGGCCTTCTTCCAGCGCCCACGGGACCACTGCAGCGAGGGCGACGTCACCTGGTACGAGAACAAGGCCATCGGCAAGAACCTCCTGGGCACCCGCATGCAGATGCTCTCCAAGGCGGCCAAGCTCTCCAAGACCTACACCAACCACTGCATTGGCGCCGTCTCCATTGCCACCCTCAACAGCATCGCCGGCATTGGCACCAAGCTGGGGGGGCCACAGCCACTGCACCACCACCACCCTCCTTCCCACCACCACCACCACCACCTCCTCCACCACCCTGCCGGCGGGGGCTGCTACACCCCCGCCACCCTCAACGGTGGGCTGCGGCCCCGGCCGCCCGCCCCCGACCCCTACGTGCTGCCCAAAGACGGCGATGCCGCGCCGGTGAAGGCGGAAGCGGCTGCGGTGGCCCCGGCCAAGCGGGCCCTCTACGAGGTGGTGTTCCCGGCGGGGGCCGCGGCTGGTGGCGACGCGTGCGGGCCTTCCGCCTCCCCCAAAAGACACTGCCGCCGCCCTACCGAGCCCCTGGACGCCGCCGCGCCCGCAGTGGTGGTGGTCTCAGTGAAACACGACCCCCTGCCTCACCTCCTCCCCGAAGCCAATGGGCACAGAAGCACCACCTCACCCACAGTAGTTTCACCTGCTATTGTTTCCCCCACACAGGTAACCGGAAAGAGGGAAGAAAAAAAAGAAAAGCTGACAACCCCACTCTTGCCCCACATAGCCACTGCGCCCCACTTTTCCCCTGCTCCCCCAAAGCCAGGCACCGCCGCGAGCCCCGGAACGGCCCCCTTGGGAAGTGAGGCGGCTCCCGGGGTGAGTCTCGCTGTGCAGGCGCCAACCAAGCCCGGCGCGAGTTTGTAAACTTCCTCACCCCGGTGGTCGTTCGCTGCGCCCTGGGGGGCGGCCGCCGCGGCGGACGCAGGAGGTGCCTGGGCGCTGCCGCTCTCCCCCTTGGCCGCAGCCACGAACGGCTCCGCTCTGCCTGTGACCCCTAGCTCTCCCCCCCTGTATTTTTTGCGGGAGTTATGACTTACGAAAGTCGGGCCAAAATAGTAGATAAGGGCGTCAGATATCGTTAGTGTGTATGGTGTTCTTGATGTGCTAATGAACTATTTGAATAACCTCAAATGCAGGAAACAGCCAGGAGAATACTCAATTACATACTAGTAATGAGGGTGTAATTTTAAACTTCAGAAGTTAACAAGAGGGTTAATATGGCAATTGCATTCATCTTGTATTTGTTTATTTAAAATAGCTCTGTTTCCTGGCAGTGATCCTTTTTTTTTTTCTTTTTTTAATAAGCAAATTGGCTTTAGTTGCATTAGTTGCCATAGTGGCGAAATATACAGTAACAGCACAATTAAACGGGTTAGGTGCAGTTTAACTGTGGAATGAGACTAAGTTCATTAGATGTGTTTTTTATTTAGGTGAAGCAGTCTTGTCAGAGACGCCACAGAGATGTGTCTTAATGTGCGCATTGCGGATCCCTTCTGCTGTGTGCCTGCGCACGCTCGATATGCGCTCCCCGTCCCCTTCAAAAGTAGCTTCCTTGGGGGGGGTTTTGATCGCTCCAGCTAAATTACCATACTGTGTTTCAATTAAAAACTTGCCACACTTTTACAGTTGGCTTTAAGTTTGGAAGTCATTCTAACTAAATCTATAAAACTTATGCAGTTACATTGTGCCCCATAAAATGCCATGTTTCAGGCAGTAACTTTAATGCTAGCTGCCCTATATGATTACAAAACCCCTCTGACATTCTTGTGTCAGGTAACAACAGCGGCTTCAATCGGGGGCCTAAAAGAGCGCTGTTCGGTGAGCGCAGGTATATGACATGCCTGAGCTGTTTCCGAAGTGGAAATACCAGTTCTGGACAAACTGACCCTTTCAAAGAGTTTGCCAGCTAATCAACCAGCCTGAAGGCTAATTGGGGAGGGGGGGAAAAAAAGTGTGTATGTGTGTGTGGGGGGGCTTTCTGTGAATGCCTGCATAAGCATCTCTGGTCTCTAAAATACCTGTGACCTCTCCTTTATAGTGGTGTGGTGGGTTTTTTTTGGTTTTCTTTACCACTTCAGTGGAGTACTGTAGTTTGATCTCCTGCTGTGTATATCTGGTGTCTCTGAATGGCTTAGAGGCTTGATTATGTGCAGATAATGTTTTTGTTCTAGCTCATTATTTCAGATATAAGCTAATGCTCTTTGCTGTGTTTAATGCCAAACTCCTCTTTCACCTGCTTTTAATGACCTTGAAAGCAATTTTGAAACTTTAGGTGTAATTCAGCTTTTCAGATAGTAACGCATGTGAGGGAAGGGCCGAGGGAATCGGGCAGAAGAGTCTTGATCGAGTTAACTGCAGTGGAGTACGTGCGCCTTTAACCTGTGAAATGAGGTGTCTTGGTACCTTAAGTTGTCAGGTTGTATAGCTTGATCTCGAGCCTAGCCCAGAAATCTTTTTATCGCTTCACACTTGCGTAAAGCTTACCTGAGGAGAAATACAGCTGTTGGACTGTTTGTCGTACGGCCGAACTCCCTATGCGGAGGATTTGGAGCTGTAGCTCTCATTAGCGGCTGGCTATTGGGGGAGAGAGAGGGATCTCACATAGATGATAGGGGACACAGACATGGGCTGTTTTCTTCACTGTATCAAGAAAGAAAAGGAGCAATCAGCAGTGTGGGTTTTTCAGTAATTATACGGAAACGTTCATCTCCATTCACCATCTAATCAGCTAAACAAGCTGCCCAGCCACTTCTGTAGCTAAATCTTGCCTTTGCTACAAAACTCATTAATTTAAATCTTTAGGAGAAGGAAGCTTTTTTTATCACTCATTCTTCTTGTGTCAGTTTTAACTTATGCACTTCTTCTGCGATGTGACAAAATGAAAAAATATTGGCTGTAGAAGAGATTTCCTTGGGAGAATGTTAATGTTAAACTTTTTCTCCCTAGCTACCTCTTTATAATAGTTATGCTACTCGAGGTCCAGGGCATTTCCTGGGGAAATTAATGACTGGCTGGGGTTAATGGCCCAAGGCATTGCCTCAAGCCATCAGCTCTCCCAGCTGGTCATTAATCCTCAGGAAATGCCCTGGCCCTCAATCGTTATGGCTTAATTATAAACAAAGACTTTCCAGGCCTTCTTACTGAATACATCTCATCAAGCAATGTGATGCTGAAGTCTGCTGTTGACAAATACTACTGATTTCTTGAAAACGTGAAGGTCGTAGGCTTATGTTTTATTGATCATCATTGTAATTATTTTTCAAGGGGATGGATTCTGCTCCCTTTGTGGAGTTGTATAATACCCTGGTGAATAAGTACTTAGCATGTTTATACTATGTGCTTATATACTCTTTTTTATAGCATTAATAATGTTAAGCAAGGTATGAAAAAGGTTAAACAAAAGGACTAAAATGAATGTATTCAACTTGCTCTGGCTGCAAACTTTAAGTTTAAGAATCTGAGCAAGACTGTTAATTTTATGGTTCTCTGTCATGGTTGCTCCCATCTTTTGTTTTAGCCCCAAGATATCTTTTAACACTTCCTTTGTAGGAGCCTCTTCCAGAGCTAGGGAAAGGTACCTTAAGTGTTCATCTTGATCCAACTATTGCTTTAGGTTGCAGCTTTGAGAGCAGAATTATACAGTGTATTTTAAACATATAGTACTGTACCATCATGGCATAGCTTTCTTTTCAGTCCTTATTTGCTCTGAAGTGTAGCAATTTTCCTGCCACTGACAGCAGTGCTTCAGTTAAAGTTGATGACAGAGGGATGTAATTTGGCTGTTGTTCATCTCTCATGCTCCTGAAAGATGAACAATAGCTAAGTTTAAGCTTTTGATGCTACAGCGTGGTGGTAGCTGTTGAGGTTTATAGACCTGGTACACACTGAACTTACTACAGTAGTAATATCCAAAAATAGATCTAAGAAAATAGATTGGTTTCTACCACTGGTGGGGGGGAGTTACATGTCACTTAAGAAAATGCTTCTCTTATGCTTGTTCTCTAACTCAGTAGGGTTTCTCTGGGATACTTGTGAAGAATTCCACCACCTATTAAGATATCTACCAACCATTTAGTTGTTTAAATGTGGCCCACGTCTGCACAGTCATGGGTGTTCTAGGGAATCCGTAAGCATTTTTCCTTCTGGTGGTCCTTCTGACCACCTTGTTTTCTTTTGATCTGGCACGTGTCTTTTCATTGCCTTTAGGCTTTCTTTGAAGGGCTTGCTTTGACCAGAACCAGAAATCTGACTGCAGGTTTTGGAAAAGAATGGAGAACAATAATATGTGGTGAATATAAGTAGACAGCAGGCACAACTGGTGACAGATCAAAGTAATTAATGAAGCAGGCTAGTCTCCTCCTGTTCTTTGGTGGGGAATAAGAATCCTCCTGCTTGATTTTTGGCCTGGGTGCATCTTATGTTTCCACAACATGGCCACAGAAAAGGCTTCTGTCCTCTACAAAACTTTGTAATACTCTTGCTGGAATCATGTGTAGGTGTTTTCCAAGAATATAGAACAGCAAAACTGATCAGAAAGCTTCAAGGAGAAATGCTTAGGATGGCAGTGTTAGGATGGTAGGTAGGCTTTATTTCTATCCAGATAATAGATGGTACAATAGCCCCATCTTACAGGCTTAAAATACAGCAGCAGTTAAGACTGGTGACTGCTAGATACCTTGTTACTTCTGTGGGACTACTTCTGTTTATCTAGTTTTAGAAGTTGGTACCACCTATGCTAATGCCTAGTTAGTGCTACTTTCTTTGATTATGGATCTTCACAGCTTTGAATAAAATCCAGGAAAACCTTGAAAATCTTGAGGTTTGAGGATAAAGAGAACTACAAAACCATACCCACCTCTGAGGCTACTTTTTTTTTTTCTTTCTATGAGAAAGATTTTTCTTCTAGCAGATCCACAGGTATGGAAATCAATTAACCATGTAAGAGACCTATTTAAACAGACTGTCATCAATGTGTTTGTAAATCCTGGTGGGAGCAGGGGTGTGAAATGCTGTCCACAAAGATAGTGCTCTTATCCATCTCCATAGCAAAATGCAGAAATGCTGGTTATTGCTATTACTTCAGTGGAAGTAAGTTAGTGTGGTGTGTAACTCTGAATTCAAAAAATCATCAGGCAGTCTTTTGGGGTTTTTTTGAAGATGGTAGGATATCCCAAATCATGTTCTCTGTAGCTAGCATGAGGTTGGGTATCAATATGGTTGTTTCCCAAGACTGATGTCAGAAAACTAGAATGGCGATTAGGCTTAGTGATCTTGTTAGGTTATGAGGGTTATAGTTGCACCAAAATGAATGAAGGAAATTCTTTTTTCTTTCCTCATTCGATTTGGATCAACTATTTAGTGTTGCGGGCATTGTTTAAAGGTAATTCAGAAGTATATTTCTTAGATCTGTGATGTTGTTTCGGTACATGCGCATAGAATTTCAGTATTGGAATTTAAACTCCAATACATTTGCCAGACTGTCTTTATGGAGCCTCTTAGTTCCATCCACATGTTATAGAGGAGAAGTTAAATTATGGAACTGTCAGGTCATAATTTCTTCCATTAGCACTTCAATTTTTTTTTTAAATATTTTTACTTTTTAGAAATTATACTCCTTTCAGATAGTTGCACCATGTGAGCTAGTCAGAAAACTTATGTATGCTTGCCTAGTCCAGCCTTCAATGACTACAAGAGGTGATCCATTCTGTATAAATCAAATGTAGATGACCTTTTTGATGACAATTAGGAGGAAAACCAGCATCATTAAAGTGCTGCCATGTTTTGACACTTTTTTCAGTTCTGTAGAATCTGAAACAACTGAGTTGGTACTCTTCCTCTGTGAACATCAAAGATGAAGTGCACAAACTTAAAGGCAGCAGAGTTTTTTTTTTTTTTTTTTAACAAAAAGCTCGTGTGATTATCCTGCAAAAGATTTCCCATTGCCCACTGATCTCCTTCTAGAGAGCAAGAGATCAGAAACTGTTCAGTCTAATTGGTGAGTCTGTATGACAGTGAGCTGCCTTATTTCATGTATGGTGTAGAAATAAATGAGTGCTTAAACCCTTTGAAACATGCCACTACTGCAAAAGCCATGGGCTGTAATTAAATTGAATGTGGGGTTGTATTGTCTTGTGCCCTTGGCTATAAACTTGATAACAGACCATGGTACACCCACTATTGTGTTAGAAGCTGGAACCTAATTAGCTGTGTTGTAGACTTGCAGTCACTTCGGAAGACCTTCTGTTCATCTCTCTTTCCCAGTGTCCTTTTTTTTATTATTATTATTCTGGTCTTCTGTTTCTGAAGCAACAAATGTACCCTTCTTTTCAGAAAAAAATCATTAAGGGCACGTAGCCAAATATGTAGGTGCAAGATAATTTTTTATCGTATTTTGGATTCGAGGGACAAGTGTTAATAACTGTATTTTATCAGATGTAGCAGAGATTTATTAGTGTCGTGATAGTCAAAATATATAATCGTGTTTTCAGGGGATGCTTTATAAGTCTCTTTCAGGCATTTGGCGGGGAGTAGGGAAGAGATTGGAACTTCTCATAATACCTTGGTCTTAAAGTAACATTGGATAACATAAGATAATTCTGTTCTGCTTGTTTTGGGGGATTATATATATGGGGAAAATGGCTTTTACAGGCTTTTACAAATTCACGTGCTTTTGCACTCAGCCAGTTTTAGTTATTCAATCTGAAAACCTTCAGACTTGCTAAGGACTTAATCCCTAATGATGCAGGCAAGTGTCTCTGATGTGTTCTTAATGCCATTTTTAGTTTTGGAAATGGTCAAAATTGTAGTGCAAGGATGCAGGATATACATTTCCAGTAAATTCTTAGTTAATTGATACATTTACCGATTGCACGTATCTGTGTGTTTCTGTAGCTAGGGCAGATCACTTTAAACTGAAATCAAGTGGGTTTTTTTTGTTTTGGGCAGCTTTTTTGCCTATTCATTTCACCAATATATGAAAATGCTCATGCACTGTATGTTTAGGGCGTATCTTCTCAGTATAATGCAGTATAGTGCATAGATACTCGAGCTAGCCTCTCTTGGGTCTTCTGACTTCTATTAGTCTGTGTGGCGCTCCGCACTGATGTGGTCTGTATCGTTTCTGGAACTTAACTGTAGTCTGTATAGCACGTTATAGTTTCCCTCTTGGAAAGGGATAACCACTGGTCTCCTGACAGTGGCACTAGCAGTGTGAAACTGATGCTTTGCCTGTAATTCTTCATGGTTTTTTATTGGGGAACTGAAGGAGTCCAGAAGACAAAACTAAACTAATGTGAGCTGTGGGGAGGCATAGACAAATCTTCTGGTGGAGCTTCCCCAAGGTGGCCAGAGGAGAGAAGGTCTGAGTGTTGCTTTTCCAACAGCGAGCAGCTCCTAGGAGTAATCACTGCTGCAGTAGGTCCCTTCAGGTAATGCAGCCTGGAGCACACTGCCTCAGTAAAAGGAGGGAAGTAGAAGTCTGTTTATGGGAGATGAGAGGCAAGGATGAATTTTGGCTTTTCTTCTGTTTTCTTATCCTAAAGATTGTCTGGAGATGCTGAAGTGACTTCTGATCTGGGGTTTAAGTCTACCACAGTGCTCCATTTGGAAGAACCAAGTCTGGCTGTGCCACTGTTTATTTTAGCGTGGTCTCTTCAAATGGGGAGTGGGAGGACAAGGAGGCTGTATGAGTTGAGACTACTTGGTAACTCTAATGAAGGAGGTACAGCTCTCAGGCTTCTCTGTAAATTAGCACCTGTGTACACTTTTACTACTTTTGCAAGTTTTTTTGTCAGAAATGTAATGTGTAAGTGAATGAATTCCCCTAAAACTGTTGTATTTTAAGCTCTTTTATTTGTGTGTCCATTCACAGATGTTTAAGGATTGCTGGAGAAATTTCAAGAGTGATTTCTCAACACCCACAGCTGAATCCTGAGCTTTTACTTACCACAATGAATATGTTTAGTTGCTTCTGTTGCTACTGTTAATTTTTCTCTGTAGATTTCAAAAACAGCAGGGAGAAATTGGTCTGTTTGCTGGCCAGCAAACTACATCTGTTTTGACTCACCCTTGATTCTGCATTACCAGCTGTGCAGCCCACCAAGCCTTGTCGATGGGACCTCTGGCATCACGGCTGAGGTGTCTGAGGGCGCACTCGGGGTAATGGCCAAGAGCGTCAAACCTTTTCCATGCAATGGGAAATAGTAGGTGGATTAATTACCTAGCATCCTCCAGCTTGGCACTCATCTGGAAAAGAAGCCCGGGAAGCTGTGCTCTTCCTCTGGTGTCGGAAAGATGAGGGCTGGGGTGTCTGGCCCAACCAGGAGGGAGCCGTTTGGCAGGTCTAGCACAAAAGAGAAACCGAAGTCCACTGACGTCTCCTCCTCACTTCAGTCCCATTTGCAGGCAGATTGAGACTGTTCTTTCTTTATGTGTAAAATATGGGGTAGGCTAGGAGGAAGGAAGGTTAAGTGGACTAAATAGCTTGCTTGCTGGCTTGCTTCCTTCTTTCGTTCCTTCCTTTGCCTCATCGTGCTATTGTCAGTTGTTACTTGTGATGTGCCCCATGTATTCCTTCCCTTGTATTCAAATTGCACCACTTATAAATGAGTGAGTAGTCTTAAGTGCTGTAATTAACCCATATAGTTTTGATGCCAAATTAGAAGGACCTAATTGTGAAAGCTATGCTGATGAGTTGGAAAGTATAAATGGGAGCATAGGTGTCATGACATCCAAGCATCATTCATACTATGGCCTGTAGGTTTGACTGTTATGTAAAGAGAGAGCTAACTTGAATAAATTATGCTGTTGAGGGTTCCCTGTTTTTCTAATAATTTTGTGAGTAACATAATGCTTACACAAAGGATATTTGTGTGCTGTACTTCCTGTCTTAATCTCAGATATGACAGGAATACGTGCTATGGTTATCACATACAGTTAGCTGGAAAATTATTATAGACCACATTTGCAGTAATCAGGAGATAAACTCGATAAAAGCCCACAAAAAGCCTTATTAGTACTGGTTTACAGCTTGAGTTCACAAATTTGTTGTCTTTCCTGTCACCTTTAACACTGATTTCTGGAAGCTCTCCCTATACCTGAACAGAATCAGGTTCGCATTTCTACTAAACTCTTTAAAATGCTTTCGGGGGGGTGGGGGGTGGCGGGGCACAGGAGTAAGACGCTCTAAGCATGTGGGTTTTGGTGAATAAGCAATTGAGAAAGACGTGTTTAGGCTGTTAGTTTATTTTGCACTTTCTTTTTCTATTGGCTTTTAATTTGGTAACAGTGAAGTATGCATCTTGCCAATCATCCCTCTCTGAAATGCAATCCTGCGATATGGTAAAGTCAGATGAGTTGGATAAGTATTTTCCACGCAGCTTTTCGTGTGCTTTAATGGTGCTTTGAATCATCCGTATTGTGAACTTAGGCACACCAGAACTGCAGAGTTTAAATGAAAATGCACTCTGCTTGCAAGGGGGTCTGGGCTGGTGAGATTTTTATCAGTTGACTTTGACTTGTGAAGAGAGACTAAGCAGTGGAGACTGGCAAACCTCACCATAAGGACTACCAGGAGTGGGAAAGTAACTGTTCTCAGAGGCTAAAGGGATAATGTAAAGCTGTGTTGTCCATGAAGCTCTGTGAGAATTAAGTTCTGTAGAAAGAAGATTGCTGTTGGTAGGAATATGGTTTCTTTCCAGCACAAACATGGGAATTGCAATGTGAATATCGCAACCTTAGGCTCTAGTTCTTCTGCTCAAGTATCGTTTTCTAGCAAATCAAATAAGCAGAATGGGACTAACATCGTTTTAGTGTCAGACTAAAAAAACTACCACAAAATTGGCTTTTTAAAGCTGTTGCCAATCCAGAGTGGTATGTATAACATAGCTAAGATTCTTTTTTTTTTTTTTTTAAGAAAAGAACTTGTCCCTTCAGAACTATGTGGTTGTCCCTTCATTTCTGTGGGCAGTTAACACTTTTCTGAAGTGGTCTTATTTTTATCACTTTAGAAACTTTTCAAGTTACCTTTTTTTGGATGCTTAATGCATTATTTGTGAAATACATCTGCATTTGTCAACTGGCTTCTTCAGATAAAACACTGTTAGTCTTTTGTTTTGGTATCTCTTAAGGAGATCCTGAGTGCTAATGTTTCCACTGAAAGTACTTTTAAACATAAGCTGTTCACTTCGTTGTTAGGTATTTCAAAGTACCTGAAGCAAGGAATGCCAAAGAACAGCTAAAAGCCAGGTTCATTGTGGCTAGTAAAAAAAAAAAAAAAAAAAAAAAAAAAAAGAAAAGTCAAAATGGATATCAATTTTAAAACATACAGTGGCTCCAATATTAATAAATATAGTATTAATAGAAATGCTAATACCTTGTATGGATGTGTGGAAGTAGCAATACAATCATCCACTATTGTGCAAATAGCAAAAAGTATCCCCACAGCACAGAGAAGGATAACTAAACTCTTTCCAAAGTTTATTAGGGTAACCTATTAGGAAAAGACTCCTCATGCCTATGTTGAAATGAAATTTTAACCTGCCAGTTTTCTTCAGTACTGGGTATTCACTTCTTAACTATTAGTTGGTATATTCTGGATCATGAATATGAAAGTAGGCTAGACTTGCAGTACAGAATAATGCTAAAATAGTAATTGTTGCAGTGATTGTTGAAATGTATGGCAAACAGAAGCTTATGCATATTATTTTGGTTTTTGAGAGAGACTGAACCATCAGGTCAAATCTATAATCTTTCCAGGAGAAGATATAATGATCGACTAAATTTTCCAGATTTCACATGACATATGTCCAGTTCTTTTTGCTAAAAGAAAGCAAAACAGAAAGTCTTTCCATATTTGTAAATTGATGGATATTCTAATTTATTAAGGCACCTCTGTTTCTGTAAGGTGCTGGACTGATTGCACTGGACACTTTTTGTCAATAGGATTGTGATTTGATTGATGTTTGCTAGCAAAGTGAGCACTTTACAGCAACTTTCTTCTATAAAGATTTCAGATGCAGAAATGGCTATTTTAAAATAGTCAGGGTGGTTCTGCTGATGCAATAGTCTTTATAATAATGGCTCTTATTCAACATTATTCAGTGTGTCCTTACTATTATCTCTGGTTATACCTGCTTAAGCTGGTGGCACGGTTCTTCATAGCTGTATGATCCCGGCAGCATGCTGGGAGCGGTGGTTCAGTTTGGGCTCGGGTGTGAGCAAAAGTCGCTGTTGGAGCAGTGCCCCTGCAGCCCTGCCTTAGGGATGTCACGCCAGGCCACCCAACGCCAGGCAGCCTGCCGCCCTCGCCTCCTTGATTCCTCTCAGGTCTTCCTCCAAAATAACCTCCAAAAAAAGTAAATGAATGCTGTAGGGGGAAAAACTAAGATTCTGTCATTTTTCTTCCCAGTTCCCTATAAAACCAAAACCAACCCACAACCTAAAAAGCTCTTATTTTCAGAGTAATGACAGTGGTCAATCACCATCTTCTTTATTTCAATGAACCATATTTTTAGGGTGGAGGAGAGAGGTCAATGAGCTTTCATTTCTTATCTGGAAGGCAGAAAGCTTGAGAAAAGCAGTGCTTAAAGAGATAACATGATTTTTGCTAGCATGATTTTTTGAAGGTACAGCATAGGTATTTTATGAGAAGGAAAGCATCTAGAACAGAAGTTGAAAGGAGCCATAAGGAAGTTTTTTCCTTTCCTAAACTTAAAGTGACATTCAAACCAGTGGCTTCCTATAGAGTTCTCTTTCGAGTAAGTGTTGGTTCTTGGGTATGTATCCCAAAAGAAATCCACTGTCAGGACTGTGGTAAGATGGCATATAAGCATTGTGTTTGTTTTTGTTCCTAATGGACAATAAACTAGTTTCCTCAAGCTACTTGAAATACTCCTTGTAAACTAAAGTGTCCAGATCAATTTCTCATTCACATCTTATTAAAACTCGGTAAGGAAGTTGGGAAAACATGTTTTTAATCAAAGTACTGTATGAACTAGTGATCTACTCCATTAATCTTTAAGCTACTTCATAAAATTCCTGAAAAGAAGCCCAGTGGGTTCCTGCTTTCAGGGAAAGCTTTATTCCAGCTGGATGGCTGAACAGGCTCTCGCAGCCACTGTGATGTGACAGGAGGACATAGGGAAGGTTTGGAGACTGGGACTAGAGAAAAGGAGACAGGCAGACGTGTTGGAGTGTTTTGTTTTTCTCATTTCTTGTCTGATTCCCAGTTTCCTAGTGAAATACCGGCATTGATAACTGGCTTTTATGAATAGCTTTCTGCATCCAAAATTGCTTGTGTATGCTAGGCTATTCTGTATGTTAATGCCTGCATTTTCATTGTATAGTCAGGTCATGTTATATATGACAGCTTTAAATGCTTCAGTGGTGTGTTTAATCAAAACACAGTTTTTCCCTGAAGAAACGAATGTAGGGTCGTAGCTCTGAGAGGTCGGGAACTTCTTGTTGGTTCGGGTGGTAGATGGCTGGATGCTAGCTTTCAGCAGCCAATTCCTTAGAACTTAAGCAGCTATAATATTGTAGTCTTTTTTTTTATAAGCACATTTTAGACTTATATACCATCTATTTTCAGATTTCTTTTCTGTCAGGTTTCTGTCTATGCACCTTAATGCCTAGAATACCTCAAGTCAGCATTTACAGCATCTGCTCCTAATATTTTTTATATCTACATACAAATATATATATATATATATATGTATGTATGTATGTAGATATATCAAGGTACATGGTCATACAGTCTGTTAGAAATTTATTCAAGGAGAGGTCTTCATCTGCTCAACCATTATTTGTTGGCAGTGGTTGGAGTGCTGTTGTAAAAGCGGTATTATTGTATTTCTGAGATGAGGGTTTCACTGTAAAATATTCTATTTTGTTGTGACTTAAACCAACAAAAGCTTTGTTTCTTTTCACTAAAAAAGAAAAGTGTTCAAGAAGTGGCTAACACTAACACAGGCCTCCCTGGAGTGAGCAGTGTGCCAGGGGAACGGTCCCGTAAGAATAAGAAGTTATCCTTCAAGAGCAAGGGGATGGAGGCATTGGAGATGGCCTTTAATCAGTTGGTACCCTGTGAGGGGGAGATAGGCTACGTGGTCAAGGAAGCTGATAAGAGATGTTAACCTGGTAGTACCAGCAATTTAGTCCAAAGAGGAGTGTGGGAAAAAGTCCTTATCTATAGTAACGGAAAGTTGTTAGCTATTCTTAAAGCAGTTTTGTGACTTAGGCAAAAGTTAGTGGTCTTGGTCCAGATCCTAGTGGACAAGTATCCTCACAACAGGGGAGACCATCACGACTGACACTAATTGTCACTCTGGTTGGCAAGCCTCAGTAGCAAGACAGGGGCTGAACGGGCACAGAGAAGGGAAGAGCTGCCGTCATCCCTAGAGCTCTGTTCCTTCGGTCAAAATGCGCTGGCAGCAGCGTGAGAAAGCTTGCTCTGCCCATGGTGTATTTGCTGTCTGGATGGTCTGCTGGGTTGTGAATGTGATGTTCTTTAAAAGTAGCGGGCTCTGGTACCAATTTAAATTGGGGGGGGGGAAATAATAATGGCCAAGTTCATATTCTTCCCGTTGTTTAGTAATTGTGAAAAATAGCCATTTTGTTCCTCTGTCCTTCTGGCTTTACCATCTTCTTATAACTAGTCTGATTTTACTGATGACTTCTTGTGTCTAGCCATTTCTTAATGAAGCAGAGGAGTATATTTTATTTTCTCCTGCATGAATTCCTTTGTCATTCATTCTTTTTTTCCTTCCACTCCATTTCCACTCCAGGCAGAAATTATTTCCAGCTGAGAGGGACTGGATGCATGTCATTCCAGAGCAATTGTAAATGACCCTCCAGATTTGCTTGCAAAAAGCAGAGCGTATTTTCCCTTTGTGCACACCCCCTTTCTCACCTCAACCGTGGGCAGGAAAGGTCATATGGGGCCAGACCCGAGGGCAGTCTTTTCCAGTACCCCGTCCCCCAGATCAGCGGCTAAGAGCAGGTGTCTACAGAAGAGAGTAAGAAATGGGCGAGTAGTGATGTGTGTGATGGCCTTAGATGCTCCTCATGTGGGCGCTATAAAAATAAGCGTGCTAAGTCTCCCTCAGAGGCATAAGTGAAATGACAGAAGGAGATTAATAATTAAAAGATGACTTATTAATACAGTAATGATGGGTCTGTGGGATAAACAGACCCCTTTGCATTTTCCTCTCACACTGGGTTGATGGGAATGCTGATTAGAGACAAGGTAAACTTGTTTGTACTTTATTCATTAAGAGCAAACTATGAACTGCCCTGCCTCTCCTCCCCAGAGGCAAGGCACTTGAGGAGATGCCAGACAATTAAAGTACTTAAAACAGTAATTACAGTCAAATATACAACAAAAATAAAATGATTGCACATGATTTTTTTATACTTGGTTTTGTTCTCTTCGTTTATTAAACCGCAACTCTTGCCTCATGATTTAACAGGAATGTCTCAAGTGGGGATACTGAAGTGTGCAACAAGTCTGCTTTGGTTGGGAAGCTTACGCTGCAGAGGGGGAAAAACTGGGTATTGAGTATCCTTTTTGACAGTCTTACTGGTGAATTCTTCACAACTGTAAAACTCCTGCTTTTTAAATACACCTCATTCAGTGTCTAAAGCTAGCATACCCCTGACTTCTAGTACTGATCAGTAGGGAGGTGATACTAGTGGTCTCAAAAGTTTTCCATGCTTGCTTGTCTAATTTTCTTATAGTACGTGGAATAGCATTTGTTTGCTATGATGCCTCAGAGGGGAAGACTGAATTAAGCTGACTGAGTTGTTCAGTTAATAAGGAAAACCCAAACTTGACTTCAAATATTTAAATTTACTTAATGCCTTTAAAAATTCTTAAGTAAGTGTCCACAGACTTGACACTTGCTGTGAAACTATGTAGAGTTAGAATGTTGCAGTATAAATTTGTGTCTATGTTAGCTCAATGTATTTTAAGAGAAATTCTTAGTGACTTCAGTATTCCAGATAACATACAATTCAAAAAGAAAGAAACTTGGTCTTAATGAGATCCAGCTGGTGTACATAAACCTTTCACATTACATTACATAATTAAGTTGGTAAGTTATGTATGGGGAAAAGATCTTGTTGCTTATTCTTTTATACTGGAGTTTTACAAGGCTATATAAATACTGTAAGTATTTAATGGAGGAAATACAGGATTAAAAGCAAACAGCAGATGTATGGTACAAAAATGTCATAAAATGTGCAATATTACCCTTTTAGTATTTAATAGTAAAATGATTGAGGCTTGACAGTGTTCTGAATGTCACTTACATTAAAATCGCTCTTGTAAGAACAATTTCCAATTGAGTGCTGTGATTAACATGACTAGTTTAATGGTAAATTGTTTTATGCTAAACTATATCAGAATGTGGATTCACTCTGAGTAATGTTTTGACCAGTCTTTTTATTCAGTAAAATCTACACCGCTGTGGTATCTAAAGCAGAGTGCAAGCTCATGGACTCCTTACCATAATTTAACAACCTGTTCTCCTTTTAACAAACTGTAATTATAGAAACATAAACTGCTTCTCCATTTGTGTCGGCTGCAGAGCATGGGAGAGGAATGTGGGAGGGAATTCTTTCCACTGTTGTGAATTTAGTTGCCTACCTTGCAATTATTTCATAAACATCCTAGAAAGCTTCTGAAAATACTGAATGTGGAATGTGCTAAAAATCGTTAAAATGCTAGACTCTGTCCTCTGACAAACAAGCCCTAGCAAATCTTAGCTTGATGTTTCCACCCTCGACTGCCCTCCTCCTTTTCTGAAGGTTTTTGCTCCCTTGCAGAGTCAGCAGAAGGTAATGTGTTCCTGTACTTCAGCAGCCACCGTAAACCTAGGTCAATGGATTTGTTTTTTCGTGGTGTCATTGGCACCTACAGTTTCATTTGCTCTGGTCTGTGAACTGGGACGCGAAAGGCATGGGCATACGGTCAGCTTTGCAAGCTCTGCTACCAGGGTGGTAGCCCAGGGGAGAGGAGTGGTTAAAAAAAGAACAGTGCTAAATTGCACAGCTGTTTGCTGAGTGATGGTGATTTGGAGCCTGTAGCTATCCTCATTTACAAAGAGTGGTCAGGTGTGTATCGTAACATATTTAAAGCTCGGACTGTTGTTCTGCGAGGAGCATAATTTACAATAATTGCATTTTTTTTTTTAATAAGTGATCTATTTGAGATGTCTGAATATCTGTTAAACAGTTAAGATGACAACTTAATTTCAAGATGCTGTTACAGATGTAAGTGTACTGACCTCAAGCTGTTCATGTTGGCAATTAGGGGTGATTTCCATAGCAACGGTGTATTATGCTTAGGCTCCCTTCTGCATAAGGGAAGCTGAATTTTGAATGATAAATAAACTTGCACTTAGTTAACTTTAAGTCTCTCAGTGAGAGGTGAAAGGAACATTCAGCATATAAGTGAATACAAATATCTTCTGGTTTTGTGGGTTTGTAAGTTCCCATAAATCAGTCAGCAAGTTCCCAGTCTGTGACAACCGCATGTCCCATGCTCTGACACTGTAGCCACTGCAAACCCCTAGTGAAGGGTGACATCAAGACATAATAAGTGGCAAGTCAAATGAGTGGCATTTAAAAATAGGGTACCGTTTTGCAGATTGGTCTTAGTTTTTTGCAGACTATCAGTGCAATGACAGATTTTTTCAATAATCCTCCTTCTCCGCCACCCCCCTGTGCCCCTTGCTACTTAATAAAACAACAAACAGGACAAATCCGTTTGGGGACTTTCTGAGGAAGGATGGGCTGAAGATCTCTCACAGCTTGTTTGTAAGGATTTGAAACAACTCGGTATTTTGCGATTCCTTCTTTTAAGTAAATGCTCATGTTAATGAGCATTAATATGAAAATATGAAAAAGAAAAAGAATAAATATGAAAAAGAAGTTGGTTAAAAGTCAAGTACAGTCAAGTACAAGATCAGTAATTCTGTTTTTTCCCTCGCTGCTCTAGAGGGGCTTCAGTCCCCACTGCTGTTATTAAAGCCAGCGAGAGGACCAGGGTGGGACAGGACTGTACCACTGGGCTGCTGGCCAGCCTCAGGTTTTCTGGTGAGGGTTAGTGCTGGACATGCAGCCAGGTACCAGCTAAATGTTCTGAATTAAAAGATGGGAATTGGAGGCAGTGTGCTACTCAACAGCCTCTGATCGCTTGGCTGGGCTATAGTTGACAAGTTTCCCACTGCCTACAGGAATTGGGAATAGTCAGTGTACCAGCCCAGGCAATGGGCACAGCAGTTGTAGCTGCTGATATGGATGTTTGCGAGTGTCCAATACCTTACGTATTTGTTATTTTGAACGGTGTCTTTGGGAGTGAGGTGTGAGCTTGGTTCAGGCTTGGAATGGCCAATTCCAGTTCCCTGCTGGGCTTGCTTTCCAAACTCTGGCCCGAACTGACCTTGCTTGGCTTGGGATCAGATGGGATCACAGTGCAGTGTGAATAAGAGGCACTCTGTTTTCCATCACAGATACACTCTGATTAAACTTGATAGTCATGAGGCCAGATTTACTGGTATGCTTTAGCTGTTTTGCGTTGCACAACAGCATAAACACCCGGAGAGCTAGTGAATTTGATCCATGTTTCCTAATGATTGTGACATTCTTGTTCTGTATAAATTGTTTGGCTTAATTTTAAACATGATTTATAAAAGGGCCTTGCCTTATAGTTAATATGACTTCTCCCTACAGAGGACAAATGTAGGGCAAATGTTCTCAGTCTGCAAAGAACTTTTTCAGGATGCTATCCTTAAAATGGTTTCGGCTTTCCCTTGTTGCTTACTTATTGAAGCTATTTAATTGAGATGCAAAATAATAGTAGTTTCTTCAGAATTTGGACCTAATGCTGGTTTGCAAGAAGTGTAGAGCAAGGAATGCATTTGTTTTGCAGGGTTCAGAAGCTTTCTAAAATACTCTGAAGTGTTTTGTGTTTTTTTTGGTCTGTTTCTTCAATCTGCCATTATAAGAACACTTTCTCTTGCTAATCTGCTGCCTGAAATGCTCTTTGTTCACGAAAGCCAGTCTATTTCTGTTGTAATCATGGCTAAGAATTCAGCTGCAGGGTCACTCTGTGGTACGGCGGAGTTCACTGACCATGTTTTGCTTCTGGCAGTCCTAGCTTTGGCCCTTTTACACAGATCAATGCCAAGCTAACCCCATTTATTGCTACTACTGAATCAAAACTCTGCTTCTCCCATTTCATTTATCTCAAAAAAGGCATAATGCAAACAAGCACCAGCATGGCAAAAGAGCTGGAAGATGAGGAAGAAGAAAAAGAGGCCTTCATTTTTTTTTTTCCTTTGTTAAGGATACCAAATAGTGCTAGGCTTCAGATGGGAGGAATTGGTTTGCACTATATCATTAGACCCTTTATAAAAATCAGTACTTGTCATTGATTCTAATTTGCACATGAGCATTAGAGTTTATCTGGTTATCTTCAATTCCCTTTTTGTGTTTGAAAAATACTTCCAAAAAAAAAAAACCCTGCCAGTGCTTTAAACCTATTCATATATTCAGATTTCTTCTGGATTTTATAGCCTCAATGACTAATCTTCTTGTTTGCTTCACTTTGCCCTCCCTGCTCCCCTTAAGGTGAATCTCCATCCTCCTTGCTGGGTACGTTCCTCCATTTACCACTACCCCAGCCTCCTGGAAACTGAGACTTGCTTTTGGCCAAATGAAATTGCTGTTGGTGGGAGTTTATTATTCTCAGTGAAGCTACTTGGTGCTGAGCATTTTATAGCATTTGTCACTCTGACATGGGTTAAGAGGTTTTGTCAGTGCACGTGTGTGACTATTGTGGCTATCAAACCTTAGGAATGCAATATATATATTTATATTTCTTTTCCCTGTATTTGTGGCATACCTCAATCTGAGAGACTGTCGGGATCCTCAGGACCTTACTTGAAGTCTAGATGACAGGACCTTCATGGCGTGGTTGGCATCCAGCCATTATTTCCAGCTAGGACTGGATTTGTAAATTCCACTAGCCACACCTCATTCCATACTCCTTTTCAAATATGTGGAATGAGGCATACAAATACCCTCGCAGATAGTCGTCGAGACTGAAATTCTGTGTGCAAGGCAGCACTGATGGAAATCATCAGATTTCATGTTTCTGCTTTTAAAAACAAAACAAAAAACCCTTGCCACACATCCTCCTGCTATCCCCTCCCCCCCCCCCCCAAAAAAAAACCCCTCTCTCCTTCTGCCCCAAACTAATCCTCTTCAGTTCTTCAGCTCCAGACAATTGTTGAGCAGAAGTCAGGAGCTCAGTCGAGTATGTCTGTAATGGAACCAAAGATGACTACCATGAGACAAATCTGTAACTTCAGATTTGTTGCTAGAGTTCATTTCCGCTGCCCTCTGCTAGGTGATCGTCACAAGACTTCTGCAACCTTTCCTGTTTGTTTCAAGCACTCTTCTTTATTGTCATTATAATTGATCTGCTCCTGAAGGCAAGCTTTTCGGGGATTTGTTCCGGCAGGGAGACCAAAGCCTCTCAACTTAAGTGTGTATGTGTGTTCTTTAATTTTTTTATATATTTCACCAAGCTTCTCCACACTCTGAGACATTATATGACTCCATATTTTGCCTGCTCTCTCTTTTTTTTTCTTTTTTTTTTTTTTGGAGGCTGTGTTGTTCCAATAGTGTGCTTGATTTTTTTTTTCTTCTACTCCCAACACATGCTTTGTGTTTCTGCCTCCTTTTCCCATCTTTTATAAGAACAGTGGTCGCTGTGTGCAACTGTCCCTTTATCTGCTGCTGTCGAGTTGTTGCCTTGTGATGATTTCTTCTGCTTTTCATGTATTGGTTGGAACGTAGTGTTTTTTCATGTGATTATTTTATTTATTATTTAATCATAGCTCATGGTTGTCTATACCAGGCACCTTCTCTCATTTTTTCTCTGTGGCACTCTCATCCCTAACTATAGTTAGTAATACTACTATGGCAAAACTCCTTGTGTTTAAGCACTCCTTTCTTAGTGTATCTTTCCAGTTTTTGCAGTTTAGAGGAGAAAGGATAAATCTGTTTCTCAGCATTTAGGAGCACTAATACATGACAACAGAATCGGTTGGAGGAGAGGGCTTGTGCTGTATAACATTGAACCATGAATGTCTGTCTTTAGAGCTCTACCCCACCCAGCCATGTGCTTGGAGCATAATGCTGCGCTGTGGGAATCTGGTCATGTGTCTCAGAAAACCACAATTTCAAGCCTACCTCAGTCGGGGTGGGGGAGAATCATTCGACAGAACTGGTCCAGATTTTGGCATGCTAGAGCCTGATTTGTTTTTAGAGGTAGACAGGTGTAGGGTAGATCATGGTCTTGTATCCCTGTAATGTTGTGTTCATTCAGTTTAAGGGAACCCATGTGAAGAAGAGGTTTTTTTGCACCTTCCATCCCTGCAGGAGCACTGCCCACAAGAAACACTACTGTGCTCCCTTGTGCGCCTAGTGGGAAAAGTGTCTCTCTGGTGTATTGTTTATAAAAAGAAAGGTGGCCTTAAATTTTTTTTTTGTTAAATAGGTAACATTCTGTTCAGATACTTTGTATAGAAACAGTTTTTACCCATTTTTATCCTTAGAAATAAAACTGATTTTGCTGCATTAGTGATTACATTTTAATATCAGATCCTAAATTCCTGTATCTTCTCAGTATGTAATTATTAGCTATTAAAACTGCTCTTTTTAAAAAACATATATTCTTTTTTTAGATAATCTCAGGTCCTGTGGTCTTGATCCTTCGGGTGGTCTACCCTTGTGTTCCCCCTGCCCCCTCCCATTGCAGAAGCCAGATGTAGTTCAGAGTTGTCCATCTTGGAGCTGAACTGCTTATAGAGGATGTTTGCTGGTATCGGCATGATTTGGTCATTACTGCTTTAGATACTCAGTGGACTTCTGTGGCTTTAGCAAGGCAGTGTATTTCTGTTTCCTCCTTCCTATAAAAGTTTTCTTAATGTATTATTTTGAATCAGACTAGCTTCGCATAAGGCTTACTGGCTCCGTTGTTAGTTGAGTTGACAGTGGCCAGCCTCTCCAAGAGGACTGTTATGGAAGAGTCTGCCCAAAGAGGAATTTTGTACCTAATTCTCACCACGTCGGGAACAGTCCAGCTCTGGCATGTGTCTGTGTCCCAGGTTGTCTAACTTATTGTATATCTGGTTTAAAAGTAAAAACAACTTGGTATATTTCAAGTTTGACTTTCATTTTCTTGATGAAGCTGCCTGTTGCCTCTTTGTTCTTTAGTTTGAGCTGTCTCTCAGGATCATCTAATTGTGATTCTTCTGTATTGTTGACTTGTATGTCATAACGCAACTATATTTATTATGAGTTTATGTTAACGTGGATTTAGTTCTTGCTTTTCAATTTTATTGAAATGTTGGAGGCAATAAAAGCAAATAGCTAGAGAAAGTAAAATGGGCATTTCTCGATGATTGACACACACAGCCTTTCCAGATCCTTTTGTTGTCCAAATGCTGGTGCTTCGTGTGTTAGTAAAAATTAAAAAAAAAAAAAAAAAAAAAAAAAGAGAGAAGCACAAAACTGGGCATAGAAGCAGGACATGAACTCTAAACAAAAATATAGAGTAAAAGATTTCTTTTCCTGTGTTCTAAGGGGAGTGCATGTGATCTGTTGTGATGTGGACTTTTAAATATAAAATTAAGTTTGCAGAGCTAGTTAGCAAAGGTCATTCTGTCTAAAACTAGTTAGCTGGTTGCTGCTTCATGAGGTTGGAGGTTCACGGTGGCAATGATGGCTTCTGGTAGTATACAGCACATGGTTATATAGATCTGTGGTTAATCCACCCTTGTGGGCAGAAATGCTAAAATTAGCTGCCAAATGGATGTGTTTATCATACAAGCTGCAATGACTACTCGGAGAAATCCCCACAGGTCTGAAAACAATAATAATCAAAACTGTATTTTCTTAGCCTTGGATCCTGAAGTATCTTTTACACATAATGGAATCAAATGAACCAAATCTAAAACGTGCTTTGTTCATATGCCATATGGTCGTCATCTTGCCAAGCACACTTTTTGCCTTCCAGAGCAGAATCCTGTGTTCTCTTCTCCTCAAATCATGTCCTCCGTGCTAGCCAGAAAAATTACCGCTTGACCCCAATAGTCACGTGTGCACCATTCCTTTTTCTCCCTTCATCCCCAAAACGTGTTCTCAGGGCTTAAGAAAACATCAGAAAAACAGAAAAGAGAAATAAAGTAAAAATCTTGCATTGTGCTACTGCATTAAAAAGCCTTTTGAATTTAATTGTGGCTGTATGTGGCTTAATTCCCCACGTCACCCCCCTTCCTATCAGCTGCCAAAAAGCATACATACTCCTTGGAGGGACTTAAAATCCCCAAATCACCAGATCTGAGTGGGGGGTGGGGGTGGCAGGCAGGTATCTGGGTCGCTCGTGGTTTTGAGCACAGCTCCCATACCTTGTGTGGTGCGTGCGTAGCCCGCTTGAGGAGCTCTCCGGGGGCCTCAGTCACTGCGTGACCCCTCATACACGTATTTTCAGCGTGAGCCCGTTTCCTGTTCCATAGCGCTAGGCACCTGTGTATTGTTGTGCCGTGTGTCCTGAGGTGTTAAGTAACCTGTGTGCATTTTGAAATAGCTAGTGATAAATAATATTTCTGTCGTGATTGTGTTTGGACTTTTTCATTCCCTCGCTTGTTACGAAATACGTAGGCTGATGATTTTAATGAGAATTACAAGAGGAGAGAAAAAGTCCTAATCAACCCTGGAGATACTTGAGATCACTTTAGAGCTCAGTCAGCACTTTTCATTGCAGTCTGTGTTCACAAGGACTTCTAAAAAGACAGTGGTTTCAGTAAGTTGCGTGTGTGTTGTGGGATTTTTTGTTATTTCTTTGTGCTGTCCTCCCTCTTGGCAGTCTCTGTGCGTCTGGCTGGGCTGTGGAAGGTGATCGGTTTTGAGGGCTAGTGGTGTTGCTTTGCTCAGGTCAGCACCAGTGGCCTGCTGGGAGGGGAAGTGGGGGGAGAGGAGGGAAACCCAGAAACGGGGCAAGGCTCCCCAAAATCTGCCACTTTTGCCCACGGCGTTGCATGGCATCACTCCTAGCATGAAGGATGTATAATTTAAGCTTCAGTTTTATGCTATGTTTCTAATTCTGTACCAGCCTGAACTGTAACTGTCAAAAGTGCAGTTCTGTTTACATCTTTATGTTCAATTACATAATTATTAATGTATGGTTTCACAGCCCTTTTGTGCCGTATTTTTTTTTCCTGCAGTTAGATTGTGGATGCAGCTATCTGTTTTATTGTCTAGTCTCATAATTACTAAGTGGATGCAGTGTCTTCAAAATTACGATTCAGTCTGAGAATATTTTATTATTGGTTGCTGCCAGAAACATCTGGAGAGTGCTTAGAGCTTTTGTGTGTTGCAGCATTTCATATATACAGTTTTATTGGTTCCTTATATTTCTGTCCCTTTTCTTTTGCATTTTCATATGGCAAGAAGAGCTCATAGAGGGTTTGTTTTGTTTTTTTCCCTCGAAGTCCAGTGAGATGATTCCAGATAAAGTTCTTGAGACTATCAGAAATCTTCTTGTTTGCTTGTTCAATCTGAAGCTGATGATATTCTGTTGATATGTCCAGGAAAAAATGCATCTTCTCTAGATGGGTCAGTATTATCTCTTTCTCCTCCAAGGCAAATTAATAAAACAAATTTAAAAAGTGCTAAGGAAAGCAGGTGGCTGGCTGATTCAAAGGGAGAGGCTATGTTTTTCATCACCACCCTTTCAAAGCCTCTCTGAATCAAAAGAACCATTGGATTGCAAAGGCAAGACCTATGCCACACCAGAAGCTCCCAGTTCAGCAATTTTCCCAGGGTAAAATTATAACTCATGTTTCCTCAGCACAGGCTGTAACTGGCAGCGTTCCTTCTACTTCTAAGGGTGAAATTGCTGGGGGGAGAACAGACATCTAATGTGCCTCTGGAAGTTTTACAATGGGTGTTAGCCTCGCTTTGTGAAGAGGTAGATGTTCTTCTGGAACATACCCAAGGGCAGGTGCTATTCAAACTGTAGTGTAAATTAACTTTAAATGAGATGGTATGGGCTTATTTTTGTGCAGTTTGTGAGTCAAACGTTTAAAAAGTCCATTTCTCGAATTCTGACAGTTAATGACAGTCTTCGATTTTCCCACTAAAGTCTGCAGGTTTCTTTCTGGGTCTCTAAAATCTTCAGATACTAATGCAATTCATGATGTTAATCTTTATTCATGCACTGATAGAATCTTAACTTGCAAAGAAAACAGATTTTAGCAACGCTTGTTTTTTGGTGTAGCTTCTCATCATAAGATTATAGGACAAATTGCAAACTCTCTGCAAGAATGTAATTGGTGTTTCCCCGGCCTCAAATTTTGACATCATCTTTAAGGAGTTGCATAGCTCTGCGTTCGAATGTACCAACATCGTTCTGGCAAACAGCACTTCTTTCCTTTTTAAATTCAGGAGGGAGTGTTTTTCTTATGTAAAAGGCTCTTACAAAATATGAATAGAGTGCCTGCTGAAAGTGGATAAAAAGCAATGCTTTGGATAATAATTTTTGTCAGAGGTCTTGGTCAAATTAATAATATAACCACATTAAACTACAGGGTGTCCAACTTTGACGGTGGAGGATGGATTCCCATGTCCAGACCTTCCTTCCCTCCCCCTTCCCTTCTTTGTTCCCAGCCTTCGTGCACGCGCCTGCAGCTGGGTTTGGCATGGTGGTGTGCGCAGGCCCTCATGGGTGCAGGGGAAGGCTGGCCGATCCTTTTTTCCCCTCTGGCACATGCTCGAGAGGCAGCAGTGGCAGCGGGAGCCCTTGGCTGCTCTGGTCGGGGCCATTCCCAGGACCTGGAGGAGGCGTTGTCTTACGCTGCTGCCCAAGCAACTGCTGCATTTTAGGCAGGAGGTGTCGACTCTGGATGAAGTCCCAGTGCATGTACGTATGTTATCTGCAAAAGTACTTGCAAGCCACAGCTCTTATGGCAGGGATAAAGTGGGCCAAGATGTTTGGATCGGCACTGCTGCTGCTTACTAGAGAGAATGACACATTTTACAGGGGAGAACTGGTCTGTTGCCTCTATGCTTTGCCAAAAGGTGAAGCTTTCTTTGTGTTACTGCTTTTATATGAAGTACAGGTAAATTCATGCTGCCTCTGTTACCTGAGGTTTGATAGAGGCGAGAGAAGAGGAGTGACCTATTTTTCAGCTTTAAAGGAAAGTAAATGAAACTGTCCTCGGGGTAGCAGAAACAAAGACTTTTGTATCAGCTGTAGTGTTGTGGGCAGGGTTGCCAGGCTCTTAAGAGCTCTTCGGGCCTTGCAGCATCTTTCCCAGAGACTGCTCATCTTATTAAGTGTTTGTTTAAAAAAAAAAAAAATCAGAGGGCTCCAAGATTACAGAAATCTTCACTGAGGCTGAGGTATCTATTGGCAGCGACGGGCTTGTGATAGTTTGTGCCGTATCTGGTGGTGTCCATTTTTTTGTGAGCATAAAGGCTGAGCGCCTGGCTTGCGCTTCTTGAAATATTTTGGGCTTGGTGTGTGTGGTTAGGGAAGGCTCAGGCTGGGTATTTAAACTTCTTTCGATCAGTTTTATAGTCAGTTCAAGGAGGAGCCTGTGCAGAATAGGCAAGCTCCTCATGGAACAGATGGCTTGAAGTGACAGGTATCTGGCCCTTCCCTATCGTAAGGCACCATAAGAAGCAGTGCAGCAGGTCTCTTGACCTTTGGTCTAATGTCCTCGTGCATCAAAACGCTGTGCTGTCCAGCATGGTTGTGGGAGGTTTCTGACTGATGCGTGCTGGGGAGTTATAATCACCATGTGATTATACAATGTCGGGTGGGCAGTGGGGTGTTGTGTAGCAATTGAGAGCAACTTTCAAATCCGGTTTTGCTTGTAAATTAAATTGCTACTTTTCCTGAGTGAGAATCAAATCAGTAGCAAGTCTGAAGGCCTTAGAAGTCTACTCCATTATGAAACTGAAGCGTGGCAGGGGGAGGGGGGAAATCTGCGCTGGATCCCCACATTATAGGTGGAGATTGAGATATGTGTGTGTGTGTGTGTGTGTGTATATATATATATATAAAAAAATATATATATCACAGTGAGTTGGATAGATATAGAATTTCCTGGTTGGGGTATGAGATTAAGTCAAGTCCAGCCACATTTACCACCTACTTGACCAAAATAGAGAAAAGCAAGAAACGGGCAGGCAGTGTGGAAGAACAGTTTTATTTTACAAAAGTGCTGCCTGAATGGAATGAATTCAAGTATTTGGGCTGGCCTCAGCTATGCTTAGGCTTACCCAAACAAGTAAGGGGCTTGCTGAGTTAATCTTCCATAGAGTGTGAATTTATAGAGTATCTTGAGGGAGGAATTAAACTTCTGTTTGCAGTTCCAAGGCTTAGGTGAATCTCAAAAATTTTGTAAGCACTTGGAAAGATGGAGAATGTTTCTGTAAACTTGACCTCTTCTATGTTTTGAACTCACCTTTACTACAGTATTGGTATAAGCATAGTTCCTCATTTGACTCCTGCCCATATCCCTAAATGCCTTTTGCTCAAGTTAGATTTTCTTAAACTCTCAGTGGGCAGTTTCTGCTAAAGTCATGGTTAGAGCTGTTCTGCTGAAGCTTGAGTTAATGTGCTAGAGACCTGACTACTGTCCACTTGGGGGCTGGTATTTTCAAACTGTCTTAAGCAAGCTTCTGTCCAAGGTCACCTTTAACTGTCATCAGTCTCCAGGTAGGCAGCTCTCTCCATCCAGCGTTAATACCTCACTTGCTATGGACCCTTGCCTTGCATTTGGTTCTCTGCACTTGTAGCATTTATTCTAGGTCCTGATCTGCTCTGAAATCCTGTCAAGGCTCATCATTTCAAGAAAGTGCAACCAGATCCTCCTCGGCACTTGAAGCACTGAGCCAGCATATGCACCCAAGAGCACCCGGGTCCCCTGGAGAAGGCTGTGAGCAGCCAGTGTGTCACGTGGATGGAGGCACCCCCTTCTGCAAGAGGCAGTCAGTGCTTCACCCCAGGGCCAGCATCTCTGGGAGCAGGAGGAAGGAGCAGTTAAAACATTTTTGACAGGTAAGCACTTTAATTACTGTTATAGCCAGTCCAGTGCAATGAGGTCCATCATTGCCTTTGTAGGCTCAGTCTGTATTTGGGCTATTGCATGACATAAAGATAGGGAGATGCAGTTCTAAAGTCTTTCTAGTGCCTTCTGGAAAAGTCTCCAGCTAGTGTTTTGTTTATTTTGATGGCCTGTACCTTACTTGCTGGGTATGATGGCCTCTGGCTATCTCTGTCCCTTTTCTTGGGCAGTTATCTGGCATCCACCTTTCTAAAATATTTTGTTGCATGTATTTCTGCAAATTTACTGAGTGCTGCAAACGTGGGAGTAGTGGTGGGAGTGAGTAGTTAGTAGAGCAGTCAGTTTTCTCCTGCACTGAAGTGTTTCACCATTTCAAGAAACCTTCCGAACTTCTCAAGCCTTTCATTGTATTTGACTATCTTGTATGGAATAACTTGACTCTCCATCAAGATGTTGACAGACATTCAAGATGTCAAATAAGGCTTTTCCTTCAGAAGTCTAAAACAATACTTCTGCTACTACTGCTGAATTTCAGGGGAGTGAATATCTCTGCTTACTGTGGCAATAAACTGCATCTGATGGTGTTTTAAGCCTGTCCCTCACACAACACTTGAACACAATTGTTTTGGAGTTGTGCTTAATAAATGTAATTCTTAATGTTCTGAGTCAGCAATCCTAAAGCTCAGCAGCTGAAAGGGAAAGAGCAGTCACAGATTATACTGATGAAAGACAACGTTATAGTGCAGCAGGCATACTTTGGCTGGGGAAAATGATGCATTTGTTGTTTGTTGTTTTGCAGACCCAGTGCCACAGTACAGCCCAACCATCTGAGAGAGCTACTGGCCATCAGTATAAGAGTGAAGAAGCAGAATGGGCGTGGATGCACTCACATATTAAAAACTTCTGGCCAAAGCTAAGGCTTTTTCTTTGCCCTTTGGAGAGTGAAGGTGAAAAGGAAGAGAAGACGCTGATGGCACATGTGCCTTAGGAGAACAAAATGCAGCTCGCATGCTCCATGCTGTTGCTGATGTGAAGCTGTCTTTGAAGATCTTGTGGGACTCTGAGGGCCCAGTGCACCCTGGCGCCTTCACCCTCGTGTCATTTATGGCTGTAGGCAGACACCGCTGTGCAAAAAAGTTGCCAGTTGGTAGAGGTGCCTGGAGTTGGGTTTTCCCCTTCCAACAGAATGGGCATCTGGGCTTCCTGTACACACAGCTTCATATCTCTGCATGCTTGTTCCTCCTTCCAGAAGTGGTGTTTGTTCTGTACTGATATTGTTTACATTGAATAAATGCTTTCTCAGCCTCCTTGTTGTGGTGACTTTTTGCTGAATCAAAAAAGAGGGGATTACTTATTTAAGCATTGTGGTGAGAGATGATCAAGTTTCTTTTTTAATCTTTAATGAAATGTTTATTTTGAAAGACTTTTTGAAAGTGTTCTCAAAATGAGGATACTTTTGCAGGAGCTGAATTTGAGAGAGAGTCATCCTATTATTCCTGCTTTGGATGAGGGACTTGAACTTGGTCTCCCACAGCCCCATGGGTACCCCTAAGCATCAGTCTACACTTATTTCAGGGTCAGGATGCATGACTCTCCATGAAACTTTAACAGTTTCTACTTTGTACTGAAGGAACAAGGGTTG
The DNA here is from genome assembly GCF_036370855.1 of Dromaius novaehollandiae. Taxonomy (NCBI): domain Eukaryota; kingdom Metazoa; phylum Chordata; class Aves; order Casuariiformes; family Dromaiidae; genus Dromaius; species Dromaius novaehollandiae. The sequence goes on along the minus strand of NC_088099.1, from coordinate 121,048,858 downwards.
TATCTTAAACTTCTGAAGCTTTTCACCATATGGAATTTTTTTTCCATCAAGCGGGTTGCGTATATCCAGAGAAGACTCTTCTACCTGAGGTTGACATGAATATGTTGACTGCTGTTGCCATTATAAGTTATTCCTGGGCACCAAGCTTTTGTGAACTGAAACATGCTATTCGTGACTTTGTCATAAAAAAGATAACGAATACAGACAGATCTCATGTGTTGTAATAAGCTATTGCATGATTATCCTTTCTGATGTCCAGACTAGGTGAGAGAAGTTTGTCTTAATCTCCCTCAAGATCCGAGGAAGTATAAAATATGTACCTTGGGCGTTTTTCAGCTCTGATAACAGAAGGTTCTGTTAGCTAAGCTGGATATCTTTGCTGGACCTTGAATTGTGACAGAGAGCATCCAGTAATCAAAGAATCTGAATACAGAGGCTATAGTATATTGAAGAATATATACATGCTTGCTTGGGCTAGGTTAACTCACGTGGTGTGTATGAGATACAGTAACCCTAGCTAGTAATGCCTTAGCCAGCAACCTAAAATGATCCTCCCTATTTTGTGAGTCAAGTGGATGTTTTGTACTTGAATGTCTGTCTTCCAGTGAGTGAGGCTGTCTTGTAGTGATATGTATTTGGCAAGGCTTCTGACTTTAAGAAGGGAAGGGAACTGGCTTTACTGAAGACCACGGAGTGTAAATAACGTTTCTGAAACCACTTCTAATCACAGTAGCCTAACATGAGTGAATATTAGGGAGGTAGGAGGGAGGAAGCTTCCTGTCTCCTTGGATGTATATGCCTTATCAGCATGTTGTAATAGTTCTTCATGTTCTTCAGATCTCTGGAGTTTCTTCCACTTGCACCAGAGGATTGGCATGGTTCCTAGGTTGCTCTTTGGTAGATCAGTTGCATCAGTGTGCTTCCCAAGCCTATAGCCAGTGTGTTCTTTCAGCCCAGGTGTAAAGGCTTATTCTTTATCAATATTCTTGAGTAGAGATGCTGAGGAAGTAGAACAGAAGAAAAGGTGGAGAGGAGAGATCTGAGAGCTTTCCTCTGATCCTCCATCCCCTTCTTGTGGAAAGACTTTTCAGTCCCAAGGATGTCTGTAAATCCCAGAGAAAAGTTTCAGGAAGGGCTGCTTTTGCTTCTGTTGAGTTTGCACAAAGGCTTGCCTAGAGAAGAAAATGAGAGCAAATTCAAGTATGCTTAAAGGATGTGGGCTTATTGACTCCTTGTTGTTGAAAGACTCCTTCAAGTGTCAGCAAGAAAGTAAAAGAACCCCAAACCCTTTTAACCCTTCCTCCCCCCCCCCCCCAATAGAGCACTGTTCTTGCGTGCTGAATCAAAACTGAAATGTCTCATAAGGAGGTGAATACTTTGGAATTAATTTGTGTTTAACCTACCTAGCACATAAATTTTAGTAGCACTTCAGAGCATCTTGTTTCTGTAATAGTCATTCCAGTTTTGAAATTGGAACTCCTCATTTTGAGAAGTGGTCAGGAAAAAATCTTTTGAGGATTAACATTGAAGATATGTTAAGTGTTTCAGACAACAGGAAATGGTGTAAAACCTGGGATTTCCTGTTCTTATTTAATTTTTAATAGGATCAGTATTGAAATATTTGTAAAGAAAAGTATCAAGTGAAAAATGGACTGTTAATACAGATCAGAAAGGTTGCTGTCCATACAGCCTGCACATGCTATACAGCTGTGCTTTGTTCCTCACTCATGAATGAACTTGGTGTGGTTCCTGAAGCAGAAAACAGTATCTGTGACCTCGTGTGAGAACAGCAGTGTTTGAACTATGTATAACCCCTTTCCGTGTGCAAGAGACCTATGTAAGATCAAACAGATCAAGGCAGGCATCTGAAGAGCATTTTGATCCTTTTGCCATCAGCTGTTCTAAACGGCTCGAGATCCATTGGATTCCATTCAGCTTAGTTTCTGAGATTCTCTTCTCTGTTCCTGTAATTGTTTCTAAGGAATTATATTTGTAATTGCTGTAGGTTAGTGGAAATTTAATTTTGGTGTCAAAATGCTTGTTACAGAGAGATGCCATCCAAATCCAATGAAAATGTACAGTGCCTTGTTCTAACCATTTTTCTGTAAGCCTGTTCACTTCCATACTTGCAATAACCAATGCAAACAGTGAATATCTTGAGAAACGCTGTTATTGCACCCCCCATTATCTTTTCCCTAATTCAAATAATATAACAATTTAACTCTGACCTGTTAAGCAAGTGTCAAAATAGTCTTAATTCTGTGTCCATTGATGACCTACAGTGATCTTGCATGTTGTGTTAGTGGGCTGCACCATGTACAAGAAGCTGGTTTTTAAGCACCCAGTTTTCTGAATCCCATTTCTGATTTAATTTCTCCAGGGCAATTGCAGTTGATACCATTGCCTAATTTTGGTATAGCCTCCAAAGCAACAGTGAAAAGGTTGTATCCAGGGGAATGTGTTTTGTGAGAAAAGGTTGGAGAAAGGTTAGCATTACCGTATTTAATATCTAAACATTGAGCATATAGGCACTTTTTCTTTAGGCACAGTAAATTCAGGTATCTTGAAAGGGAGAATGTTGAAAAGGAGGAGGGTGAAACAAGACAGCAAAGGTTTTATTACAGAGTGTGTGTTTTATTCTTGGGAGTTTCAGTAGATAGAGGCTCTGTGTAAATGGCAGCTGGGTTACATCTCACTTTGGAAACCAGTTTCACTTTCTTATGGTGGTTTCTTGTTTTTGTTTTTGTTTTTTTCCTCCTTATAAAATGCCTATAGTCTTCCACCTATCTCCCTTCCTTGCAATGATGTTTATACTCTCCATTTTTCTACTGTTTCATACATCCTGCGCTATCATAGCTATGCTGAATGAGGTCCCAGCCTAACTACAATATTAACCCTGCAAATCTGTCCCTTTTCTCCTGAGCAGCCTGAGGCAGGATATACAGTAGATGTGTCCAATTGAAAAACTATTACAGACTCCATGGCGCTGCAGTGTGCTAAATTGCAACAGGGTTGTGTTTTTCTGACAAAAAAGATCCTCATAAGGGAGGTAATGTTGTCTATTTCACACAAGTTATGGAATTTGTTTTTTGTTTTAGTCTCAGCTGCCTTTGATTTAAAATCGCCTGGCTGCTTTTAGGCACTGAAACGTGTTCCCTTCCCCACAGGCTGCTTTCCTGTTGTTATTCATCAAAAGTGTGTTTTTTACCCAGTTTGTATCTCTTCTCGCAGTCTTATTTTTACTTTTTCAGTTGTTGTTTTTAATTTTTTTCTTCGTTATTTTACTAAATACTGTAAATACTATTTTACTAATTACTGCAGATCAGTAGCATCTCGGAAGGTGGTTGTACCACATAGCATTTGCAGCAGACATTAGTTTTGCATAGTGTGTGTACCTTATTTTGCCTGGACTTGTCTTCATCGTGCTGCAGGCACCTCCTCAAGCAATTGTAGTGATTAAGAGTGGTATTTCTGAAAATTTATATTAGCTTCTGCTTATAAAGAAACAGGGGGGAAAAAAAATCCCTAAACCCTCCCCAACATTTCAACTACGTTTTTTACTTCATCCCTTAAGTTTTTAATCAGTATTTGACCTAAACTTGCTTTTGTGTATGAAAGAAAATTAGTTAAGTGCCCTGTGGTTTATAGATGCCTTTTGTTACATATTACTTGGATTTATTGTGCAATGTAGGCCTGTAAATCATTTCAGTTAGACATTTACCTGGCTCATGTTGCCTTTATAGTTTGATCTTTAAGAACCATGAAAAATGTATAAATGATGTTTTAAACACCCAAGGACTCGGCTAATGGGAGCACCCAGTAATTCTCTCACCCAGCCATGGTGTTGCCTGCTTCTCCGAGGTTTAATAGCAGGCTCTGCCAAGATGTTTGCAAAGAATCCATTACCTTTCGCAGCTAAAAGACCTGTCGAAAGAACAAAGAGAGTTTTGTGATGAAGTGTATCTGACTTCTTGCTGCTTTGCTTACCTTTTAAATGTAAAACTTAGTAGTTTGCAAGGGCTTTTAGTTCTCAGGGCACCTTTAGAAGATTCCACCGTGCGCGGAGCTTTCCTGCAGTAGAAAGCACAGTTGTCTCAAAACCGCTCTTGAGTACATTTCTATTTTAATCCCAGACTTTGAATACAGCCTGCCTTACTGGCTCCAGCAAATCGCTTTGCCGGGCCCCACCCTGCCGTGTGCACAGCCTGGGTGCGTGCTGTTTACCAGCGTTACAGCTCTTCCTTTGCGAATTAAGTTGGTTTCATCAGCAAACATCTGCTCCTGGGCCGCTTTCGGAGCTTGCTTTCTTCAGGGAGTCGCTCCGACCTGCAGCCTATGTGGGGCACGCAGGGCCATCTGCCGCTATATGTATAACTTTTAAATGGAAAATGTCTTTCTCAAAGGCTGTCGATGTCCAGTGTGCTGCAGTACATGAACAGTTGACTAGTCCAGGTGTTTCTGCTTCTGTTTTTGTGATATGTGAATTGGAAAATCGGGAGAAGCGTGTGCAGAATGGAGGAGTTAAGGGTTTGTATTTCTGTTCTGGCTGTGTAGCAATGATGGAGGGCTTGGGAAGGAACATAAATTCTGCCTGTGGTTTTTAATTAAATAAAATAGTAATTTTCTCAGTCTTTCTGTCTACAGCTAGTAATATTTTTTCAGAGCCTTTATCAGCTCCTAAATATAAGAATGGGGGGGGGGGAGGGTTGTATGGATTGTCTGTCATAAGCAGTGTTCAGGAACAACTTGTTTTATTGAACTTGTTTTCTATTTTGTGGGTTATATCATTGCATTTTTGCCCTACTTTACCTATTTAAAACATAGCCAGTTAAAAGGTTTAAAGCTGGATTGATTTAAAAATTGCCAAATATTGTCTGCGCTTTAATAAGATGAAAATCATAAGCTGAAACTATGAGGCAGTGCTATTGACTCTAGACTGGGGGTTTCTGTGAGGTTATTAAGGAGATCATTAACCCAAGGTCTATCTCTTCACAGGACAGTCGGCCCAATATGTCAAGACCTCTGATCACTAGATCCCCTGCATCTCCATTGAACAATCAAGGCATCCCCACTCCAGCACAACTCACAAAATCCAACGCACCAGTTCACATTGATGTGGGTGGGCACATGTATACCAGCAGCCTGGCCACGCTTACAAAATATCCTGATTCCAGGTAACTTTAAAAAGATTGTTCTGCATGTCTTTGGCAACTGCTGTTCTTCAATTTTGTCCTTGGACATCCTGGGTCTGTCTCAAAATGTTAAATTTAGTTCCTTTTGTTTCAAAATTCAATTAGGTTTCTGTACTGGTAGGAGGTTAGAGACTGACTCTTCTTTCCCTCCTTTGCTGCATTTCAGACAAATGGCACCTCTACAAATCCCTGCGTTTATGTGCTGAAATGAAGTCAATGATAAAGAATACTTTCTTTCTACCACACAGAATCCTGGTTTTATGCCTGGGCACCCATTCTGTGGTTTATTACATTCAAAAACTATATAGATCCTGCAGTTAAGTCCAAAGGTGGGGGGTTGGTGTCTTTTTATGTTGTTTTTGGAGCAATAACTGCTTTTCTGCATTATCAGCATGTAATCTCAGATGTACCACTCGAGATAAAGGCATGGTTGTGTACAACAAAATACAGAAGAGTAATAACTTAATACTTCTTATAGAAACTTGGGACCTTTTAAATAATTAGACCCTTAACTCTCACTTCATATGTATTCTAAATGAAACACTGGTGATTCTGTTAGGTTATTGGTATTAGGCAGTTAGAAAACTTTTTAAAAAGAATCTTTTAAAAATGCATCAAGCGTGTAATGAGTGGATACTTAATGGTTGTGATTGCAGATAGACATTGCAGTGATATTGTAATTCTAAATGACTTGGCTATCATTTATTAGATGTTGACTGTATCACAGTATTATTTTTATACCCTGTTCTTCACTGCCTGATCCTGTTTTAGAGGGAAGACAGTGCTACCTTCATGGTCTTTCCACTCCAGCATTTGGTTGGAGAAGGAAATTAAGATGAAACACCCCTTTCTTCCCAGTCATTTGTACTCCTTTCTGTCTCTTCTTCAATGCTAGAGGAGAAAAGAAACTCTGCCTAGGGTAAGCAACATAAAGCTGTGGGTTCATGAGGAAGGAGAACCCAGAGGGGTCCAGCTGCTACCTTGACATATGTCCTTCATCAGAAAGGTGAGACCAGGTCTCATTTCCTCCAAAGGATGGGTGGGTTGGTGCACCGGGGATTAGTGAGAGAGGAGAGGTGTAATCCATTGGATCCTTGACCATAGGCACTTACCAGCATTGTGAATAGCACCGGGATCTTTTTTCCTTGCTGATGATTTTGTGAAGGGTTCAAATGCTATTGTCCCCTACAGTGAGAATGTTAGGTATTTTAATTCTTGTAATTAGCTGAGTGCTAAAGAAATTAAGTCATTCCTTGCAAAAGCTTTAAGAGCATCTTAAAATAGAAGTAAGTCTTCAGGTTGTTTCATGTAATACAGTTTGTCTGGGTGGCATCTTATCACTCTGAACCACAGTTAAGTGGTTCAGTTCATAAGTACATTTTATTGCAATACGAGCTTCTCTTTCTCCTTGAAGAGCTAGACAGATCCCTCTATCAATCGTCCTGTCACATGACTGCTCTCCAGTGTCACCTTTGCCCATTCCTTTGAGTTAGTTTAATAACAGTGATTCACAATTGAAGCGTTTATTAGGTGAATTTCTTTTGCCTGTTGTTCCCATCAGCTCTTTTGTTGTTGGGGGATGGAGGGGTAGGGGCAGGAGGCAAGTTTGGGAGTTTCTAGCATCCCACAGCTCTAACTTTCCTTTCCAAAGAGTATGAAATACACTTCATGGGATATGTTTTTGTTCTAAGCATACATTTCACTGATATTACTGCCTCTGTAGCATTGCTTATGTAATTTTACCTAGGACTGTAGTAGTGCTTCTAACAGTAAGAGCTGATGGTGCTAGAGGAAAAGAATGGTAAATATAAGAATATGAAAGAGAGATACCTGGACACATGGCCTGTCTTACGATGACCACCTCAAGAAAGGCCAGGCACAGCAGAGTAATAGAAGCATTGCCAAAGCACAGGTTCGCCGGGAGAGGTTGAAGCAATGTCTGGAAAAACTTGAACTGTTCTTCAAAAACTGAATCTGCCACTTCTGGGAACTTTTCTTTGGGACTGCTTGTGTTCAACTACCAGAAGCTGTGATTATGTAGCGTTTCTCAGTAGCTGGAGTGCTGGTGGTGTCTGAAACTGTAGTAAAATGTCTTCCTGGTGTTGGGTGCCTTCTTGCAGTGCAGCCTGAGAGGCTGTTGCTTTTAATACATGCAGCTTCTGTTCCCATATTAAATTCACTGGGACAGCGTATTTTTTTTTAAGTGAAGAAACTAAAATGTCTTTCATAAGTGTGTATGGTAGAAGTGGAATGTAAGTTTAATATATTCTGCTTTCAATTGAGCTATTGTAACACTTTAAAGTGGAAGCTATGCCTGTAGTGTCAAAGCCAGTTTAATAAATTAAACATTCTAAAGCTCTTCAAACATAATTTAAAAAACCCCCAAACCCTAAGCTATAGTCATTCTGTTTCAAGTCATTCTGACATGCGCTTGTGTTTCAGTTTTGACAGTAAGTGTCTTTTGAACCCCTTGATGAGAGAATAATTCCAGCAGAGCTGTTAGAACCTGGAATTCCCAGCCATTTCTAGAACTTCAGATTTTTTTAACATTAGCAGCTTCAGAAGAGCAATTACTAAACTAGTTTGGATGTCAAGACAATGGTGTGAGACAATAAGCTTGCAACGATATTATAATGTGGTTTTCATCTGTGAGATCTTACCTTAACTTTTTTCTGCTGTAGTAATTTTTTTTCTAAATATATATGTGTGTGTGTTTGTATTTGTGTGAGGCTGTTTATTATAAGGTAAACGCTATCCAGTAGTATTTCATCCTTAATACACATCGCTCCTTAGAGTCTGACCTGGTCAGAGTGTATCTACAGTCTAAGTTTGCTGATGCTGGGTTATTCTAATCCAGGCTTCCAGTCAGCATTGCTTGAATGTTTTCTTTTTCTACCAGTATCACATGTGTGAATGAGGTACAAATTGAAGCAGGGTCTTGCAGAGAACTTCGGGTGAGCTGAAACCTCCTAAGGTTTACCATCATACGAAATATTGCCTATGAAAAATAAGGTCCTGATTATCTGGCCTGGAAGAGCACTGCTCCAGGGATGAGTCAAGGCAGAGGTTGCAAGCTCCAGCATCTAACAGGTTGAGACATGAAAGTCATTACACTCCTAACTCGTATTACATGTAGTCTAAGGGCCAGAAGCCTAAAATGAACCTTTTATCTGTGGGCCAGGTACCAGAGTCATCTTTCTCTGAGCGATTGAAAGGGTGATATCCAAATCAACAGCTTTGGAGTCACTGTGACTTGCCTGTGTGGAGGAGAGCTATCCTGATAGAGCAGTCTCTCCGCTTCAGAGCAAGTATATTCTTCCTCCTCTTTTGGGTTCAGTAACATCTCACACCTCTTCATTTTTCCCTTCTTGGACAGTATGGGAGGAATTGGAGAGGGTACTTTAAAAAGGGTTCCTTAAATGGTATCAGGTAGAGACTTATGGCCCACCGAGCACATTTTCCATGATTCTTTTATTAGATCCCCAGCACTGATTTGTGACTTGATTTGTAAAACACCTACTGCCCGGTATCCATCCATTCCTCCAAAGAAAACCTAGGTGAGATTATATGAGCATCTTGCAACTAATGCTGTGTCTCTGCCCTTTGCTACAGGAAGACCACTGAGGGCTTTTGCCAAATGCTTTTGTGATTGAAGAACCCAAGGAAGCAGGGCCTACCTGTGTTTTGACCAAAGGCTGACATAGTGAAGTAATCCAACAGACGAACCATTTGTCTAACAGTTTGATCTGAGTATTCCTGGAATTTTATGTTCTGAAGCTAAAACAATGCTAAAAAAGAAAACTAATAAAAAGCGGTGTAGAATTCATATGAGCCCAGCTATATTCCAGATCAGAGATAACATGCTAGTTTCATAAGGAAGATCACATATGATATTAAATCTCGTCAATTGGCTTCATGTTCTCTCAAGCTACCAGTGAGACCATGCCTCAGACATGATCTCATCCAGCTGAATAATGTTTGCCAGATGCAAGCTTCATGAAAAGACAGTTTGAATCAGTGTATCTATGCAGAAGACTTAACGAAAAGTCACTGTCCTTAAAGAAATGGTATTTTTCTTTAAATGCCTGAGGAGGAGCAGGTATCCTTTTGTACAGATCTCTCCATCAAGGCTGTAAACCTTGAATATATCACTCAGACATAGATTGTTCCTGCTGTTTCTCAAGGGTCCACCAACAGTGTTGGTTTTGCTTGCGACCGTGTTATGCTTATGTCTGTGTCAATGGACCAAACAGTATTATTTCTGCTCTGTGAGGTGTCTTGTGGTTTTGCAATTTGTTCTGTTTTGAACCAGATTATGTCCTCCTCTTCTTGACAACCTGTGGTTTACTTTAACTGACCAGGTCTGCAGGATGATATTTGGTAACATCAAGTTACCTCTCAGAGATTTGGGCGTACAGACTTTTTTATTATTTTGTTTTTGTGAGTGAAGATTTTTCAAAAATTCATCTGCTTGCCACAGTCCAGAACAGACATCAAATGTATGGGGGGGGGGGGGGGGGTTATTTATTTATTTTATTTTTTCCAGGAGAGGAAAGGTACAAGTTGAGGATCTGCTAAAGGGGCTTTTCTTCAGAGAGCTGAGGCAAACACATGCTTTTCCACTGTTCCCTATCGTCACCAGAGAGTCTGGGGAAAGTGAGTTGAGGTTTTAGGGTTTATGGTTATGAACAGAGTAAGCATAGGTCGGTTAGTTCTGATATTTGAACCTGTGCAGCCTTTCCTTCTTCTTGCAGAACATTATCATCTTCCAGTAGGATAAAACACTGACTTGGAGGCAGCATTTCTACATTTCTCAGCCTTAATGCTGTCTGTCTGACATCTACCACAAGTTATTGTGCACCAGACTTGGAGCACCTCAGCTGACTGGCATAACTAAATGGGAAGATGTTTAATTTTGGTCATACGAGCATCAGTTGTGTGATATCTCTGATATCAGCAATATCAGCAGTGTCATCTATCTCATAGGTTCAGAGCATCTGGGCTTTTAATTAGTGCTGTCCAAGTCATCTGGTACAAATATTTGCATAATACCATGGCATCGCATTGCCACATTCTGTATTCTTGTCGTAGGATGGGAAGATTTAATTAAAGCCTTTGTTACCTTCTGGAGCCTTTTGGGGGTATCTAATGGTATAGTTTCATCTCCCATCTTGAGTTACTCCCTGCATAAGAAGATGGGTTCTTCTTGCACAGTGTTTCACAATACCCCCAAATTTCTGCCCAAGGCTGTTTCAGGTTTTCATATGAACCAATCCATTCATGTCCCAGTTTTCTTGCCCAATCTTCACCCTCAGCCCTCGGAGAAATTAAATTTCACACACTTGGATCCAGTTAGGACACTGGTTTTTTTTTTTTGGGGGGGGGGGGGGGGCTTTTTTGCTCTCCTTTCCTCCCCTCCATCAGGAGTACAAAATTATTTAGGAGAACCCCCAGACTATCCTTGGACTTTGCTGACAGTTTGGGAGCAAGCCTGATCCTTCACAGGATACATACATACATACATTCACAGGCCTCCAAGGACATAAGACACATTATGAATTAGGCAGGTTAGGAGTGTTTACCTGTTTCAGAGCTTTTGCTCTTTCTGTTGTCTGAAGGTTGTCCCCAGTTCCAAATAAGACACGTCATTGTCCTTACTTCTTGCTGCTGCATGATGCAGCAGCTTGCTGGAGGCTGCTGGTTAGGAGGTCTGTTGTGGTGGGGCTGTTCCGCACTTTGCATCAGACACTTTTTGCAGCATTGCCAAGGGAACAGTCCTGTCGCACTTCCTGGACTGTGTGGATAGTACCTCTCAAACTGTAATCATGTGATGCTTGTTATTTAAAAATAAATAAAAAGCAAAGGTTTTTAGCTAAGGAACTTTTTTGCTTTTTAAGGAAATATTAACTGGATGGGTGTTATTAAATCTTTGCTGGCTTCCATTCTCATTATCTGTCTTCATCTTCCTGATAGGCACACCTCTATTTGTGGAAGTATTTGGTGATCTAGAGTAGCAACATTCGCATCTAATGAAGTAGTAGTTCTTAAATAACTGTGACAGTACAGTAGCTAAAGACTAAAGGAGTTCTGCATTTTTTGAGAACAGACATTGAGTGTTGCTGGTTTCAAAGAGCAAATTTCCTTGAGAGTTTTCAGTATTGTTGTGCTTTAGCCCTGTCTGCTGTGTTAGCATGAGTGGTCTAGGTGGCAGTTTCATAATATTTTGTAACGTTCCTGGCAAGGGGGAATAGGCAGAAGAGGTTGGCAGAAGCTCAGTTTAATCTTTGTTACGTATTTTGGTTTGCGCATCCAGTTATTCACCTTTTATATATCATCGTTTGATTGTCGCATGGTCTTGTGGCAAGGGAGGAGGGTTTGGGAAAGGGAAATGCATTTACTCTATTACTGACCTGTTCTGTGACCCAAGATAACTGATAAAGCTTTGAGCTTTGGTTACTTCCTACCAAGGTTAACAAAAAAGCAATTTGTAAAATGTTTTGGGATGATGACTGAAAGTGTAAAAGATTACTATCTCAAAGTGTACATATTTATAATGCCAGTAACTGAGATAGAAACAGCTGATGATGTTGCTATCATCAGTAATATATTAGTAAAAAATGATATGCTGATCCAGAAGGACCATACTTATTACGGTTAGTCCAACATAGTTCAAAACTTTTGTGTCTTGTATCTCTGACTCCTGGGATGCTGTTCCATATTTTGTTTTCATTGGTCTAGGCACCTCTATCAACTTGGAGAGAAAAATATACAGTGGTGTAGGATAATATTCTTTATTCTAATTTCAAGAAATCCTGAGAATTTACACAACTAATATTGTGAAGAGAAATCTTTTGTAATACACGTTTGTCACTGAAGAGCTCAAAGGCACATATTCTGGTCCTGGCTGTGCCCAGATTAATTTTATCTCTAGGTGTGTATACTGAACTCAAGGTATATGTTGACCTCACGGCATCAATTAGTGATCACCACATGTCAGTTGTCACTGTTGCCTCAGTAGAAGTTGATATTTTGTGTGTTAGTCCTGCAATATGTTTGTTAACTTGCAAGTTCAGCAAGTTGTGGCTGTTGCTTGTGGCCACTGACTAGTGAATATGATCAGATTGGCCAGCTTTTATATCATGTAGTCAAGTAACTAGTAGAGTGAGTCATCACTGACGGGGGCCATCAAGCTGATATCTTCCTATTGTAAGTGTCAGTAAAAACATTTTTGCATACTACTTATTTGGAGGATAAAAAACAGTGCTTTCTATTAAATGCATTTGCATTCAAATGTATAAAATGGCAGCAAAATCAAGATAGTGAATTGTTAGAGTACATTTTGCACATAAGCAGACATAGAGAGAAGGTAGATGAACAGATTCCTATCACAGGGGCTGATACCATGCATGACTGTGGTTACATGAGTGTGACATTGTGGATGGAAATATTCAGGGGAATAAATTTCTACATTCAGGAGTGTTACAAAGCTAAAGGCTTCGGCTCTTTCCTATGAGGCTCTTAGTCCTCTCAGCAGCAAACATGTTTCTTGAGGGAGGAAAAAAAAATCTATGTTGATAATTGTCATTATGGTAATAGATTCCTTTTCCAATAGGTTTGTGTGAGGTTGTAAGGGTTGGATCAACCTGTCAGTCTCAGAGGGGAGAGTACCAGTAACATGGCTGAAAGGTCTGAGCTTTGGGAAATCCCTTGACTTTAATGATTGCTTGATATCCATCCGTGAATGGAAATTTGTCAGTGACGGACAGTTGGTTGTAGTATATATGCTTTTTTACCCAAAAGCATGGCTTCAAAAAACAGCTTGAAGGTACCCAAACAGCATTTCTTTTTCTAACTGGCCAAGAAAATACTCAGAAAAAAGGAGTGCTGAGCCTATGGTTCTTGCTGCTCTGATTAAAGGACAAGGCCCAGAGTTTCTGTGTGGGCAGTTTTATGCTTGGCACTGAAGTATTCTGCTCATGGGTCACTTCTGATTGGGTCTAGATTTACATCGCAGTCTCGAGGTTCAGTGTTTTGTTTTGCCTTTTGCTCTGCTCAGTCTTTGCACTCACACTCTGTATGCTAGCACTAGGATATGATCCTACCCCCACGTAAATTGTTTATATTTCATTGGTCTTTCATAAATTGCAATGTAGTTGCTAAGCAAATTGGCATCTAGTATGTACGTAATTGGAGAAGTAAAACACTTGGCTTCCAGTTTTGCCGTCTACACCCGGCCACCTATTGGGTGTGTTTGGAGCTTTAGGATATAGATTCCAATTTCTGGCTTACTTCTTTCTGGTAATGATCAACCTTCTGGCTGGGTTTTACGTACAAGTATGTTTGCCATTTGAGGATGTATTTAAAAAGTTTGCATAGGAAATGTGGGAAGTTGCTTAGGACCCAGCGGTTATCTGCACTCTGCTTAATGCAAATAATGCATAAGTGCTCTGTGCCGGCTGAGGGAATGTCACTGGTTCCTGTTACGTGAACGTGCCCTCTAACTTAACTGCTTTGCAGTTTATTCTAATGTGGCAGTGTCATGACTAGACAACTGTCATCTGATGAGCTTTGTCTCCTTTGTCCATTCTCAGCCTGCCTTTCCCCTCAGTCTCCAACTCTCGGGATGTCTTTCCAGTTACTGCCCAGTATGTGTCTTCTGTCCTCATTCTGCTCTGAGAAAGGTGCTTGCTTTTGTCATCTGAACTTCCTCATTGCTTTGTCTTTGTTTCTTTCATCATCTACATTTTTATATCTCTATTGAAAGGAATCAGAGCTTACAGAAGTCACAAGTGACCTTTACCTAACCAGATCAAAGCATGTTATTGCTTCTTGTCCCTTTTTCCCCACACATCCTGTGTGGTCTGGCTCCTGCTGATGGCAAGTTTCCTTTGAGTAGTTAGTCAGCTGGCATATTTTGCAAGTATCTCGAATGATGCTGTCAGCCTTAGCAACATCTGTTGAATGCATACTCAGACTCATCAGTATTGATTTCTCTCATGGAAACTGTGAATTAGTAATCAAAATAAACTGTTTCCAGCTGTGGTCTGTAGGTTAGCTTTGATCTATGGAAGTCTTCCAGCCCAGTGGTTGCTACACCACAGTTGGTCAATTTTCTTGGTCTTCTAAGCCACCCTACCAAAATCTTCACCTGTCCAAAACTTGGATACTTTCTGCATACCTCAGAGACCTTGGTGGGGAGAGGAGCTCCAGTAACAGTTTGAAAGGAGCTAAGCTGAGCTTGTAGCTAATTCTTCTGGCGTGCTTTGTACAGTTTCACCTTTAGGAAAACAGTGGTCTTAGGGTCGCCTTCCCACCTAGTCTTTTGACAGTGCAGTGTGTGTAGGCTAGCTCAGATGCTTGAAGCAGTTCAGCACAGCACTCCACCTGGACTAGTTTATCCTGCTTCTAGCTAACTCAGCTGTGCTGCATCTGGTACCCAAGCTAATTACTGAAGACCTATCTTTTACATTTCTACATAGCACTGCATTTTGCAGTACAGGCGCTTGGTGAAGGAAAGCAATGCTGGCAGTTCATAGCTTACATGAAACAACTTTCTGTTTGTGAAGAGGTGAAAGGAGAGTAATAAAAAAATGCAATTTTTCTTCTTAAGATGAGATGATGGAGCATAACAGTATTAAATGCAAGAGGGTATATTTTAGTGGTTCATCAATTTATAAAGACACAGATTCATTCTATATCCTAGACCCCAGTGGGCTTTTCATGTTAAAATGTGACTTGTCTGTCAGTCAAATGGTAGACATAATTGTTTCTTAAATGACCTATTAAAATACTATTCCTTTTAATTAAATATTGTATTTATGTTCTTGCATAGTGCATATCTGAACTGTTAAAGCTCTTTTCACGTGAGGAGCATTGCGGGTAGAGAGCTGTATGGGCTGTGAGACACACATGTGAAACAGGAGCAGTGGCTGAAGCCCTAGTGCAGCAAAATGTGGCCTGCCTTTGGCTCCCACTGCCACGGAGGGAGATGGAGGGATAAGCAGCATCTCCCAAGGCCGCACCCAAACTCTTTGCATTCCTTGCTGAAGAAATTGCTTGTAGTTACTTATTGTGGCATAGAAAGTTATAGTACATAGCATTTTCCATAAGCGTGTCATTTCAGAGCAAATGATGGATTATGTCCTTCCACACCCCAACAGTATTCTTTGTGCTGTAATTAAAAAATAAATGTTGCAACGTTGAATTGGAAATATTTTCTGCCATACAATGAATTTGTTTTGTTAGGTTGCCTGGGTGTAATTGCGATAATGTCAGTGTATTAGAATCTTGTCACGGGATAATGGTTTCCTGCCGCTATGTGAGTGCCAAGTCCTGGTTTGCTTAGTAGCTCTAGTGCTGTTTATCTTCGTCAGCAGTAGTGATTATTTTGCTTCTGTGAAATTTTTTTTCTCATTTTGTTTCCCATATGCGTACTATAAATTATAGTTCTGTGTGAATGCTAACCACAAATCCTAAACAGTGGGAAACACTTCCATGCAGAGAGAGGCTCAGCTGAAAGCTAGTTTTAAGTTTGCCCAAACTTGTTGGAGATTCGAGTGGAAGGAGTTCCAGAATGGCTACCCAGCCTCATTAAGGTCTGCTAGACTCCTTTCACCCATCCGAAAATTGATTTCTTTTAAACAGTTTAGAGGAGGGCCCTGAGGGTCTTACAGCTTACATAAAAAATGAAAACCCTTCCTGTCTTAGAGCAGTGCAAGCAGTCAATACAAAAGAGAAAAATGATCTTTTAAGTTTATTCCATTGAATCCATTATCTGGAGGGCCCATGTGTGATACTTCATCAAAACATCATCATCTCAGTGATACAGAGGGGAAAGGGTGAGGTAGCATTTGAGGAAATTCAGAGAAAATGCTGCAGTACTCGCGGTGCCACAGGATGGACTGAATATGATACAAGACAGAATATGAGAGCCATAGAAAAAAAAGATATGTTTCTTTTCTAACAAATTGACTTCATATTTTACATGTTTGATGCAAACAAATTGTTCAGCAAAAGTTTTGAATGTTTCTTTTGTAGGTATGAAAGCCCTGTTGGGCATCTATTGCAATACTTGCTTTGCTTTAGATCAGAATACAAACTTTATTTCAGATTTGTTTCATTCCAATGATAAAAGAAGAAAAAAATAGTGTTTGGTGTACTGTCAGTGTATTCTTGCCTTATTTTGGCAGGTTGTCAAGGCATTAGACTGCACTGTCGTGGGCTAAATTTGTGCCAAATTTCTGATTCTTGTAAATGTGTCAGAACTCTGAATTTTTAAACTCTGACCTTTTTAAAAATTATTTTTATACGCTTGTATTAATGATTTTTGTTTTTCTTAGACTAGCATGAAAAGAAGACTTTATTTCTGTTGTTCTGAGTTTGCAGTATTTGTTTAATGGTGTAGTGGTGTTTTTTGACAGATTATGTGGTTAGGATCTTTGGCTGTCGGTCTTTCTCTGCTACAAATAATAAGGATGTTATTTGGAGGATTATATGCAATAAAAAAGAGAAGAAATAATCAGATTTGTTTCCAAGCAGTAATCGGTAGTAATCAATAATTCAGAAGTGCTATTGAAAGTTTTTGGAGCATAGCAGTAAAGGGAAGAATGAAGAAAAAGGATCACAGAATCAAAGCGAGTTGTCAAACATGCATCCTTTTGGGTCTCTTCCACTTCCTTTGGTGAAAAGTTTGCTTAAATAAACTGAGCAGTAGGCAGTGGGTGTGTGCTTTTGCACAACAATAAACGCCCAGGTGTATTGTTGGCCATGATGATCCAAAAGGCAGAGCGCTGTCAACATTCCTAATTGGTTATTACCCAATAACACACACCCTCAAGTGTCTTGGGACTATAAAACACTTTTTACCTAGCCTTCCTACATGAATAATGAAGCACTTCAAATATTCGTCCAATTATATTCAACTTCTTTCTTGACTAAGGGTTGCCAAATGCAGTTGAACATACTTCTGATGTAGAATTTCAGGCTATATCTGTGTTGGAATGATTTAGTCATAATTCCTAACTTCTGGGGAGAGATTAGATAACACTGTGATGACTTCCTCAGCCTCAAAAGCTATAGTTTTTGCTTTTGATAGTCAATTCTAGTTTACTACCAATGTAATTTCAGAATTTAAAAATATAATAAAGTATTTATTTTCATTGTATACTTTGAGCTTGTCCCCATGAAACTACTCATGTTCCGTTTAAAAAAATAAGATTTGCTTGTTCTCCAAGTACTGTTAATACAGGTGCATATGCCTGAAGTAGCCATCAAGTGTTTGAAAAGAATGCATGCTAACCATGTGTTACATTTATTTTCCTCTTGTAGTTTTTCAAACTGTTCTTGCTGTTAATCATGATGAGTTCCCAATATGCATATGTATTATTAAATGGATTTTTCTCAAGTCTTGCTTACGCTTTCACAATGACCTCATCCTTTACAGAATATTAAGGTGTTATCTTACTTTACAAGTTTGTCCTGCGAATAAACTCTGCTGAGCGTTAATCTTCCCTCTGACCTTCCAAAATGTGAAAGTAGGTGTTGTGCCAGATTCCTGGTCACGCCAGTTTTCTGCCCTACTGCAGTGAAACTGTAGAGTCGTGTTGGCTCCAGCGTGCTGCTGCAGCAGAAAACGTTGTGACGGTGTCCATCTTTTCAGTGCAAAGGAGATGTGCGGTTAGGGAAATAGTGCTAAATGTTGTTATAAGAATATGTCAAGATGCCTCCCTACTTTTGTTTCCCCTTTGGAAAAAGTCCTGGGAAAGGAAGAGGAGAAAAGCTGCTGCTTTTCTGCAGCCGAAGCTTATTTGGAGGCTCCGATTTTTGTCAGACGTTCTCATTTTTCCAGCTTCTAATACTGTTGTCTCATAAAGGTGGGCCTTGGGCCTTGCCTTTCATAGCAGCCGTTTCTTGTTTAGCAGCTAACCCGGCTAAACTCATCAGGAGAGCTACAGTTGTGCTTTCCCGTTTCCACTTTGGATTGATGGTGCAGTTTTCAGTAACTGAGCGGATGCTGCTCTCTGAGCTGCAGAGGTCTGGTTCCAAGTGAACGTTTCCCTATTTCTGTTAAGAAATAGAAGTAATCCTCTCCCCCCGCCCCCAATCAGATATGTTTCGTACTGCCCTCTTTGGGAGGCTTAACAGAAGGAAAGTTGAAAAGGATGTTACTGAAAGTTACTACTTGTCCTGGTATTGTTGCAAGGCATCAAAACGTTGGTTTGAAAATAGAGCTGGTATGGCTGCAACTTTCAATGGCACTTAACCTCTGTGTGGGTGTCACTTTATTTCCGATTAAAATGCGAAGTAGCTAAATCAGGGGTGTGAGTCCTTCTTTGTGCTAATTAACTCTGGAAAACATGACAAACCTTAAAGGCTATAGGACTTGATGAAGAACATACAACAGGCTTTGGTACCACGCAAAAAACAAAGCTGGTAATGCAGTTCTCCTTTTCAGGAGAAAAAAAAAAATCGGTCATGTCTTCAAACCCTGTCCCCGAGTCTGCAGGATGGGTGGGCTGCAGAGCGCCACGGCCGCCTGCTCCCCAGCAGCAGTGCTTAGCTCTGGCCTAACCCAAGGGGATTTCATTCGAAGGATTCTTGGGCTTGCAAGCCTGAATCTCTTTCCTTGCTGAGCACTTCCACTGAGAAACATGAGTGGTGATGAAAGCTTTATCAGGTGAAGATTGAAGAGGCTGCAGACACAGAACAGAATAAATGGGGTGGGATCTGGAAAAACAGGATCAGGGGAAATCTCGTCCCCGTAAAGGTCAAGTTTGTTGTAGCATGCTGCTGACTAAGTGTACATATGAAACAAGGGCACATCCATCATAGCAGAGAGACAGTTTATTTTCCTCATCGCTGTCCTAATATTATTCTGCCGTAGTAACAAAACATTTGCAGGGCGGCAGGGCCGTTGTGGAAACAGGACTGGGAGGGAGGATAATGCACAAGGGAATCCCCATAGGAAGAAATCCCTGCTCTGTGAGGTTCAGCCTGCAGGAATGCGTTCCTGTGAGCTTTCAGAAATGGAGATGACATCCCTTCTTTGTCTCGTCTAAATGTCCAGTGATGACAATTAATAAGCCCAGAGATATGCTCTGAAAATTAAATGTGGATATTAATTCTGCCAGGGTTCACAGACTTTCAGGAGCAAACGTGCCCTTGCTTATTTTAGTAAATAAGTCTGAGCTGAGTGATATAATGGATGTTTCTAGGCCACTCAGTATTGTTTAGCAGAAGGGTTTCCGCAAAGATCAGCCAGACCTTGCAGCACGATGGAGAAATACCCCTTCCTTTCGCCATCTGATATGAGGCCCTCATCTTAGTCAGTGCTTCTCGTTGGTCTCTGCAAAGCTATCAGTAACTACTCGTTCATTCCTTCCTTATGGCAGTGTAAATCCCCGGGATATATCCCTGCCAGAAAGCTTTTAACATCAAAGCAGTTGGCTATTGCTTGGTGGCAATTAGAGGTAGCAAGCTCCCTCAGCCCAGCAAAGAGCACCTGTGTGTGGTGGAAAAAAACCTGGCAAGAGCAAGTGGCCAAGTACCGCACCGTAGGTATGCAGAGGGCTGTGTGGCTAATGCAAATAAATACAGACTTCTGTGGCTGCAGTGGTCAGCAAGAGGATACAGTCTGATAGTCTTGCTTCATAGTCCGAATTGTTTGTTTTAAATGACATTGGCTTTTTCAGACTTCTTCCTTTCATTGTGCTAATTAGCCTCTGCCTGCCCCTAAACTTAAAGTACTTCTTTTACGAAGGATAAATGCAAATGACCAGAACCCTTCCATAATCCCACACCATATATTGTAGCAGAGGAGGCTTCTGGATGGGGGGAGGTGGAGAATTTTGATGAAACGATACAGCTTTTGATTATCCCAAACTATTTTCAGACTTCCGTGCTTTTCGATAATGTGGTCTGTGGATCTCCTGTAAAGATAATTGAAAACAATTGTATCTATGCCTTGTGGTGATGCAAGAAAGAAAATCAGAAATTTAGCAGAACACCTAGATTTCTGCTAAATTAAAACTTTACTACATTCAGGAAGAGAGCAAAAAATATATTTAAATAGCTACGCAAGTAGAAGGGGAATGCAAGGTGATTGTAACATGTTTTATTTTACAGGAAACACAGAGGAACATAACATTTTTAAAACAATTTTCTGTTCCTGAAAATGTCTGTTTAGGAACGTCAACTATTCTAAAAATTGTTAGTTTTCAAATTCAAGATTTTTCTCACTGAATTGTTAGCTCTTTTTTCTCCCTTTTGGTAAAGGAATCATAGCCTTACAGGATATGCATACCCATGGTGGTGGCTGATCAGGTTTTTTTCAGTATCAGTCAATACCTATTGCAAGCTGCAACTTTTTTAGTATGAGTTGTGCAGCAGTACCAATGTCTGGGGTAAGGGCAAATACAGAAAAACCCTCAGGCAATGATCCCACCTCCTCTTTTTTTTTTTTCTTTTTTTTTCTTTCTTTTTTTTTTAATCCAAGTCTAATTGAATTCAGTTCTGTCCTGTTAGAGAAAGGCTTCAAAATTAAGTGAATGAAATGATGAAGATTTATAGATTCAAACAGCAGACTGCTCCATGATCAACATCTTCCCAAAGCTGTGCTCAGCTTTCCAGGTAGGGAACTTTTTGTTTCTTAGCAGCCCGGAATTGCTACAATGAAGTTTTGTCTGTCAGGTTGTGCTGGTTTCTACCATGAAGATCACAGCAGACGTATGGATCTGTATCCTCAGCTAGTGTAAACCCTCCAGATGGATAGAGCCAATATATCTGAATGTTTCTTCGCAGATCGCGTCCTGCCTGCCTACATGAGTTCAGAATTTATTAGTTGTTATGTGATAGTCTTTGTGACTTTTTAGCCAGCAGGATTCCAGTTTTGGGGGATCCCAAGCATCCTTGCTGCACAAGGCATACCTGGAATGAGATGCAATCCCATGTAATCAAGGTGGTCTGAATGGCCCTCTAGAGGTGTCTGAGTCTGTCCATTGACTATAGTTGGATCCTAGAATAAGCTCCCTTAAGCACTTTGGAAAAATATTTGAGGACAACTGCCTGTATTTAAAAAATGTGGATCCTAATGCACTTGCAGCATAATATTACTTCCAACGGCACTATTACCCATTTCCTCTCTGGTTAAGCTATATCCTAGGAAGGAACTAAGGACAGCCAGCTCATATGCTTGAGGTGATTACTCTGATACGCAGGGTAAAATAGTGCTTAGGTTAAATATGTTACTAATTCCTACACGTTTTAGGAGCGCTATAAACTATTACTTGTAACTTTCTATCATATAAAATTCTTATATTTGATAAAGTTTGGTTTTCTTCTATTGAAATTGGTATCTAGAAAGAATAGTATTAGACTGTTTAATATGCAGATTTCAGTACCATTAATTTCTGGTCCTTCTGCAGGTGGGATACACTGGCCTTAGCATAGGCACCTAGTGCCCCTGTAGACACCCCAGTTCCTGCCTGGCCTCCTATGGCCTCTGCATGCAGGCGTGAGTCAGTGGTGGCTTTCGAATGCCATCCACCAGCCCTTCAGGGGTGTCTGGGACACCACAGGGCATCTCCAGTGGCACCCAGCACCTGTGTCTAGGCAGCTGAATTGCATCCTGCCTGTCATATATTAAAAGCATCTTGATGTAACTTTTAGCTCTGGCACATATTATTTTTGAAGATTTCATTGACTGAAAAACATCATAGCATGTATGTTCACATACACTGGTTAATTATTCCTTACACCCTTGTTTATGAGTCTGCATTGCTTCTGAATGGTGTCTCTGCTCTTTTCCTTTCTTCTCTCTTCACCCTCCTCCACAGAAATACATTTTACAGCTGGGTTTGGTATGGCTGCAGGGACTATTACACCATGACAGTATCTAATTTAATAAACAATAAAGCCGCTGTTTTGGATATGTAAAGTTTGTCAATGGAAATAATGTTATCTATGTGTTTTTTATCACCCCCACCACCAGCAGAATATGCAGGCACGGCTTTGGCATTTCAAATCTGTGCATTAAGCATTATTTATTGCTCAGAGCCACTGCTTAAGGTGTCTTAGGTGGACTTTCCTGTCCTCTTAACTGATTAGTGCACAGCTTTTGTATTAGCTCATTTGGTTAATGGTGTGATTTTCCTATTTACTGAAATACTTAAATCATTTCAACCTCTAGCATGGAGCAGTTAAACATGTAAATGTGTGAGAATAAATTATACAGGTACAAACAGGTCTCTATATCAGCGTATGTGTGTCCACACTAGAATTCATGGTGCTGTAACTGTAAGGCATATAAGCTAGAGTTAATCATTACAACAGCCGTGAATGTAGCCTTTTGTGTCTAATACTATGTTCTGTGGGCATAACGCCCACATCTTCCTTGCCGCTGTTGTGTATCCTCTCATGCTATCCAGATTGATTTTTTAAAGAATTGATAATCTAGCATGTTAACCTGGAAGTACAGTTTTCAGTCCAGGTGCAGAAATGTAGGAGCAGATGATATAAGAAGTCAAGCAAAGCACAAATATTTGAGAGAATAAAGAGAAGTATAATAACATAGATACTGTGTAATTAGCCTTGCGGCTTTTCTCAGTGCAATTAGACAGCTTTATGTGAAAAGAAGATTAGGGCTACCAGGGCAGCCTTAGTTTGTCGTCTTCATGTATATGCAAAGTGATATCATCTCCAATGCATGATTGCCTACTGCTGTTTTTCTTCTGTGGGAATCCTTCATTCAGTGCACAGAGAAATATGATGCTCAATTAATAAACAGCTCTTCAACATCTCCTGTCCTCCTCATGGTTCAGCGGGTGTCCTTGGGCTGTATTTTCTGCGTACTATTCGAGTCCTGCTCTGAAGACAGTTGTCAGTCTTCTCAGATGCTTTTTTGCAGCATTCCGAAGTCTAGGACCATGTTTCACTCATGGCAATTTGTGTTTGAAGACAGATATGTAATGTGAAAGAAGTTGAGACCAGAAGACATGAAACTTGTGACTAATTTTGAGTGCTGGTTATGAGGCAGCTGCTATCTGATACTTCACAGCACTTAGCGCTGTGTACCACTTTTTTGTGGGAAGCACAGTTCCTCTGCGGTTCAGTCCAGGAGCTCTCGGCACTTTTGCAAACCAGCCCCGAAGTCTTATGGTAAAAGCTCAAAAAATGAGGAGTGTGCACTTCAGGCTGGCATCGCATTGGCACTTCAGCACAAACGTGGATGGAATAAACTTCTCCAGGGCAGCCTTTGGGTGCCTTACCTCCATTCCCTTCCTGCAACCTCTGCCTCGTTCGTTAGATGTCCCTTATTCGTACAGCAAACGAAGCAGGGGTCCTATGGACAAGGGTCTGCTACACTGTCCTACCCTGGCTTATCCCTAGGTTATCTACTGCCTAAATTGAGGATACTGTAGGAAAAAAGATGGCTGCTGTGTCATTAAAGACTAAGTCTAAAATGCTTTGTGCACGGGGAGGCTTGTAAATTAAAGTTGAAGAAGCACCTTTATAGCTGACGTTTCCTAACTTGTGACACTTGATTTGATCACCTTAATAATGTTCTTTATACATGTACTTTTTTTTTTCTTGTGTGTCATCTTGTGGGTCTTCAAAAAGGCAGACTAAACATCTTTCCACCTTCCCTGGCAAATTTACCATGTGACAGTAAGAGCCTGTGTTCAGCTGCAGGGTTGAAACCTGCTAATTGGTTTTACAGGCTTCGGATGCACAAGCTAGTAGTAGCAAATTGTTGTTCTCTTTGTGAATTATGCTCAAGAAGGATGATTCAGACTTTGCAAGTGACTTTCACAGGTATTGAGAGCAGAGGAATGAGGAGGTTCGGGAATACTTTATTCGTGTCTGGATTCTGGAGGAGAGTGTTTTGTGGTGACAGAGACTTTTTGCAGTTAAGAGGTAAAGGTTTTAGAAGCACTTTCTGTGGATTTTATTCATTAGACAGTGAGAAGCTGTTACTCTAGCCTCAGTATAGAACTGGTCTCTCTTTCCCTTGAGGAGTAGATATCATAGGATCCCCTGTATGGTACCAGAGTTTAGTTGTAAAATCTGATGCCTTTATGGACTGAAATGCAAGGGAGTTTGTGCAACTCTTGCACAGGGAAAGGCATGTGCCGTCTTGTCCTGTCTATGGCAACACGTTGTCCTTGCTCGTAGAGGAGGCAGCAGTTAATGGAACAAAATAGATAGGATTTCTGGCTAAGTGACCAGTCAGAATTGTGAATATCTTGGAATGTTTGGTTCATTATGATTTCATTGCAATGATTGCTATTTACTGGGGCTCAGAACAACCACAGACAGATAAAATGTGATGCCTGGTTCCCTGGTTCTGAAAAACGGCAGAGATAGGGTTATCATAGTGCATTTCTTACGGAGCACTCTTAACCCTGTGATATTTAATGCTTTTGGTTCCAGAACTCATTTTGCTGATACTTTTCTAAGGGATTTAATGGAGGACTCTTTGAGAGTGTTTCCTAATTTCCAGCGATCTGTATGTGGAATTTTGATACCAAGTGTTCTTAAGTGTACAAAGGAAATACTGAGAGTTAGCAATGGTTTGAATGAAGTTCTTGAAAGCTGGGGGGCAAATTTGATGCATTAAGGAAAGACATCAAAGAATTTCCCCCATTCTGAGAATGATTGTTTCTACATCCAAATTTTTGAAAGTGAAATGTTTCTTGTAGCTTTTTTTTTTTAAAGTTTTCTTGGGTTTTTTTGTTGTTGTTGTTCTGTTTTGTTTTTAAGTGTTCTCTCTTTGAGGAATCTAAGTTTACAGGGTTTATCGATAGAGATTTGAAGATGAGTGTTACTAACATGCCTTTTTAACATACCTTGGAGGAGAGTGGGTTGGAGCTAATATTTTTGTTTTTTTCCTAAATGTGATCCCAACACACAAGTTGCACACTTTATCACATTGCTGACTGCAGAGGGGTTCGGTGTTCTGAATATAATGATTATCATGGCCTTTGGGATGTTATGTATTCGGCAGTTTAGCTGCTTTCTGCCTTTTGGTATTGAATGATAAACACTCCAGTTCTGCTCCTATCCTCCATTATCTGTACTCACAGCAAACCTGACCATCTTAAACATGATTAAAATATAATTCAAAAGTTATTAGCTAATTATGACGGAAAGTACTTAATTTGCCATTGCTCCCTAATAACTTAAAGGTACTCCTGATAACTTGGTAATAACCGTATCATAAGCAAAAGGACACGGTTGCTACTAACTTAATAGGCAGCTTCCCTCAAGATAAAACATAAATAATGTACCTCAATGAAATCGGATTCGAGCTTAGTAAAATTATCTTGGCAAGCAAACAGAATATTTGTTAAATTTTCTGTGAAATGTTATCATTGCCAAGAAAACTTGGTTACAAAAAATAGAGATGGAGAAAGTATTTGCATGAATAATTGATTTAACATTTCATTGGTTTAAATGATTTGGGGAAAAGTGGGTTTGATACGCACTGGAAAACTTAAGTTTTTGAGGACTTGCGAGATACCAAGCACTGTTGGAGATGTGGAGCTTAAAGGTTTGCAGTGTGCTCATCGGTAGATCCAGTGCATGAGTGAACCTGAAGAACATAGCAGGGAGAGATGGAGTTGTGACTCGTAAAATACTAGTGGTGATTTGCTGTACATCCTGGCAAACCGTTGAAGCAAAAAGTCTCCTGACAGAAGAGGGATGGAGGAGGGTTTCCGCTGCCTCTGCCCTGCGTGGGGGTCTGCTCAGCTCGGTGTGTGGTGGTGGTAGGGCTGAGAGCTGGCCAGATGGGGGTCTCTGGAGTCCTAGAGGGGTGTGCTACTGCCCTGTAGGTAGTGCCTTAGCTAAAGCAGCAAAATCTGGGGGGGGAAGAGAGGTCTGTATGGTAACAAAAAAGGTTTGAGGACTGCTTGGTATCTGGAGGCAAGCAAAACTGGTGAGGGTCAGGGATGGGCACAACGTCTAGGGGGCACCAGTAGGTTTGGTGTCTGTCGGTGGAGGAGCCTTACTTTGCCGAAAGCCCTGGGGCTTGTGGGGGTGAGGATAGTGCATCAGTGGCGTGTGGGGGACAGCTGGAGAGCAGAGAACAGACATCCCTCAGTCCCATGTAATGCTTGAAATGCAACCTAGAGCTTCAGGAAGCTTGGCTGTCACTGTATAGAAAGTGCTTTTAAAACCCTTACTTGCCTGGCCTTGCGTGAAAAGACGCAAATTTGGGTTGCAGCCTGTCTCTCTTATCTGTCGATATTGCCGGTAGAGCAGAAACTGAGCGAGATGTACTGAGGAGAGAGAGGAGGTATATGGCAAAGCGAAACTTCACGTCCCATCGTTGCCAGCTCTGGGACAGCCTTCCCCTGGCCTCACCCTCACCGCAGCAGCGCGGCTGTGGGAGACTCTTTCCCTCTGCCAACGTGTAGTTTTCTGGCCGTGAGTCACAAGCTATTGACATCCCATCCCAACTATTTTCTCCCTTTCTAAAATGTCAGCGTTTCTACGAATGCTGTTTGGGTCTGGTTGGATGGCAGTCCTGACTCTGGAAATGTGTATGAACATGCCAGGGATATGACAGAGTCTACAGTTTGTAAACTGTTTTTGCTGGATGTTATTCCAACCTGCGCTCGCCATGAGACTGAGAATCAGTATGTTGTGTAAAGTCAGAGGGACTTAATGTACTAGCTTTATTTCAGAAAGAAATTATGATTTCTGGTATAAGGTTCTTAGGTTGCTAGATCACCTGTTTAACAGGGAAAATGCAGGGTTTTTTTGTTTTTTTTTTGTTTTTTTAAACTTCCTTTTCAGGCAAATAGAACTTAGTCTGTTGCTATTTTCTTCTGGGGCCTTTGCTGTTGATTATTTAGTTTATCCCAATATTTCCTGTGAGACACACATCCTCTTTTGTTTGACTCTCATTTATTTACAGGACATCATCACCCTCATCTGCAGGATATAAAGCTGTAGTTCACTCTCTAGTGTGAGTAGCATTCCTGCAACATGACTACATGGCGTTGTGCAATATATTCTTTTCCAGTCAGTGTCAGTTTGTCCATGTGGGTTAGATCCAAAGACTATTAGTTCATTCTGTAATATGTCTGATTTGCTTTCATCTCTGCTCCTGGTGCTGTCTCTGGTCAGGCAGGTTATAGCGAATTCCATGTTTCGTTGTGTTGTCTCTGCTGTAGCCCACAATGATACCACCTCGCTCGTTGTTTCAGATCCTTCCCATCTGTTCCTGGCATAGGTTGCTCTTCATTTAAGACCACTCACCACTTCCTGTCTATCTCAATTTCTTCTAAGTGTTTTATTAGCTCTCTGCATTTGCCCTTATGTTTTCTTTTGCCTCTGTGCTCAAATAACAATCCTAAAGTGTTTGAAATGGTTTCCATGTAAATGATTCAGTTCTTTAATCTCTAGCAATTATTTCCACAAAAGTTTCTGACATCACTTCCGCTTTGTATCTGTGATTTATCTGTTCACTAAACTACCGTGTAACGCTTTCTTTTAAATCTCAAAACCTGGTGTTTTAATACCTCCTCTTGTATGTTCTTGCTTTGTCTTTTTTTGGATCCTATATAAATATTTTTTTCTACAAAAGGTTTAATAAGATTTTAGGTTTTAATATACTTTCTGCCTGTTACCTTCTCTTTAATCAGTGCATTCATGTCTCTTCTAATAATGTAGAAATTGTCTGTGCCAGGGAATTCCAGAGACTCATGGATGTGAAACCTTAAATTATATGTAAGGCAGAAGAGATAAGAACAAGTTATAATAGCACTGACAGCAAGAGATTACAACAGGGTACTTGGTTAAAATGTGGTTTGCATAATATATGTGCTACTGGAAATTGCAAATTTATTCTGTTATATCATGTTTACGAGGCAACTTTTGTTATGCAGATTTATCACAGAAATTGCTAGGTATTCAAGCACTCTGGATCCATATGATGTAAGGTGTTCAGGAGAGAAGAGCAGCTTGTCACTCCTAAAAGTGGTCCTCTAAAAGATGAAGCGAAACTTATGGTCATTCTCCACTTCGGTAGTACAGCTACCTGCATTTCTCCCTAGTGTGGATGCCTCTCCAAACCTACTAGCTTCTAGGAGATGGTCCGAAATTACATAATTTAGATATACGAGGAAGTAAAATTAAATAGCCATGAGATGAGTATACCATTAAATAGATCTAATTTATAATGGGCTCTTACGCAAATTGCCTTTGAGCACTCAGTAAAAGAAAATGAACAGAAATTGATAAGGACAATGTGGACTAAAAAGTTGCTAAGAGAAAAAAGTACAAGCCTATTCCAACCTAGTCTCTGTACACCCTGGAGTGTTAAATAAGCACTTCCATTAGCCACATAAATATAATGATGTGATAATAAAACTTGTATTTGGTTGCCCTTTAAGGGCCAGCCCCTGCCAACTTTGCCTCAGTGGCTCCAGCCAAGCAAGTAAGACTTCATCTACAGTACTTTTTTTTTTTTTTTTACAAAAAAATTCTCTGTCATGCAGTTCATTATCTGAGGAAGAAAGATGTGTTTTCACGAGTACTTTGTCCCTTCCTAGCCACTGAGTATCAGACCTCAGTGAAGTCCCAGGCAGTGATTCTGCCTTGCCTTCTGACCGCCACGACAGTGCAGATATTCCACCTGCAGGAGAAGAATATCTTCCGTCAGTTTATTAAAAGGGCTTCAGACCGGCGGTTTTCCTCCCTTTTTGTTGTTTTATGAAAGACACGAGGAGAGAGAGGGGAAAGCTAACAGCTTAGAACTGTTGAAAATGGTTTATTACAATTTTTTTCAGTCAGTTTTGAGTTCGCAGTGTTCTCTGGTAACAGTAATGATAATATACTGAATATATTCCCTAATAAGGAATCTACATTTTCCCAGAAAAAAAAAGGTTCTACCTTAGATCAAAAATAATGTAATATTCTGCATGCTTACAGACATCAGGGCTTGCTTCTTTTCCATGTTCCTTGCATCTCTTTCATTATGAAAGAGGATAATTTTTGCTATGTTCCAGTAAAGCCACTGAAATAATCTGCAGCACTGTGTCATTTTTCTTAGTATTAAGGAAGTTGTGGGATAGTTTGCTACTTTCAATAATATTGGCCGTCTTTTTCTTAATTATTGTTTCTTCCCAAAATTGTCAATTGAAGCAGAATATACTAAAGGAAAGTCTTTCTCTCTGTGTGTTTAGTAATACATATAAACATTTATACTTTTAGAGAGCAAGTTTATAAACACTCACACCATGTATACAGTTTTGCTGCGGACTGAGTGTATTTTTATACTTGACAAACAGGGCTTGTTTCTGAAGTATTTGAGAAATCCTGTAAGCAATGTCATCTTCCCATGCTAGATTTTAATTCTGGAAATGCTGCTATGTGAGCACTGATCTGTGGGGAAAATTGTCCTTACAGTGTTTTACAGAAATAAAATATTAATCTTTCCCATGACCTGTTGTTTTCTCCCCATTAAAACCAAGTTTGAGGTTGCACCTGTTTTACGTCCTCGAAATAAAAGCAAATTCTCCAATGCAAGCAGAGGTTTTACAGTGGTTGTATTTTCAACCCTTGAAGCATTTGATTTCTGACAGTGGAATATGATACTTAAAGCCATAGACATTAATTATTACCCTTTGGAGGTCGCACTTTCAACCCATGGGACATTAATTTTCCATATATACAGAAAATTCCAGCCTGTTAGCTTTAATTAAATATTTCAGAAGTACATTTTCTTCTAAATGGACTACAGCTTTTTATCCTTTACCCTTGATATTTGGCTAATTCTGCATATAATTATCAGCTTATTTTGCAAGCTGCCTTCAAAGCGCTTTCCTGTTTGGAAATCCATTCAACTGTTACGTATTTGTCATTAAAAAAAAAAATTATCGTTGTCAATCATCAGCCAAAGTTGTCAAGAAGGAGATAGGAAAAAACATCTTTCAGGCTTTCTTGGGAAGTGCAATTACAATAAACATGACTTCACAGTCCTGTTTCATGCCAGCAGGTTGATGTCACTTAGGCATTTATAATTTCAGCATGAGACCAAGCAGAAAGAAAAGCTGAGTTCTGGGTGCAGGAGGGAATGGTTGTTCAAACATTATTGTATTCAAAACTTGGAGGGTGAGACGCAGCAGAGTTTGCCGCTGTGCTTCCAGGAAGCCTCACATGCAGAGGGAGGATGCAGGGCCAAGATCTTCCCCCGGTGCTGGCGTAGCCCGTTCTGCTCTGGTGGCAGGTGTAGCGAATGCCGCTTCAGGGCAGGACCATGTCACTGGGTTTCGGTCCCCGTACTATTACAAGTCTTTCCCTCGAGGCCTTATGAGAACTAGAATCTGCAGTTTTTCATCTAAAAAGGAAACAAGCTTTAGTTTTATTTGCAGTATTGTCTGTGTGGGGTCCTAATGTTTGTGCACTGTTGTCAGTATTCTGATTTTGTCAGAAGACTCCATCCTCTCATACTATCTTGTTGTTCTCCTAAACAATTAATAAAATGAAAACAAAAAGCCTAGAGGTTTAAAATATGTAATTATAATAGTAATTTGGAAGTAGGAAAATGCTGCAGAAACCAATTACGATTATACATTTCAGTAATGGCTTACTTAGCTAAATATATATTTTTGTGTGCATGGATTCCATTATATATTCCAAGACTAGGTGCTTGGGTATAGGGGAAAATTAAATCTAAATACTGAGTGTTACCATATTGGCTATAAATGTTGCTCATCCACTTAGTGAGTATGCTCTGTCACAGCTTAAATTTTGAGCAGCAGGGCAGACAGTAACAAATACCCATGGAAGAAAGCTTGAATTATTCTAAGCAATAGCCTTGAGAAAAGTATTTTCTACCTGATCATTCAGCAAAACATATTTAATTCCTTATATGTTGCAGATTTCTTGGAAATTAAATAGGTTCAGGTGTTTCCTACAGAATTTTAAATGGCTGGCTGAGATTAATGGCCTTTTGTTTCTTTCCCAGTCTTCATTTCTCCCAGCTGGTCAGAAAGAATAGATGAGATTGGTGTTCCAGTCAAAATTTTTTGTAGAATATACTGTTGGGATACCTGCTATGAGCATAGATGTCTCCTCGAAGTCCGTCTGGGTTTGCGGCATGGTTTCTAAAGCGAGGCAGTATGACTGTGGGTGCAAAGTGGCTTTTGCTCAGCTGCAGCCCACAAATTGAGTGTGATCATGGAATAAAGTGCCTCTGCATCATTAGGTCCATGTGATGTACGGCAAGATTTTTCTGTATTCTTCAGAATACTGCATAGATTTTATTATGCTGCTCTTCAAATCAGACTGGTTAGATTAGCACAAAAGCTACTTATGAATGACCATTTTCATTAAAATAACGAAAACACAATCTGCAGAATGTAACAGGTTGTGACAAGGCTCTAAAATCATGTTCAAAAATGTCAGTAATATTTCATGCAAAATGTCCATGTGAAGTCTCAGACATGAACTATTTTTGAGACAGTTTTGTTTGCAGTTTTTTGGAGGCAGGATGTCGGAAAGAATCAGGAAATACTTCCACATGCACGTATGGGCATATGAACACATGCACAAAATCAAACATACCAATCACTCCTGATGATTTCATTGAGAAATTTCCAGTGACTCAGGAGTGTTCTGCAAACACCTCAGTGCAAAAAAACACAACATGTATTTCATATGCTATGTCAGGGATTTTGTTTGGGATTTCCAGCTCTTCCTACCGATCTAATTAAATCAGGTTTTGTGAGAAACAGTTATAGAAAACTTGTGTTTATCTAACAACAGTTGATGTTGCAGGAATTTTTAGCAAATGAAGACTCTCTGTGTGACAGCATGGTTCTGGTGGTTGGCAGATGGTCTCTATAAAAGTGGAAACATTTTTCCTATTTTTAGAGCATGCTAATTGATACCTGCCACAAACAGAGTTACTTTTTCCTGTGAAATCACTACATCACATTGAAATGTTATAACCTTTGCATTTCCAGTTACTTATTCCCACAATGTGCTGCCCCCGCATTTGTGCTTGTACAAGTGTTGGTTGCAGTAAAGTGCATCAAAAAACCAATCTGGGTTCAAAATAACCTTTTTCGTTTCCCCAGAGATTCAACCAAAATCAGGTTGAGCATGCAGTCCCCCAGAAAGCAGAACAGATGCAACTGAGTGGTTGCTGCAGAGGAGGGTTGGGGTTAGCTGAAGGCCATTGAGAAGTGTCCCAAACTGTGGCCTTAGGGTGTCATCTTCCAAGACGTGGATTTGGGCAGCAAAGCTCGTGTGGGAAGCTTCTCCCCAGCTGAGTTGTCCCTGAGCTGGGCTACCAAAAAGTTTCTGAGGCTGTGCTATGAAACATAAATAGGTGGTTTGAAAGTAGCCCTTTCTTTATGCACTGGAGCCAAGGAGCTATGTCAGTGAAGTCTTTGGGACTCTTTGCATGGGTGGGTTTTACTAAATGTGTGAGTTTTGCAGCATGCGTCTGGCTTCCAGCCTTTTGCAGCATGACGCTCCTGCTTAGTCACAGTGAGGGCATGAGGCGCTGCTGAGCACCACTCTATCTGACCTTGACATTGCCTTTTCTTTTCTTTCTTTTTTTTTTTCCTCTGCAGAATTGGAAGACTTTTTGATGGCACAGAGCCCATTGTCCTTGACAGTCTCAAGCAGCATTATTTCATCGACAGAGATGGGCAAATGTTCAGATATATCTTGAATTTTTTAAGAACATCGAAACTCCTCATTCCTGATGATTTCAAGGTGAGATTTCAAGGGCCTTGAATGTTTTGCATTTACCTTGCAAGAATTTGACAGCCTAATCAAAACAGAGTGGCAGACAGGAGGGGCTTTAAAATATGATGATTGAGTTCAGGTACTTGGCAGAAGTAATTGTGGTGTTGCTAAAGTGATATCTGTTAGCCTTTCCTAGAGTGACATCAATACTAAATCTTCCTCTCCTCATGATGGTGTAATGGAGCACCCTTGCCATATTTGAGCTAGGGAAGCTAAATATCATAGGATGCTGGTGGAACATAGGATGTTACAATTTATAACTGACTCTTCATCAGTTTTGAGGTTAGTGGTTCTCCTCTCCATCTTTTGTGGTTCCCCTCTGATTGCAGTGGCTCCAACTTCCAGTCCCACGTTGAAATTGAGAGAATGATGGGGGAAACCATGATACCAACAAAATAAACTGCTTGCATGGTAATATTTGAACATTGGGTCATAGAATATTTTTTTCTCTAAATTCTTGAATATATGCTGAAAGTTTAATTTGGGAAGAGAAGTCAGGGATGAATATTTCCACATAAAATATTTAGACTTTATAGAAGAGTCTGTTTTTTTCTTTTTAATATCAGATTAGATTTGTGATAATTCACCATGTCAGGTACTAGCCTACAGAGGCGGAGTTTCAGACTCGTTGCGATGTTCTGTATTTATCCACTTGTACATATGTGGGTGTATACGCGATGTCAACGAAGTGGGAGCTGCAGACCACAGTTGCAATCAGAACAGATCTTTATCATGACTTTATGAATGCATACCAAAGTAGCTTGCTGTGCCATTAATTCACAGTAGGAAGTCTGGCAATTCAGATTGATCAGGAGAGGTGATGTGGAAGGGTCAGAGCAGTTTACACTGTTGTGCAGCCTTTTATCCCTCATATTTAACAGACAGATTTTTCAGGTGTTTGGGGCATAATAGATGTTATGTTCAGTTTAACAGCTGTATTGCAGCAATCTTTGAATCATCTGCGGTAGACTCATACTTATTTTTCCCATGCGTGACAAGGTTAGACTTACCTAAATAATGTGGGAGTTTAGAGACTGATACTGATAAGCATCATATTCCTCTTTTGAAGCCTTAGAATGGCTTTGTGCTGCTCTCAGCACTTGTCCTAAAGGTAATCAGAAATACAGAAAAAGGAAAAAACAGCTTCCATATCGGATTAACAAATCATATATGCAGAGCCTTTTAAACACGTAAATATACTGTAGCAGTGCTGAAATTAAAAATGTAACTCCTGGCAAGTTCACCCAACCAACATGATGTTCAAAGGGGTCCCTTCCAGTTATGCTTTAAGTTGTCCAAAAGATCAGTGTTTCAAATGAACAGTGATCCTTCTTTCTTAGAAATATAGATGTTCGATGTTTTTTTTCTTAGGCATTAAATGTAAGCAGTATTCTGAACATAATTCAGGTATCCCATGCTCATGAAGTACTCTGTCTGCAGCTCAAATTCAGTACTACATTGACTGTTAGCACTGTTTCCTTGTTGTCATTCTATTCCTCTGTCTTCCCTAATCCTCATGTATTGTTTTTCTCTGTATAAATATTTTCCAAATGGTCTTATGCTCTTAAGCCTAGAAAAACGAGATTTTTTTTTTTTGTATTTAAAATATGGCCATAGACGAACTCCAGATCATCAGTTCTAAATTACCTCTATACTGGATGTGCTTAGAAATGCCTTCTCTCTGCTCTGGTGTTTGAGACAATGTAGTAAACAATACTGTTGGCAAAATGGGGAGGTATTAAAAAACACTTAATTTTTAAAATGCAGTAATATATGCAATTCATTATGCAAATATCTGAATCATTTCACACTTAAAACCATTGCAAGCTCCCTCATTTACATGCTTATACCTGTTACTATGCCTGCTAGTATCGCTGTAAGACACGATGGATCCCGATGATGGATTCTCTGAATCCTGATTGAATTCTGCTCCATCTGTTCAATGAGGTCATTATTTTATGACATCACTATGGGGATAAAGATTTGGGAAAAGGTGGGATGTGACCGTCTGGATTATTTCAGAACATGAGGGAGCTAAGTGAGCATAACTTTGCCCCCTCCCCTCCAAAATGCTACCATACTCAGTCTGTTTCAAGTGGCTGATGGTTTTCTTTTGTTTGTTTGTTTGCACTGTTATTTAATTATACCTTCCTACACAGTAATTGTGAAGCATGTCTGAAGAGTTCCAGATCTAGAAAACTGTTAGCCTGAATAACCATATATATTAAGCGGAGCATTAGCAATGCCTCTTTCTTAATTGTGCACAGTAACGTATATGTCTTTCAGGACTACAGTTTGTTATATGAAGAAGCAAAATATTTTCAGCTTCAGCCGATGCTAGGAGAAATGGAAAGGTGGAAACAGGACCGTGAGACTGGCCGCTTTTCAAAATCTTGTGAGTGCTTGGTGGTGCGAGTTGCCCCAGATCTTGGAGAGAGGATTACACTGAGCGGCGATAAGTCATTGATAGAAGAAGTGTTTCCAGAAATTGGTGATGTGATGTGTAATTCTGTCAATGCTGGCTGGAATCATGATTCGACGCACGTCATCAGATTTCCACTGAACGGATACTGTCACCTCAACTCAGTTCAGGTAGGAAGTCACATATGCAATTTTTGGAAGGGAGCTTGCTAATGGGGTGCCAGTGGATTAATTTACTTCTCTGTAACTGGAGGGTTTCAATGAACAAAATCAACTAGAGACTCTGAGCTAATTATTTAGTTCTGTGGGTCAGGGCTGCTTTCTCAACTTAAGTCACATGCTTCATGACCAAACCTCTTTGCAAAACAAACTACAGCAGTGTTAAAAACCTGCTTTAGGAGGTACACATTTGCCTGAATATAAAGACATTTTGTACTTGATGAAACACTTTTTGACATTCGAATATAAGGTGACCATTCAAGCCTGCTTCCTGTCCCTTCCCTGCTTGTTATAAATTGTTTTCTGGACTGATGGAAAGTCACAGGGACATCTCAAGCCAAGGAGGGAAGATGCCACATCCTGACAGAGCTGTTGTATCCTCTTGTGGAGGTGAGGGCTCTGTCCCTTCCTTCACCTGCGAAGGAAACAACTTCCACATGCTGAAAAGGTAGCGGAGATGCTCTGATTTATTAGAATCCACAGGAGCTCTGAAACTAGATAGGAAGTCCAAAGGAACAAAAAGGTAAAGACCCAGTCTCTCATTCAGGGTGTTAAGTGAAAAGTGAGGGGAAAAGCAATTTAGGATGAGTAAAAGATGGCTGGATTCGGACACTGGCTACTGAAAGGATGGCGTCCCTTCCAGAAAGGGAAAATGTGGGTGGTCTCCTCCTCTTTCTCCTCCTCCTGAAATAAAAGCCAGTATCTTCTGGACAAAGGAGATACCTGCAGCTGTGGAAGAAGGCATCTGTTGAGTCTTAGCCATGTAGAGGCATCCCAGTGCCTCAGACACTAATACTTCTTGAATAGATGTATTGGGTTGCCCTATACTTTCTGCAGCTCATTCTTTTTCCCTTCTTGATGAGCTAATAAAAACAATGACTTGTCTGCTTATCACAGATGGGCACCTATCTGTATTTTCATGATCTTAGGGAAGGTCCTCCTCTTCCACATTCAGTATTTTTTCCTGTTTTATTATGACATAGTAGAGGATGTAGCAATATATAAAATACGTAGCAGTTATTTTTAAAAAATCTAATATGAAATGGATAAGAAAAATTTGGGGAGACAAGTTCAAGTAATTTTCGGAAGAATTGTAATCAGCTTTCAAGTTATAGTATCATCTGTCTTGTCCTCTGTGTTAGTTAAAAACAAAATAGAAAACAAACAAATCTGTCCATCTTGTTACCACATCCTGTGCTAATCTGGAATTGTCATTAGTACAATTGATGCTGTTTGGTTTGGATACACCTACTAAATGCTCCAGACTCATGGGTAAGGTCTTTTACAGAAAAGACTTGCAAACTGAGCTTGATGTCTTTCCATCTACCAGCTCTTTCAGTCCAGGTAGAGAAGTTCTGCTCCTCACCCCAAAGAAAAAGAGCTGAGCATTGGCGTATGCTCTGAGGGCTCGCTAGGTATTGTTTATGTACCAGTTCTGTAATGCAGCAGTATAGCTAGACCTATCAAGATACTGTTAACACATGTTACGCTTGTGCAGTTGTGACTCGGAGGAGGTTTTTTTTTTTTTTACGGTCTTTACTATCATGTTGAAACATCAAGGGGTTTTGTCATATTGGCTGATACAAGTTTCAGGCATTCCTTCAATGTTCAGAATTATAACTGAAAAGGGATATGACTTCAGAGAGGGTTATTTGTCCACAGAGCTTATGATAGTTGTCAAAGCAATTTTTATTTATCTCGATGTTTAATCGCGCAAATAAGAATTGCCAGGCATATTTACTCATGTGAGAAACTGAAGTCAGAGTGACAAAATATGCATAGGCTTCAGGAGGGAAGATGAT
The DNA here is from genome assembly GCF_036370855.1 of Dromaius novaehollandiae. NCBI lineage: Eukaryota > Metazoa > Chordata > Aves > Casuariiformes > Dromaiidae > Dromaius > Dromaius novaehollandiae. Next base: position 121,011,456 of record NC_088099.1, on the reverse strand, counting down.
CCCATGGTACCTATGTTGCTGTTGATGCATCTTCTGTTATTTGGGGATGTAAGCACCTCACAATCCTAATAACAATGTGAGATGGGATAGGGACTATTTGTTGATCTGGAGAGTGATGTGCAGACTAAAGGGTTTTCCCAGGGCTGGGCTAGTTTCCTGACCAATTGCTGCCATCACCTTTTCTCTCGCAACCTCAGTTCTCCTGCTGTGTTTCTCAATAGCTTGCATTAAGACATATCTGAAGGATTTGGGCTTATAAGATTAAAAGCTAAAGATGGGGATAAATAGAAACTGCACTGAAATTCTAATGTTTACATTTTTCATGAATTTCTAGTCTCTTTTCCCACTCCCTCTTCTTTGAGATTTGTCTGCTGTGTAATTAGCTGTACTCAGGTATTTTGGAGAGACGTTTGTCAACCTGAAGCAATGCATGTAAAAACGTGGCAAGTCTTGTACTTTTAGGCATTTTAAACCACAGCTCGCTTCTCCTCCCGCCCCAATGCTCTGCAGTTTTCTGCCACTCTGTTTTCCCTGCTGTCCTAGTATATGCTGCGAGCCAATTTGTTAATTGGTGAAATAGCTAGAAAAAAAAAACTCAGCTAGGAAAAAAGTCCCCCTGCTTTCCCATGTGTGAAGAGAGAGCAGTGAAAGCTGCTTATGGCAGAGAGGAGTCCCATGGACAAACCCACTCCCAGCCAAATCCTGGGGAAGGCCAGTCATGCTGGACAGGGTCCCAATTTTTGGGGGGGTCTGTAAGCATCTGCCTCCCCTGGCAGGGGTAGGAGACCCTGAGCAGATGCTGGTGATGCCCCATGAAAGCCTGCTTTGCAGGTGAGGAGAAGGAAGCCCAGAAAGCAGCTGGACATGTGAAGATGAAAGTACTAACGAGTATAAACAGGAGAAAGAACGCATGAGCCCTGAATTTATGCTGAAAGAGAATGAACAAGGATAATTAAAAAAAACAATTGTAGTATGGAAGGAAACCTGGCACTCGCATGCTCTTAGCAGCATAGCACTGATGTTAGGACCTGAGATCTCTGTGGAATCTGCTTGTTCAACATGTGGATCCTCTTACTCTTTCACAAGCCCTTCCTGTCTTGTTAGGATTATCAGCAAAGCCCACAGAGGGCTTTTTGAATTCCCTTGAATTTCCTTTTTTTTTTTTTGTGCCAGCATATCTTCCATTGCAAGTGCACTCAGGGTGTAAAACAGAAGGAGAGATGTTGTGTTGGCATGATTTTTTAGTCCTGTAGTTAAAGTTAAAAGGTCCTATGTTTACCACAGATAACAGTATAACCAGAGATCTTTGCAATCCCTCTCAGTTTTTAAGCCTCTGGAAAATCTAGTGGTAACTTTTCTTAAATTGTGAATCATAGTATCTGTTATCACTATGTAGTTTATATTTATTCAGCATTCTCCTTTGTCTGCTGTGCAATCCTCTATTTGCTATTTTGCATCATAAATATGAAGCAGACAATGCATTATTTTTTCAGACGTGCTTTTGTTGATAGAAAAATACTGTATTTGTTGACAGTACTAAAATTATTTTTTTCTCAGTTTTTCTTCTTACTGCTCAGTCGCCAAAGTCAGCAGAAATCAGTCCAATCAGATGAAGCTTAGGGACCCGGTTAACATGTTTCAGCAGAGGTGGTTCGTGGATCTATATAACAACTTTTGTTCCCTAGCTGGATCCATTTGCAAATGGCAGTCATCATCCTTGGACAGCAGTCTGTTTGTTTACTTATACATAGGTGTTTGTTTGCTCTTTTTGCAGGTACTTGAGAGGTTACAGCAAAGAGGATTTGAGATTGTTGGCTCATGTGGAGGTGGGGTGGACTCTTCCCAATTCAGTGAATACGTACTGAGACGAGAACTCAGAAGGACATCTCGTGCACCCTCCGTCATTCGAATAAAGCAAGAGCCTCTGGACTAAAATGGACATGTTTCTTTATGCAAAAAAAAAAAAAAAAAAAGGAAAGAGGAAAAAAGGGGGACGTTTCATGTGCAGTTTGGACTCCAAACAAGTCCTGGAACCTAAAATTGAATAAAAGACACATTTATATCAAATATAGAGACCACACCTGAATTCATATGGGAACATTTGGAATAGTAGTAATAATAATAACCTCAAGGTGTAAAAGAAAACATATATATATAATATGTATGTATATGTATGTATGTACATATATATATGTATGTATATGTCAAAAGGTAGGAAATGCAACAAAAAAAAGTGGTAGATGAGGTTGGTGCTGTGATGGCCATTAAGTGTCCTAGGCCTTACTCAGGCCCACTTAACGGTATACAAGCCATTACCATTGGGGGATACATAGACTACTCTTACACATTTTCCATTGCCAAACAGCCATCCACTTTTTAGTGTGTACACCTTGATTCAACTTTATTTGCATATGGAGGTTTATGTCTGTCTTTTTTAGAGGTGGATGGGCAGGCGTTCAGGAGACGACCATCCATTGCATTGGAAAGCTAGTCGACTGAAATTTTAAATGTAGTTTGTACAGAAGTCGCACACTTTTTGTCTGCCCTCACAGATGTGAAAGGTTAACTTTTCTTTTGAATGAGTTTTTGTTGTTGTTTTTTGTTTTGTGTTTTTTTTCCAAAGGGGGCCAGAATAATTAATATTTGGTAGAGATGCTCTGGTTTGAATCTGCTGCTTTCCTACAATTTTTCAAATTTTATAATGTATTAAATACAATAAACTCTGTTTAAAATAACGAGGGTCTGATTTAAACCACCGAAAGCAGGGAGGTGGGGCGCCGTCGAGTGGCGCACCCCACGTGCTGCGAGCGGATGCAGAGCAGTGAGCAATCCCGCCGGCAGCGGGACGCTGCGACGCCAAGGCATGGCGGAGCGAGTTAGAGTTAGCAGACGCTGTTGTGGGTTTGCGTTGCAGGAGCTGTCTGGTGCGCCTTATGTTGCTGATTTTCCTCCAGCGCTGTTCTTTTAAGCTCTGCCCCAGTTTAAGGAGAGGCTGTTGGTCAAACTTAAAAATAGAGCCAGCTCAGCCCAGACAAACCAGTCAAGAAAATGATGCCTGGTTCTGTAAATGAACATGTAACCGTTAATAGTTGCATCATTCCTTCTTCAGGAAGGAGTTGACAGCTTTAGCTCTCAAATACTTTGCTCTGATGAGTGTTAGTCAGCCTGTTTGTTTTTTCATGTTGTTAATTTCCTGTGTTTAAAACAAACGTTCTTCTCTCCAGAAAGTAGGACTGTCAGCCCCTCGTGTTGCACCACCAGCTGCGTTATTCTCATTAGTAGGCGGTAAGTTCTGTGTAGTTACCCTGCGAGCTGTGATTTTGCCAAGTCTCACTGAGATCAGCTAGGCACCTGCTTGCTTGCTTGCTTTCGGTGGGATTTTACAAACGTGCCACGTAACGGTGCTGCTGCACAAACTGTTCACAGGTTGATGCTTCCGTCATGGGACATGCACCAGCAACCACGTTCTTTCATCCAAAGTATCTTTTTATGCAATATTACGGAATATGACTGTATATTCATCTGAGTATGGAAATTTCTATAGACTCAATGGTGCAGGCATTCCATTCATTTTGGTGACACTTTGCTATTTATTTAAGAAAAGAAAAAGAAATTGTTAAAGTAAATATGTGTAATGAGGTTTTTAATATAGTCTGATAACTCAGCATTTTTCTGTTTTTTATTAAAATTTGTCAGAGGGCATACTTAAATACTTGTCTGGCAGCACATATCAGTGTGGTCTTGAAATTAAGGAAACATGGAAATGGGTGGGGGGGACACTCCAAAAATTGAAGTTCATTAGCTGATTATTAGATCTTCATGTAAAGCTGATCTGTTGGTACATATTTACACAATACTGGAACAGCTGCACTGTTGGAAATGCTTGTTTTCAATTAGCAGCAAGTAGCCCTCTTACATAATAAACAAACACTTGCTTCTCCTACCCCAAATTTGGTTGTTAGTTTGCATAGAAGTCAGAAAGCAAAAACCATGGGAAATAAATATTTCTCACAGATCTCCTGACTGTTGGAAGCGCTACGAAATTTGTGATGCTGAGAAAGAGGTCAGTCCCACGAATCGCGAATGTACTGATGCAAAGCGGTGTGAAGCTGCAGAGACTATTTCTTGCAGAAACCCTACCCACGCTCCCCAGCGTAGGGGTCCTTCTGTCGCCCCCCAGGAGCGGTGTACCTACCTGAGGATGTGTTTCTCCTGTCTGTAAAAGCCTGAACGTACTCCCAGATCCCGACGTGCCCCACTGGCTGCAGCGTTCCCGCGCTCAGGCGCCGGCAGAGGTGTTGGAGGGGGATGCTTGGGCAGGGGCTGCGGCTCTGCATCGCCGGCTGCCCCCCCCCCCGCCCCTGCTCACCCCTCCAAAATGGGCACCGCAGCTCCTGCAGGGCCAGCGGCTGGGTGCAGCGGGCAGCGCTCCCGCGCCTGGCAGCTGCGGTGCGGAGCCCCAACGTGGGCGAGACGGGCAGTGGCAGAAGAGCTCGCTGGGTCTTCCCTCCCGCGTTCTGCCACTGATGCCGTTTGCCGTGTTGTTTTTGAAGCGCGTAGGTTTTGCTAAGCTGGCGTTTTACTTGTTCAGGACGTACCTGTCCAGCTCAATGGCACCGAAGAGGCCGTTGCGCCCTGTCCCCGACTGGCCGGTTGCCCTTCCGCTGCATGCGCGGCCACCGCAGATCGAGTCCTAAGTCGCTCACAGACCCCGAATGTCAATGTCGCTGCACTTAGGTAGCAGTCACGGAGTAAGAGGCCATGGGTAAACAAAGCAATGGCTAATGACAAATGATATGCAGAAATAAATTAGATGTAGATTTTAGACAGCAAATGAGAGTTGTCCTGTTTGCAATTGAGGCTCATAACAATGTGTGTTTAAAATGTTCTTTAGAAAAACTGATCGACAGACAAACGGGCAATAGATCCAGGAAGGGTAAAAGAAAAGAAAAAAAAAGGGGGGGGGGGAACCAGACTATGGTCAGCTCTTTTCTGGAGGTTAGTAATTTTGACATCTACAATAGTTTATCCAATTTTTTTTATAAAAGATATAACTGCATTTTATGCCATCAGTGGTGTTTTATTTAACTAACAAGTGGAAGAGTAGCAGCTAACAGTAGCTGCCAACCTTGTACTTCTGGTGACCTGAGTGAGCAGCCGCCAGGAGAACGGCCATGGACACGGAGAGAGTGCGAATACCCCACGACACCCCTCCATCCAGTGAGACCCCGCAGAGGAACTGTCTTCATTGTTGCTTTTTGTAATGTTAACGCCGGGTATCTCCAATAACCATCACCCCAGGGGTTAGTTCTTTTCCTAATGCCTCCTTAATATACTACACAACTATGTAATGTAAGTATAGATCCCGGCACACTTGGATGAACCTTTAAGGCTGTTAGCGTCCTGTTGAAGACGGTCCTACCTGGTGAAACCAGAGCAAGGTAAATTAAGCAAAGTGAAGTCCCACTTAATCAAGGTGTTAATCTCTCTTTTTCTTTTTGGTTTTTTTTTTTTTAGAAATACTACTCATAAACAAGTACTACTAATATTTTACCTCCAGGTTCTTATGGCCAGGTAGTTTGGCCCAGCTAGTATGTCCTTCCGTTGCTGTATGTCTAGAAGGAAGCTTATAATTTCAGTGGTTGATTAGCACAAGCTTTTATAGTTAGAACATTATCTTTTGGTGTCTGATATAATCCTGTTCCCTCTCCTGTTACTGTAAAAAAAAAAAAAAAAACAAAAAAAAAAAAACAGGTTGATCTTGCAGATCCATAAAATGAGAATCCATAATAAAATCCAATGGGGACAACCTACTACCATGTGAAAACATGACATTTGAAACACCCATTCAATTATTTTTCTTTATGTTAAACAAGCACTGATTTCAATTTGAAGAGAAACATTTTGTTCATGAGCCTAAACATTTTTGCAGCAGCCTTTAAAATTGGTTGATATACTAATTACAGGATTTTTACCATCACCCACATGACTTGTCAGGTGCATTTTTCTTTAAAGTTCCCCCCCCCCCTTTTTTTTTTTAAGTATTTGGAGAAGGAGAAGAGTTGGTTTTAGGCAGAAAAAAAAGGATTTTTTTATTGACCAATGGTCAGTTTTGAAGAGAAATAAAAACATTTATTTCTGTCTGTCATTTCTTGACTGTAGAATTCTATATTATGAAATATTTCTAGGGACAACTGGTATTTATATGTAGGCATTCTTGCTGCCTGAGGTTTATTTGCAGTGGAAATGAAACCAAGAAACCCTTAGGCCCTGTAGACCAGTTGCTTTTTCTCAGGCTTCAGTTTGAGTGGTTTATTATTTCTTGAGGGTCTGGAGGGATCGCCACCACCAAAAATCAATACTTTGCAGCAAGTCCCTGTGTTGGCTTTGGCTGCTGCCTCATTGATCTGGGTACTGAAGACCCCAAAACAGACTTGGCATTTTGGGTCCTCCGTCTGAGACTGAGACTGTTCAAATAGTGTCCCTATCCTTCATCCAATAAAGATGCAGATGCAAAGCACGAAAATTGATCCTGGAGTTGTGTAGTTGTAACCCGAGCTGGTGGCCAGCTCAGGGAGCTAATCTCCGTGCTGGTGGAATGTCAGCGCCAGTCCCCCGAAGCATCCTCTGCTCGTGCAAGTTCGGACTCCAAGATAGTAGATAGTCTGTTTTTCCTTATGTCTGTGATTTTATTTTTTTCCCCTGTAGATTTGTTGGCTAGCAGATTAAAATGTTATGCCCCTGAAATAATTAAGAGTATATTATTTTCTAACTGCTGTCAGATGTGAAGGGCTAGATTCCCCTTCTGCCTTTGTATTCACAGTGAGCAGTGATTCACCCCTCACCTAAGGTATGGACTGAATTACAGATTTGTGGAAAATGGGGATTATGTGGAGATGCGCAGAACGATGATCAGCTCTCTGTGTTGTACGGACAAAAGTTGTATGTTATCTCTAGTGTGCGTTCTTTTTAAAAAACACAGTATTTTCCGCTGCAGGTCAGAAGAAGTGTGATTCAATTGGACTCTTATCTCACAGCCGCACTGAAGCTGTATGTTCTTGAGCTCTTCTTTTTGGATTGCCTGTAAATCTGATGTGTGACTGACCCGAGTGATCTCCCTTTGTGAGCGATCTGTGCTTTAGCCCTTGTCAAACTGAGCCAGTCTCTACCACTGCTCCTCAGAGTACAACTCTGGTGTGCTTTTTTCGGGTGAGCAGTGGGAGGGAGGGGAGAGAGAGAGAGATTTGTCTCTGTACTCCTGAGTTCGGGCTGATAAATGATCTCATCCATAACCCCAAGTGGTCTTCTGGTTTCTGTTCTATGATGTAGCTTGCCAGTATTAGTCTTAATTTTTCTGAGAAAAATACATAATGTGGGATGCCTGGCCTTGCCTGGTCACCATTACGAAATAGTTTAATGTTGAGTATGGCAATGTATTAAGTGCACACTGTGGTTCAGACATTTTTTTAAAACAACAACTACATTTCGTGAAGTCCCCCAGACTCTCACTGTACTCATTCTGCCTTCAGTGCAAACCAGGGGGCTCAGGGAGGATCGCAAATGGATGTTTGACATTAATCCCAAAGAAATTAAGCTCAACAGAAAAACAAAACAAAAAAACCCAAAACAAGCATAGCATGGACACAGGATCTAAAGATCTGTAGCAAGGATTCCAGCAATCCTTACAGCTTCTGAATAAATAAATACTTCAAATCTGGATGCCTTGCATTAAATACATTTATTGCCAGATAAACAATGAAACTAGCTGTGCATTTTTTCCCCTCAGTTTTGTCAGTTCAGGAGGCTTGTTTTTCTTCTGCTTGGGGCTGTGCCTAGGCAGCTCAAGAGTAATAATTTTGGCCCTAACGCAGTACTTCGTCTCTTCAAAGCATTGTACAAACCTTCAATTAAGCATCTCTCTACCTGCAAGGGAAGTAGGTAGCAATAAGCTCATCTTACAGCTGCGGAAACTAAAGAGGATCGACTTCCAAGCACTCTGATGGCAAACCACACTTCAAGATTTATGCTTAACTGCCACCACATCTTTTACAACCACTCTTAGAGTGTAAAAGACTTTGAAATCAGTGCGGTGCTATGACTCTTTTTTTTTTTTTTTTTAAAGCTGTTCAAGCAAATATAAGGCGTCCATGAGATGTCTGAATAGGCTTTAAAAATACCACTACAATCATGTTAGGCTTGATACTCTTTTTTTTTTTTTTTTTTTTCTAATTCCTTCTCAACTGAGAGAAAAATAAATGAACAAAAATCCTCTCACCTTTCATGTTTTAAGTAGGCTCTACTAATGTCTTCATTTTGCTCTGGCTCAGCTCTTCAGTAATGACTGTAATTTTCTATGTATGATATTTCAGTTCACTACCACAGAACTCAGCCATCACAGGAGGGAAAAAAAAAGAAAAAACAAAATATCCCTGTTATAATTTGTGAAAGAGCTTTGACTGTTCATAGGGATCACAACAAAATCCAGATGTGCACCAGGATGGTCAATGGCAGGGATGTTTCGAGCTTGGCTGCTAACATTAGGCAAGGCATGTCTGGCTAGTGGCTTCAGATGTTCCAAAATCAAAGTTACAACACTAGGGAACTAGGGCTTAAACCCTTACAGACTATCGTCTTCCTTAAGCGTCTGCTCATCTTTCTCATGGTTGTGGCTTTTGGATGAGTGGTTAAAAACCTGTGCTATAGTATCAAACGTGAGCGATGCAACTATTCCAGTAGAAAACCGCTTGGCTCAGGGACAACTGTTGTGCAGAAAAATTCTCTTCTGATGCATTATCGATAGACGTAAGTTAAAGCCATAAAGCTTGCAGCTTTATCAGGCAATATCTACTAAATCCTGGAAGCATGTAAGATAACCTAAATGTAATCTACTGCATACCAGCTCCTTCAGTGATGGATAGCAGAACAAAAGCAGGACTAATGAAAAATTAATGAAAGCAGTTACTTCCATAAGAAAAATGATCTGTTTTCTCCCACCTTTGTATTGATTTTAACTGGCCCTGTAATTGGAAGTGTGTAATTTTTTCCTAAGGTAAAGAGGATTGAGGGTGAGGGAGAGTGAGCATATAATTCTATTCATGTTTGTGACATACTTTCAGGCTACAAAAACAAAGCATTTTCCTTAGGATGTTGAAGCTGCCTGGGAATGCAGACTTCAAGCATATTTTTTCGGCTCAGGCAAACTGCCATGCTGTTTGCCTGAAACCAGATCTTGCATGAGCAGAGTACTTTGAAGGCTAGTGAGGAAGTACAAAGAAACAATGTTTAAGAAAAATCAAATATTGTGTATGTAACTTGGTGTTTTAACATGTTTCATGCATTCAGGTTCACTTCTGATTGATCTTCCTCTTGCTGGAAGGAAAAGATCCTCCAGCCACTCTCTAGAGAGTTAAATGAGCATCAGATTCCTAGAAAGGACCTTTTCTGTGTGACCAAACCAATTGCATTGAGGTGCTGCGTGCACTGGCTCGACAGTGAGATCGCTAACATTTGTTGTCTCACCACCTTCCCACTGATGCCTTTAAACACAATTGTCTTTTTGTCTAAATTTAATAGAGCATTTCTGATTTTTCAAATACAGCTGCACAAATCAGTCTGATCTGCGACTCTGCTGTAAGCTGTATATTAAATTATTTTAAGTCATTACCTGCTTAAAGTTAATATATCCATTGAGCCCAAAGGGCAATGCCAAGATGATAAATCAATCAGGCTTGTTTGTTTTGATAGAAAACAAAAATTACCTTTCACAGAATGTTTAGGAAATGTGTCATTCCTCTTCCCTGTTCTGTATAGTATGAGTGAGTTGTCTTCTAATCTATTCCATGAAACACATCAAAGACATCGGGGCTGTATTGTGATGAGCAGACAAGAAGCAAGATGTTTCTGTACATATTGGTCGTAAATGTTACTTTTTTATTGTAGTCTTTTTCTAGAATCTCTTTGCCAACCTGCCTTCATTTAAAACTTACTTACCTTGCTATATATGTACTTTTTTTACTATGGAGATTCAGACATCCTTGGCTGTTGCTTGTTAGTTATTGTTGTCTTTCTCCATGGCCTGATAACAGCTGCAATAAAAGGTGAATGGCCCCTTTTGATACATGTCATTAAAAATTAGGTCATTTACCTCTCACCAATATTTGGCTTGGCTTTATTTTTATTGCAGCAGTCTCCACCAGTCCAGTGCTCTGCAGAGTGGTCCTCACTTAGCGTGGGCAATGAACCACCTCCCTTTTAACAGTGCCCTCTCCAGCTAGCCAGGGGCTGCTGAAGGAGCAAGTGTTGCGAGAGCAGCATCACTCTGGGAAAAAAAAAAAAAAAACACCTAAAACACACCATTGTTGCAAAGTCCAGGTAGATGTGTGGCTCCTCCACCCCACAGCACCTGGCGCTCGGGAGCTGACAGGGCAGAGCAGGGGCTCCCTGGGGGGTTTGGGATTGTCCTAGCCAAAGAGGGCTGGTAGCCCAGTGCCAAGCTCCTGGCACCACCTTTGAGTCAACTGCTCCAAGAATGAGTCCTCTCAGCCTCAGGATTAGGAACTGACATATATGGGAAACATTTGCGAGGGGAGAGAGAGCAGTATGGTCCTATCCCTCCTATTGATACTTGGTATCAAGCACCTTTTTGCGGAAGGATGCATCCATAGTGCAAAAAATTTCCCGTGACGTGATTATGCTGTCTACAGGAGTGTGTGGACAGGTCAGAGGAAGCACTATCTACACGAAAGAACGCTAGGCTAAACCCACTGCTCACAGTGCCTTAAATAAACTACCAAGACTTGTTTAAAAAAAATGCCAACAGAGAAAGCAGGCGAGAAGACCATGGGAGCCTGCCATGAAAAGGCATGGGGGTGTCCCAGGTGCCACCAGTGCTGGTAGAGCATGTAACACATGAGCAGGGAGGAGAGCTTCACTGGAACGGGCCCAGCTGTTCCTCAAGTCACAGTTAAGGCACCTCTGGGTAGTTAGCTGGATGGAGGGCTTGGCATGTTCTGCCCTAGCCCTTCTGCTCGGAAGCTTGGAGGGGAGTGCGGAAGTCTGGGATGTAAAAGTAGACTATGCAAGGAAGAAGACCACGTAAACAAAAAAGGGTCTTACTGTGGGAAAATGAAGCTAAATTCATCAAAAAACGTTTAACAATGAGGTCATAAAACTAGCATTAATGAGCGTTTAGGATCACTAACAGCTTTGGTATTCAGTTTATGTTTTGGATGACAGGTTAGTGATGATAAAACTTAGGAGTGACAAGGGCAAGCACAATGTTTGTGTGAGGAAGCGATCAGAATGCGCTTTTTTGTTAGCATGTAAAAGTAGGAGGAGGGTGATAATTTAAAAGCAAAACATAGCATGTGGAGGGGGAAAGAGTCTTGATAGCTTTCATTCTTCACAGAAGAAAAGCAGTTACAATTCCTTTTGTTGTTGTGAAAAAAAGGACAAGCCAGCCACTTTATGCTAGGTAAAAAAGAAGAGCCATCCTGAAAAAGCCTGTTTTGTTACAGATTATGTTTTAATTATTTTCTTCTTCCAACATACATATATTAACTACAAAGTCTGTCTTTTCTCTGGCCATCACTTTTAAGACTATCTCGCTCAATGTGTGTTATGGACTGTTAAGAAAATTCATCAAAAGAAATAAAAACAGTATGTATGTGACTTTTAAAAAAAATTATTTATACCATTGCATGACTGTTTTTCTTTAAAATGAATGTACGCTTTCTGTCTGCCCATTCCCCCACCTCACACCCAGGGTTTGATTGTGTAGTTTAGAGAAACCGTGGCCGTTTCTGAGTGAAGGTTTGCTCTGGGAAAGGCAAGGAGGGAGAGCTTCTCAGCTCCCCGTGCTAGGATGAAGTTGTTACCCTTTTGCAGGAAGAGCTTTTCTCCCAGGTGGCAACTGGGCATCCTCTTTAAACAACATACATAAAAACAGAGCCTTTCAAGCAGGATCTGAAAATGGCTTCCCTTTCCAGCTTGCAGTTTTCTTTGTAATGCTGTAGTTGCCACAGTTCTCTAGTCTCCTTGAAAACACAGACTAGTCTACATGTGTTGTCTCTAAAAGGAAAAGCAGCAGGGAGAAGGCTTTCATGCTTCCTTGCACTTCTTGGAGATCCGACAGGACATCACTATGTTTCTTCCTCCAAATGTCACTCTTAGGTTACACTGTTTGTTTCTGGAGCATCAAAATCATCCTGCATCTTCTTATAACTAAGATAGCCCTTCATTCTGCTTTCCTTCCTTCATCACATTATCTGGGTTTTTAATTCTACCGGCCAATTTTTTTTCAGCTGACATTGATCTTTTACAACATTTTTTTTTTTGGTAGGGAACTGAATGGGGATTCAGTCCTCATGGGGGTTGAAAGCCATCAGGTGCCCGTGCTGGGCTTGATGTAATAAACTATATTTAAAGTATTACTCATAGAAAGCCTGTGAACAACAAGGCTGTAGGTCGTAATTACATCACATTATTGCTGAAGAACAAGCAAAAAGCAGAGCTGCTAGAGAGGTAGGCTCAGCACTCCTGCTTTCCTTTATGGGGCCCCAATTCGGAAAGGCATTTTGGCATGTTCTTAATTTTCAGTACATTAGAAGTTTAGTCTTAATTTCAATGGGACACTCACAGAACTGAAATTGCACATATGTTTCTATACCTCACCAAGCAAAAATACAGATGCCTAAAGAAAAGAGGGGAGAGAAGACCAAAGAAAGCCTCCCCGAATGTTCATTCTTTCTGATTTTTCATTTGTTTTAGTGATGGTAAATTGTAGGACTAAATATTGATTTTTCAGCTCTGAAGAACTGAAGGCTTTGCATCTTCTTATGTCATGTCCTCAATATGCTAAAAAAAGTCACTCCATAACCATGTTTTTTCACTATAAAAATGTGAGCAATTAACACAGCAGGTTCTCAGTTCAATACGTATAATTTATTATAAAATGTATATAATTGGTTTGGCAGACAGCAACTGCACCAACACAAACATAAACCTTTTTATGAATCCATATGTAATACTGGATGTGGATGTATTATTACTACAGCAAGATGTCACGTTAAATAACTGATGCAGATGTACAGTAGCAAATTACTGTTTTTGCCATTTTCATTAAAAAAAGAAACGAAAAAAAATTTTCACATCTCCATTATTTATTGAAGAATTTTTTAATGCACTCACTGCTGGAGCATCTGGGTGTATTAAGCAGATGAATTCAGTATCACATTAAGCTAAATTGCCCACAATGGACAGCTGCCTCATTTCATAGTTCTTGAAAGTCCAAAACATGTTTTGCGAATGTGAGACATTTGTCTCTTCCGCTCCCCGAAGCTGTGCACTGGTGGATATTTCACTGAAAAGCGGGGGGAAGCAGGAGGAAAGCACACTGCTTTGCCTTGGAGACCCTGGCAGAAGAGAAAGGCCAACAATTCCACCGCGCAGGAGAGGCAGCAGGAGCGGGAAGAGAGGCTGAAACTGCACTCCTAACTTCATGATCCAGGACCTCCTTTAAAATCGCCCGGCCAAGAAGCATCTGGTGTGCTCCTAGATGGCTTTGTCCCATGGGGAGGGAGCAGGTTGCTACAGGGGAGTGTGGGAGGGGTTTGTGGGTGCACCTGAATCTGGGGAGAAGACCTTGAAACTGCTCAGGAGACACCAGCAGCCTCTGCAGCACTGCCGTGGCTGAGCCTGGTGGCGGTGGAGCGGGAGAGATGAGGCAGCTCTTCTTCCACTGACGGCCAGCAGCGAGGGCTCTCCTCCCCTTTCCTTCCCCTCTCCTTCTCTGGGGATTTTCTTCACCCCATTGATAGAGTGCAGGACCCAATGGGGAAGACGCTGAGCCCATCTGTGCATCCTCCATGTCTGTCACATTTTTGACAGCTGTGTGCCTCCGCTTGTATCCTCCTTGCACTTCTTTGGCCTCTTCCCTCATGCTGAGGTGGATTTTCCCATGTTTTATATCGTCCTCCTCCCTTAACCCATTTTTCATCATCTCTTTCCAATCATCTGTTTTCTTTCTTCTCCTATAATCCTGTATATTTGGAGAATTTTCATTTGGACTGTTTAACATAACCACTAGATTTGTATTTTAGCCTTGTTTGGCAGGTTAAACACTCCTTTTTCTATCTTATGTTCTGCATTTTCTTCTGTCTCTTAAAATAGGTCAGGGTTGACAAACTTGAGATCCAGCTCGACTTCAGTGGAAAGTTTCAGCAGTGATTTTGGTAGAAGCAGGGGAGACAATTCCAAATATTGCAATATGAATGGCTGAAATTAAGTTTCTGGATTTATATATGGCCAGATTTCCCAAACTACTCCATGTTTCCAGTACCCTGCAGCTCCAGATGGATTTGTAGGTAGAATAATAGTTCTAAAAACAGGCCACATTTCCTTATGTTGCGAATGATGGAAGCAGGTAACAGGTTTGATCCAACTTGTCAGAGCAGGGACCTTAATCTTCCATTAGTGTCTGCTAGGAATCATGCCAAGTACTTGTTCGACATTTGTATTTATGAGTAGTACATTTGGAAGGAAGGAGGAAAAAAAAATCTTTTGCCCTTCCAACTTCACCACTTAGAGGTTCGCTTGTTCCAGGCAAACCAGAAATATCTGTCCTATCAACCCAGCCACTCACACGCTCACACGTTGCCTGACTCTGGTGCTGCTCCACCACAGCTTTCTCATCTCGTGTGTCCTGTCAATGTGCTGCAGCCATCCCTGCTTCAAGCCAACTGCAATGAGGACACAGTGGGTGAAGCCCCTCTTCCACATAGCCAGGCTAGCAGAAATCCATAATATAGATTCAGTTATATGCCATAAAATATGCTTCTACCTGCAGATTTTTTTCTATGACCCTGCTTGCCTCAGCAAGCAAGGCAGGGCACTGAGGCAAGGGGTGGCCACAGGATGCCCACTAAACCTCTGGCATGGCTGCACCAGCAGAGCACCTCTCATGCAGCCCTGCAAATAGGCAGCCAGAGCTGTTTCTAGCCTTGGTAGGGGAAAAAAGACTCCCTCATGATACTGCCATGACAGTCAGATGGTTTTTATTCTTCAGTTGTGAAACATCCCAGAAAAATAATCCAAACTGATCTCGGGAGTGAAAGAAAAAGAGAGCGGCAGCTGTTTTTGAGCTCGGCTCCTTTATCAAATGGTATCTGTTTAAACCCCTTCTGTTCAGTGTGAAATGTCCCACTAGAAAAAGTCCCCTATTTGCAGCTTATCTTTGCAGCAGCTGTCATTGTGATGCTCATTGTTCTTGAAGTTACGGGCACCTGCGTCTCACTGTGATGTGAGCTAGAGGCTCCCACTGTTTATGTCAATGTAAATATTTTTTTTGTTGAGAAACAAAAGAGCTAAAAAAGGGGAGGTTATGGGAATATTCAGTACGAGATAAGAAATCTGAGGCAGAAAAGAACACACCAATTACCTCAGCTCACACACTCATCTGCCAGATGAAACCAGTTTTACCAGCTATTGCCCAAAGGCAAAACACCACAGGGCTTCTGATGTCATGTTGGCCTTTGGTTATGAGCCGAAGTAAATGGGTACCTGGCATAAAGAGAAAAAGGGCTGTGCTACTTAATGCCAGCTTCATATATTTATGTTCATCTAGCATCAATTAAAAATACCTCTGTCTCATTCTGCCTGCCTGCCTGCTAGTGTGGTATTCATTTTCTTTCCATAACTCTTTAGATTGCTTTGCCTTACACTTTACAACAGCAAGAGTTGGCATTTGCCTCTGGCATGGCAGAGGAAGAGAAACCATTTCACTTTCATGCTGCTTTTCCTCTGCTCTGTCTCTGCACAGAGCAGCAAAGGTATTTGATGTGCTTGTTGTTTTGGAGAGGTGATGCACAAGGCCAATGCGACTGGTAATTTGCAGTGCTTCCACAGCATTAGCTTTCTCCTTAGGATTTATATTGAATCGGGAGCATTGCTGGGACAATACAGTGCTGTAGATCTGAACTGTGTGCAGTGTACTCACCTCTCTTTTCTTCTTTTTTGTATTAACCTTCTTTTCTTCTTCTTCTTTTTTTATTTTTATATCAGCAAGACCCAGTGAAGCAGACTTTATGGTGCAATAATTCTGCATGCTTTGGTTATAAATATCCTGAAGCAAAGTTAAGGTTTTTCATATAGCTATCAAAGCAACCAACCTGTGTCTGCTTCAGCACAGAAAGTGAAATGACGTTTTACACATAAAAGCTCATCAGTGGGTGGTAAACGGCCTTGGTCCTAATACATATTGCAAATATTCTGCTGCGGCACAGACTGATGGCTTTGGTAAAATTGGTACTACCTAAGACACAACGATTCGCAGTGCTAGAGGCTATCGTGGGAGCCTCAAGAGGGTCTAAGAAATCCCAGGAAAAACAAGTTTGTACTACACCGTTGCACTACAAATGACTCCTCTTTCTTTTTAAATTTCTGATTTTCTCTTTGAGAGCAAATAATGCTACAAAGTAATTTAAAAATGGAGGAAGTAAAAATCAATAACTTTAGTGATAGCAGTTTACTCCATCACAATCCATCACAATCTCTGATCTAGATTTTCCAAGCAGACTAGTGATTTCAGGGGTTGCCTTTGGCAGGTGCCCAGCATGGTGCACCTTGTCTGAAAGCAGATGCTCAATGATTTCTGAAAATCAGATGTCTTAAGATGAATATTGAAATCTACTAAATATTTCACATTTTCCTTCTGCCTCAGTGTTGCCTGCACTCAAAATGGCAAATACTTCATGATCTGAAGTCAGTGCAAGAACACTGATGTATCACTGGTTTGCAATAGTATCTATTTGAAGGGATGTTTTAAAGCAGTCTGCTGTGCTGGAAGGCTGCTCTTTCTGAACTGCTTCTAGCAAGGATGGGCTGATCTGAGCATTCGATGGCATGATTTATTTATCAGAACTTCAGTGCAATTTTTTTCTCCCCATTGACACAGGATTAAAATTAAATATCCTTAACTGCACAACATGAAAGTATAGCTTAGCTCATTCAGGTGCTTCTGTATTAGATACATGTGTAAGTGATTACTCTTTGCTAGCTTGATCTTGTATTCACGTGCAGACAAAACTCCCATGAGAAGGCTCGCCGGAATCGGATGTACAGATGAACTGTATCTATGCCTGGAGGTGGCAGCAATTGGACTAGGCCAGGGCAAATCTTTGCAGCCTTTGATTCTCAGACGACCCCATCAATAGCTGTCACTGATACTTAGGGGCTTGCCATTACGGCTTGGGTCCTTGGGAATGCATTAGATTTGTGGCCCAATAATTTTACCTGCTGGGCATAATACTGCTAGAACAAGCGTTAAAGCTCAATAGCTCACCTCTTCACTAGTTAACGAAAAATGGTGAAAAGAGATGTGCTCTCTGTGCCGACAGAGCAGCAGAACTGGAGCTGCGCGAGTCTGGCCTGCTCTGCTGAGCGCTGCCTGCCGAGGTGCAGGAGGGGGGCAGCTGGAGCCTGGCATGGAGTGGCCGTGGAGACACCAGCACTGGACAAGTCTGGTAGAGCACGACACACCTCCAAGAGCAACTGCAACATGGAAACATGCTCTCCGTCTTTGCCAAAAGTGTCCCGAGCATGCTGACCCTCAAGATTTGTTTTAACACCCATCTGCTCTAACCCTGCTCAGGGCAGAGATCAGAGCCTTGGAAGGGTGAGATCCTGCTTGTTGGGGTGTTTTTCTCCCTCTCTGTCTCTCTCTCTTGCCCTCTTTTTTTTTTTAAGTTGTAGGAGCACTGAAGCAAAACTTGATGCATTTATAATGAGTGAGTTGTATTTAAAGACTCGTTAAAGGCACGTTGAGCCAGGAACGTCACTTCAGCGCATACAGATTTTAAATTAGCACACTTAGAAGCAGCCGCGTATGGGGAAGGTGCCGCAGAGGGTGGCAAGGAGGCAGGTAGCACATCCTGCCAAGGCCAGGAGGGCACAAGAAGCACCAAGAGCAGCAGCAGCGACTGTCATGCTCTGCCACTGGGGCCCTGCTTGGCCACAGGAGAGGAGCTCCTTAAACATGGGCCTCTTTCACCACTGCCTCTGACATTTCAGTTGCATTTAATGGAGACATTTGAACCCCTTTCCTCTCTCCTGGTCCCTCGAGCTCGCTAACAGTTTCCCACAGAAGCCACACATTGCATTTCAGCCCCGTCTGATGCCAGGGGGAGGACCTGGCTGTTTCCTGGCTTGCCCCTGAGGGTGGTAGCAATACTCCTTTCTGCAGGCAGGAAATGCAGGCTCTCACCTTCCTCCGTGTGAGCGTGGCAGAGCGGTCGAAGCCACCCCACACCTGCCCTCCACCTCACCTCATGCAAGGGCAGCCACTACTTAACCTCTCGCCTGCAAGGGCTGCGTCTTATTTGTGCTACAAAGCTAGCACCCCTTTGCTGCTGTATAATTAAGCACAACCAAAGACCATAAGTAGTTTTTGTGAGCAAGAGCAAATGATTGCTCACAGAAGGGAACATAAAGTTCAGTGGCAGGGAAGATGGGTCTTGCTTTACTTGCACCATTTGAAATTTGCTTCCCAGCACCATCTGGAAAGCCTACGCTCTGGTGGCACTCAATGCTGGCACTCAATGGAGAGACAGAGCAATACTGTTTTTAGTATTTCTCTCTCTCATTTCCCAGTGCAAGCTGTATGGCAGCTCTGGACCAAGATTGGGTAGGAAACAGCATAAGTATGACTTTGCTGGGCAAAGCAGCAAGTTTTGAGGAAGAGCAGAATCCAAATGTCTTATTCAAAGTTGATGAAACCACATTTAAAACATGAGCAATTTAACCACTGCCTACCTCAGTGCTGCAGACCACCAGTGCTGATCAGCAGAGCGCTGTGCCCTGGTTTGGGATCAGGCTGCCTGCACACTTCCTTCCCAAGCATGCTGTTGGTCTGCTTACAGCTGCCCATCAGGTTGAGTCCTCAGCTGGTGACGGTTTGCTCCACACCTCTATTCCAGAAGCTCTAGGGGTCAGGTAAGGCCAACCCTCGCCACACTAGGCCTCTTTTTGCTGTTATTTGGAGGTGATTTTTGTTCAATGACATGACTGTACTGGGACAGGTGAGCTTTCATGTTGACAACTGTCATCAACTCATGGGCCTGTGCAGTGTTTTGGAGCTGCACTAATTTATAGCTCTGCAATTGAGGAGAAAGGTGGGGTCAGAATAGCTGTTACTTATAATTTAGAGCAGGCGAGGACCTTTGAGAGACTGTGCTGTAGCCAGCAGTGGAGAGCCAGGGTAGCTGGCTCTACAGCTCAGTGACTGTCCTTGTGCGAGGGCTCAGACAACACCTACTCTGTGTTTCAAGTGCTTCCCTGGCTCCTTGCCCATTTCCATACTGGGGATGTAAGATAAGTTTTGAGGTTAGCTTTAACTACTCTTCAGGGGTGGATGAACTTCCAGTGGTTATTTGGGCTAACCCTGCTTCACATTAAGTGTTTGTTATTATCAGTTATCAAGTCTCTGGCTAAGGGAAAGGAAAATATCTTAACTGGTCTAGTTCAATCATTCATATTCATTCGACCAAAGCCTCTGGCACCAGCCCTTCTGTATCAACTCCCCAGCATGATCTCAAGGATCCTTTTTTCAATCCTTTCTCCAAGCTCTCTCGTTCCACACCCAAATGAGACCCAACTCGTGGTTTATGGAAAGCTAATTAATTGTGGCATTTTATAAATTAAAAAAAGTTTCAAAAATCATTACATATCTAGCTTTAGAGACAGATCTTCAAAGGATGGTCTGGATGAGACTTCTGGTTCCTTCCCTAAACATCCCAGGCATACGCAGCAAAAGGTTGTACCTGCAACAGCCAGGGCTCATTTTCCCGAGGACTGCCTCAGTTTCCTGCCGGCTGCCCTGTCACCTTGCTGAAGCTCCTGCAGCCAGTTCCCTTGCTTCACGTGCTGTTTGGGCATCTGCCAGCGCACCCCTCTGAACCGCTGGGCAGGCAAGGTGGACAGGAGTGCCCTGCTCCTTCCCAGCGCAGCTTTGGGCGCCCTCAGCCGCTGCATGGCACGGAGCAAGCTGGCTGCCGCTGCCACATCCTATGTGACCAGGGATACCATGCTTTGGGCTGTGCCCTTGCACCCTGCACCCTGGCTCGTGGTATGACTCGTTCCCACCTCGCAGGCAACACGCCCACGTGCTGAGCTGCAGGCAGAGAACAGCGAAATGCAACGACTGTTCACAGCTGGGTTCTCCCAGCGCTGCACAGCTCTGCACAGTATCAGGGAAGTGGGCGATGCACTAGACGGTACAACTGCAGAGCTGTTTTCCTCAGCCTGAGACCAGGCATGAGAGCATGGAGATGGCAGTGCTGTGAGCCAGGGCAGATCAGACAAGCTATGCCTGCGGCTACATGTGCGTGACATCCCAGCACCACTGTTTCTAGGCTGTCTCACATTCTGCTTCACCTTGGCCCCATTTTCCTGGGGAATCTCTGTCAGTGCAAAGCCCATCTCCCAGGAGTGACCTTTCTGTCACTGAAGGAGGCCTTCCCCTCCTGGGGACAGGGCTTGGCCCGGGGACTGCATCGGGAGAAGGGCAGCAGGGTGAAGAACTGGAGGGACACAGCATCTGCACCAGGCTGAGGGGCCATCTATCCATGCAGCAACCACTATTCTGAGCCACAGACTGGGAGAGCTCATCCCTTACCCCTGGCTCTCCCAGGGATGGCCCAGGTAAACATAAAACGGCTGGCTGTGGCCTCCGGGATATTTTGCTGCTCCTGTACAGCAATCTCTCGCAGGCGGCTCTCGCAGCCATGGCAGTGTGAGGAGGGTGAACGGCTACAGGCAAAATGCATAGATGAGGCAGGTGTGGGAAGTGAGGAAAGGTGATCATCCCACGCAGAAGACCCACTGTAAGGGATGCACCACTGGTTACTTTGCAGTGCTCCCAGAAGTCGGTCATGGCAGGAGCTCGTCAGGCAGAGATGACTGCAAACGCAGAGCGAAGAGCTCCCCGGGCAATGGAGCGCTGCCATGGGCACTGGGTGATGGGACCCTAGAAACAGCCACTGGACTAGGACAAGGCACTGCAGGGGAGGTTGCTTATGCCATCATGTCTTCAAAGTTTCTCCTTTACTAGTTTGTTTGCCTGTGTCAGTCTCTTCAAGCATAGTTATCCCAGGGTCTGGGCTAATAGTCATGATTTGAGTTTGGAGTTAAAACAGAATAGACAGGGGGAAAGGGTGGTTTGCCTGCCCCTTTGTTCCTCTTGGAGTGTCTTCTGTCCTTGCAGCTGGGGGGGGGAGTAGGGAGAGATGGTCATCCACCCCAGCTGGGCTCAGAGGAGGACTGCCTGATCCTGAAATCTACCCTCTGGTCAAGAGTCCGGCTACTCTTTGGCAGTCCAGAGTAGCAAGAGCCAGGAAAGCCAATGTGATGGTTTGTGGTGTACTAAGAGCGTGTGTGGCGCAGACCTGCTTGGACTGGGCTGAGTCTGAAGGGGCCTTGTGGAGTATTTAAGGATTTTTGTGATAAAAGGCTGTGCATGAGGGCTCCTAAACATTGCAAAGCATGGAGGTGAGCACAATACTCTGAAAGGACCATGAGGGACTGTACTGGAAGGTGGGCTGGGATCTCTGTGCCAGGGTGGCCTACACAAGGGCCAGCAGACCAGTGCAGATGTAGGCTTTAGTCCAAGGCAGCCCCTGTAATGTTATGTGGGAGCTGAATGCTTTACCAGCAGGGCCCATGAAGGAGAGAGAGAAGAGGTATGTGTCTTGCTGGAAATATCACTGAATGCATGATCTGCTGCCTTCGCACTCACTGCTTTAAAACATAACATCAACCCACATGCAACAAGGTACAAAAAACATGTTTCAAAAAACCATGTGTCTAATTTTCCTTTTATACAGCCAAATTTTCCTCTTTTTGCAATAACTAATAAGTTTATTACTTTGTCCATTGCCTTCCATTAAGTGGTGTAATGATGTTAAATCCAGCTGTCCCGCACTCTAAATTCCCCAAAGTTTGGAAAAGCGGCCTAGAATGAAAGCTGTTGTCACAAAGACATCTAAACATGGTTTGGCTGTTGATTATTACAGGGTTTGTGAAGGGATGGGCTGAAATTGTTAATGCAACTTGGGCAGTTTTGTTACAAACACTGTGGTCAAGATTTTATTACAGGTGTTCATGTGCCTTGATTCACGAAGCTTAAATCACATGATAGGAGAAGCAGCCATGTTACCAATGCTTGCAGAAGCATAATATATATGAAAGTATTTCCAGTGCTTCCATCTCCCCAGAAGTAAACAGAAATTAAAATGTGCTCTAAGTTTGCACACAGAGAGTCATTAAGTTTGTATAGTTAGGGACTAGAGGGAGGCAGGGAAGGGGGATTTTTGGTATTTTTTTTTCTTTTTTTGCCTTGGGCAAAATTTTCAACATTAACTAATTAATGTTTATGAAGCACTTTGCATATATAGTGCCTTTCATCAGGGGATCTCCAAGTATTAGATTATATTATCTGGAAGGCCTCAGGCCTGTGCATACTAGCCCTAAAAAGTATTAGCCTTATAAACTTCAGTAATTCACTTCGGGTTTTTCTGGGGTTTTTTTTTTGGTTAATTTTTTTTAATCTTCTTTATTCTGAAAACATGCTGAGCATTTTGGCTGTGCATGTAAAAAGGTGGTAAAAAGGATGGTGTCAGTCAGAATGACCATATGAAAAATCCAAACCCCGTAACGCACTTCTCAACTCCTCTGATTGCTTGAGTTAGGGTGTAGCAACAGTGCCAAACTTAAATTGAACTATAAAACCCACATGTCAAATAGAGATCAGTAGGAGGTATCATCACTAGTTGAGGAAGCAGCTCTGATTGATAGTTACTGTGCATTATATAGTTATGACAAGGGAGAGAAAGAGAGATCTGATTTGCAGCAGCTGCAGGAGGCAGAAGGAAGCTACCAGGAAAGGGGGAAGAAACTTCTCCTTGGGGGCAATCTGGTGGCTCTTTTGTGCCACATTAAGTTTATGTTACAGAAAAAAAAGGGGTTGGTGGTGGCTGGGAGCAGGCAAGCCAAGGAGGGGCATGAAAATTGCCCAGCTGGCCCAGCTGCAGTGTCTTCAGGCAGTCACTGACACTGTCCCAGGCCGAACTAAGAGGCAGAGTACCCCTAAGCCATGCCAACAGTAGTGAATCTTCCATGTGTCAAATCTAAAAAGCCTGCTTGGGTGTGGGCTCAGCTGATGACTCAAACAATTACTTAACAATAGCTTGTTGCGTGAGTTGACAGAGATGTAGCCAGGTTCACAATGGAAAAAATGTGTGGGCATTTCTGCTTTAGCGAAACACATGGAGAACAGACTTGCTGCTGCATGCAGGAACTACCAACAGAGAAAGCAAGGCCTTGGGGAGCAGAAACTTGACAGGGACAAAGCAGAGGATGTCTTTGCCCTTACTTGCATGTCTTACAGGTGGAAATCCCCCAGCTGAATTTAGTTGGGTAAGGGCTGCTGCTAAGAAGCCAAAGAACAAGCAGCAAATACATTCTTTCAAAGAGTCAGTGGTATTCAGAAATCAAGAACAGAATCATCCCCTACGAGGCCAGCTTACCAAAGCACCCTTGCTGAGCAGTGAAAGTTCACAGCAAAGAGAAGGAAATCCCTCTCCTTCAAAGGAGGAGATTTGAATAGACTGATGGCACACATTACTAAAACCAGATAGATATTGCCTCATGAAAACATCCAGAGAGCTCTTCCAGAGCCTGAACACAGTGAGGAACTTGATGGAGGAATGACTAAAATTACTCATTCAGCGCTCATGGACTCACAGTCTCAGTTCGAAAATAACCACAGGGTACAGCTCCAGTGGGAGAAGCAGTTGGAAAAGTATGCAAGGGGACTGCGAGTAACTGCTTGCCAGGTTGGAGGCAGGGAGCACCAAGGAACTCCAAGGAGTGGAAATCCATTTCAGGACATTGACAGGTTGAGATCAGATTCACTGACTAACTCACAAGATCCTATAGATTTGCAACATGGGAAAAAAAAGACTAGAGTGGATAATCCATGCACCTTGCATGGTGTACTCCCAGTTCCTGGCTGAGGAAGATGCACATGGATCTAGGGAGACATTTGCTTCCTCGATTAAGAATGGCATTACGACAGAGATGCAGGTGTAGAACAGCTCTCCCTGGCACAGAGCACAGCCAGAGGTGACTGCTGTGGAGCTCCACATCTTTTATCCCTGGAGCCTGCACTGTGCACAAACTCTAAGAGGCCATGAATTTGTATCTTCAGTTCTCCTAGAAAGCATAGCCCACACAACCTGCTCTATTGTAGCAAGCAAGACAGGATCATAAGGGCCAACTACTGACTGAAAGTGAAGAGAAGATTAAACTTCCTTCTTTGAAGATGCTACACCACAGAGACTCAGCCTGGTAGCTGCTAGAAGTCTCATCACCTTGCTCCAGTCAATGGTGTAGACTTATTTATGGCATGTGAACCCACTCAGCATTGGAAAGGACTTTTCCTAGTCTTTTCTCTCCCCCTCAGGTAGATGTGGTTTGAGAGAGACTGGGAGAATAAGAATCGAAGGAAGAATTATTTGGGGTGTGGTTAGGTCTGCTCCCTGAGGGCTGTGACAGTGTTAATTTTGTTGGATCTTTACAAGATGAGGGTTCACTTCGCTCTTTCAGCATCTGCTGTTCTACATTCACAGTGTTTGTCTTCCACTAACAAATATGGAAGCAGAACTGTGTATTTATATTGGCAAATGAGACCATCTACCAGATACAGAGCCTCTAACGAGGCAAGCAGGCATGTTTATGAGGTGCTGCTGCTGCTGGCTGTGCGTGTATGTATTATACTCACCTCTTCTTTGATGTAGACACTTCACTTAGGGGTCAGGCTAATACGCTTGGTCCTTCAGGCCAGGATACTCCCACACTTGCTTGTTATGCAGCAGAAAAGAGTGCTTGTTGCTACTAGTACTACCTCCAACCTACAGCAAGAGTGGATTAATTCATGCTCATCAATAGACACCTAGGCACCTTTTCCCTTTCTCTGAACTCAGGAAACAGAAGTTACTGCACTAGGCCCTAGGGAGCCTTGGGATGGGCATGATGGCTGGTAGGTAACCACAAACCAGCTTTGAGTCATTCCTCCCTCTGGAACCAGAACAGCTCTTGCTTATGAGCTACCGTTGCAACAGTTATTGCTCCTGTTAGATTTTAGTGGTTTCACAGCCCACTGGTTACTGTCTCTACCCACTGGCTTGTAAGTAACTGGGATTTGTCTTCATGAGAGAGTGATACAAACGCTTTGATGCAAAATACACTGCTCAGCTTTGAAGGAGAAGGCCTGTGAGGTTTTACCTGTTGCACGGCTGGAGCTCCACCCTTTACCAAAGCAGGTGCACTGCTGACTGCAGAGTTCAGTCTCAGCAGGTCTGGGAGAACTGAAACTCTGGCTGCTCTTCCCTTTTGCATGCAATTCCCTCTAACTCCTGAATGCTCTTCCTGTGACAGGTAATTTGCCTACCTGACGGGAGTACAGGAAGGTCCGCATAGCCTGGGATTTCCCCATGTTTCACACTAACAAGGCCTGATGGATATGCTTATGTAACTGTGAGGTGGGACTTACAAGCAACACGGGGGCAACACGTAAGGGTTCTGCTGAGAACAGTGGGTTCTGCTGAAGTAGAAGATGTCAGTCCAGTGCAGGGAGGCCAATCTAACATGTGTGGGCTCATGAAGGTCTTCTCATGGTGCTGTGTAGGCAACTGTCTTTGGGAGTCCTCTCACACTGGGATTACTTTGCAGGGCTTCTTGTGTGGATAGCTCCAGTTGAGTAGTTGGAGTGTGACTAGAGATCTTGCAGGGCCCAATATAATAGTGCTGGCAGTGACTATGGGACTCAGTGGGGATAGACAAGAAAGGACTTGCAGCAAAGCTGACTTTGCAAGGCTGAATTGGGCAACAGCAATTTAGATCAGGTATAGATCTAGAGGCCCTCAAGTGAGGCAGGAGACTGAGGAAGTTTCCATCTTTTGCCAACACATCCATATTTGGAGATGTGGGTGAAGACTGTTCTCTGCCTAGGTTTTCAGACTCCAATAAATTGGGTGATTTAGTCTAGCATTAGGGAAGCTTGCCACAGCACTCTCCTTTTCTGGTCTTGGGGTTCTTTGGGTGACTTTGGGGAAAGAGGTATTTATTTGTAGTATCTTCAGCTCTGGCTCATAGAGGACTCTCACACAGTTATAAAAGCAGGAGGACAGCCTAAAAGACTGATTATTTTCTAGAAACAGGAAGGGAGGCTAGTTGCGGATGGCCATGGCAAGATTTAGCATTTGACTAAAGTTTCCACAATCTGAAAATTAGATTGTGCTGTTTCTGCTGTCTTCAGGAAGGCAGGTGCTGTCATAGCAAGATGGTGTAAGAAGCAGAGAGTTGCCCTGTGCCGTAGATGCATTAGGACCTTTTCTGACGCTTGTCTGGCTGACCTCCAACAATTCACAGCCTTCCAGAACCCACTCAGCAGGAGCAACTCTCATCATCCTGGGGTGTGCCGTTTTGTTTTTGTGGCACAGGCTACTTACATATTTGAACTGTCTGAAGTGCTGGCTATCTCTTGTTGAAGTCTGTGAGACAGAAACAGAGATGCCACTTCCTTGCTGCTTAGCTACTGGTGGGAAGACTGCCCTTAATAAAAACAGCTGCTCAGTGGTGGACTCTGTGGTCTCTCACTGACTCTGTGGTCCCATAATGGTGGGCTACGTGGGTTCTGTTGTCTGTCGATGCAGCTCATCAAGAATTTGAGGGGTGACAATATCCTAGTGAGAGGGGTGAATAGGAAGAGTGTGGAAGGGAGAGCAGAGCAATAAGACAGATTTAGGGGATTAGGATCCTGGGAATATCATCTCAACTCAGGAGGGAGGACTGTGCAGGGACCGTGCAGCTGGCAAGAAGGAGGCATTCTTATAAAACAATTTAAGCCTTGACTCCAGCTTGTCAATGTTCTCTCCCAAATTGAGGGCATGTAGCTTCCCCTAGAGCTTTGAAAACAAGAAGGGAAATACCCTTCAGAAACTGCCCAGATTTCGTATTTGAAATTCAGACCACCAGTCTTGTGATTCCTGGAGATCTGATTCATGCTTTTTGAACATGTGGGTTTGGCAATCCCATGCTTGCATTTAGAGCCATTTCCCAACCCCTTGTTTTCCCCAGAGGTGTTCTTACTCTTCCCCTTTTTACTCCTGTATACATGAAATAAACTGCTTGGGGGTTAGGGGAGTTGTTACCGATGGCAAAACTCATCTATTAAATTCTCAGTGAGCTGCTTTCACTAAACAACCCTCCCCCTCCAACTTCAGAGTCTAAAATAACCATGGTTAGCTAGAACAACTCCTCCTTTTCTGCTTTGCTTCGGGGTGGGAGATAGACCTTACAGCTCTGCTCAGAAAGAAGTGAGAAAATGCTGTCCCCCCTGATGCAGCCACACAGAGGGTGGTGGACAAGCCCCAGGCTGCTGCACCTCCTCTGAGCTGTCTCTCTGCTCTTGTTTTTCTAGGCAGCATGGGGAGGAAACAGCTAAGCTCCTTCAAACCCATTAGCTGCTCTGGAGGAGAGGTCCTGTGTGTGCACAGGCTTGTAAGCTTTATGCGAGTGCATCTAAAGGCCTCAAGAAAGGAAGGCAGGTTATGTTTTGGGAGACCAAGCATGGGAGTTTTGTCCCCATAGTCAGTCAGGTGGTTAAAAAAAAAATCCCTTTTTCCCCCCTAAAGTCCACTTGTGGGAAGGACTGCATCTTCATCAACATAGGTATCAATCAGGACATAAGTGCTACCTTAGTGCAAAGAACCAATGTTGATTATCCGAAGCCTCTGTTGAGTGCCATTTGGATTCTCATAGACAGTCCGCTGCTGGCATGATAAAAGGCAAAACCCCACACTCATGGGAGTGGAGACTGTTTTCAATTCTCTGCAAGAGATCCCTGCCCACTTGAAGACAGAACAGTAGTCTGAGAATAAAAGGGAGTCCCACTGTGATGGATAGGCTTTGCATGGTGTTAGCCTGCAACCCTCCCAAACTGCAGGCCAGAGCAGCAGGGGAGGACGGAAGCCCACAGAGGCAAATGTCTTACAGCAAAAGCGCATCTCTGAATTGGTTCAGCCCAGCCTGCACTCTCAAACATCACTGCTGGGCCAGGAAAGGTGACCTGCAGGGTTAGCAGATGCAGCGAAATGTAGTATTATTGGACTTGCAGCTAATTCCAGAAAAAGACTTTGTCATGGTATCAGGTATTAGGTACATTAGGAGGCATAAATAGACCTTGCTGTCTTGAGATCCCAAACCTCAAGTTACATGCCAAGGAGGTCCACAAAGGCCAGCGTACTGAGTGGAGAACTACCAAAATTAGCTCAAGGGAAACCCCTGACATAGAGATTTAGATGCCTACCTGTAAGCTGCTGAGAAGTGCTTCTTTCTCATGGTGCTAGTTATAATGAAACCTAACAATAGCAAGTTTTTGTTGGTATTACAGCAAAGCAGAACTTGAAGGAGACGTCCGAAACAGAGCTTGCACTCGAAACAGCTTAATAGTCTAAAATAACTACAGCTGCATGGAACAGCTCTCCTCATTTCTGCTTTTGATCCACACAGGGGTCGAGGAAAGCAGAAACTCCTCTAATCCTGCTGTCCTCACCTGAGGAAAAGAAAATCCATGTCCTTGACACCTTGTAAGAGAGGAGGAAGAGTGAGGCAATGGTGCAGATCTGTATAGGGAGCGCTTGTTGAGGGGCTACAGAAGTCAAAGCCGAGACTCCTAAGCTCTTCAGAGGGAAGGAATGATGGGAGCAACGTTGCCTAATGACTAATTGAGATGACGGACAGAGAAAGTAACTGAGCTCTATTCTAGCTCTGTTGAGTTTGAATTAAGGTCTGAACACAGAGGGAATCCAAGTGCGCAAAATTACTATTTGCACAGAGGACAACAGCTCTGTGACAGAGAGATCTGCACCCCAGTAGCCCAGAAAAATGGCAGCTGAATGTCTGTTCCTGCATGACATGCCTTCCTATAGAAGGAAACCAAAGGACAGTGCCTAAAGAAAGCTGGAGATCGGATGGTAGTTATCCAAAGAAAAAAAATTATTTCAGAGATTGGAAAACTGGAACAGCCATGGAAGCTGAGGGGGAAGGCAAGGTTTCAGGGAGAGTAAAAGTGGCTGACAAGCTATGCAAGATGAAGGTAGCAGTGCCAATCCGGGCCTTTGCCCAGCCAAAACAGAATTTTGCTTGAGTTTCACCTGAGCGCAGAAGTTAAAGCCAAGTCAGAGAGTGTCTGGAGGAAGCAGACATTTGATTCAGTGTTTACAAATTATTCAAAGGGCTTAAAACACTGAGAGGGAGAACGGGCAGTAGTCAGGGAGACCAGTAAAGGAAAAAAACAGGAGGAGCTACAGCATGTTTGTGTTGCAAGAGATTAGGGCAGGCAAAAATGTAAAATTAAGGCAGTTAAGGAAAGGGGCCAAGGTGGAAAGGAGATTCAACACCACAAAACAAGGAGAAGGGATTTTACGTATAAGTGGAAAGGATCAGCTGGGTCATTGCATCCAGATCTCAGACAGCCATGTCTGAGGCTCTGAGCCCAAAGTACCACAGAATACTCATGCCCATGTCCCAAAATTAGGAGCTCAAGGCCTTTATGTATGAAAGGCCATAAAATTATTTTGTGTCATCAGCAGAAATTAGGAGAAATCATAAGGACTTGCTGGTGTCTTAAGGCTGGCTTGTCAAACAGACCTCCACAGGGAAGGACGCATTAAAAAAAGAGCCTGAACATAGTGGCAGATCCAGGAGTGCACAGAGTGATCAGTCTGCCCAAAGTTGGCTTAAACCTCAGCAAGGTCTCTTGGCTCTGGGCTACCCACCCTGCCTCAGTCCATGCACTGTGTACTGAAGCCATCATATGGCCGAAAGCCACTAGACTCAAACCTTGCAGAGCTGAGGGGAAAAGCAGTTTCAGGGCAGCTCCAAGGGCCCCTTGTAGGCTGGGGCTGGGCTGGGCAGGCCCGTTGGCCCTGGGGCAGCTGGATGATGTTGGCTCCTCCTGGCTCACTGCCCAGCAGCCGGCTTTCCCAACAACTCCGCTGCTAGAGCAACTCCTCCGCCTCTCACAGCACAAAGTCCCATTATAGGAACTACAAGGGAGTCACGGCTGGCTCCTGAAACCCTTTGCCCCTGCTTTCCCCAACCTGCCCACCCTACCTAAATGCAAAACTTCTTCAACTTCTTCATACTGAATCAGCACTCAAGGCAGTTGCCAGTTCTATGTGAGTTTAAAACCCTTGTTGAGGAGAAACCTGTATTGTTGGGGAAAAAAATCACCAAAATCTGTTTGCTAGCTTTGAGCCACGGTCAAATCTCAGCTTTTACTAAGAACCATGAGAAGTTTACCTTTGCTGTTAAAGACAAAAAGCCTGAAAATGCTATCTAGCCTAAGTAATGAAAAAGTCTCACTCAGGTATACTAAACTTGGGAACAGTCAGATCTCTGCAAAGCTTTCTTAAGTTTTGACTTGATCAAGACCAGAGAAAAAAAAAGTCTTCCTGACTCACTCTCTTCCCAAGACTGCCCTAGCCCAGGGCATTCTCCCTGCCTTGGGAAGTGTTGCAATATTTGAGCTTGCCCTGAAGATATCTCTCACTAATTACTGGATATCCTGGTTTTATAACAAGGACACAATCAGAGCCTTCCCACAGGTTCTTCTTTATGGCATGAGAAAAAAGCTAGAAATGCTGATTTCTGTTTCAGCATCCACAGCAGGCTACTGTAAAGGGTTGATTAAACACTCAAGGGGATCTCTTTCCGGAGCTATCCTCCCCTGCCCCAAGGCATCACTCACCAACAGTCTCTAAGAAGAAAGGAATTTCAAAGGCAAAAACAACCTAACTTTTAATATTAGCCCTCTATACCCGAAGTTTGGGTCATTTTCAAATTTTCGCTCTGTAATAAAGATGACTAAAACTTTCAAATTAAAAGCAAAGATTCTGAGAGCTCAATGAGATGAAGCCTATTTGAGTTTGTACCACCTTTCAGCCACACTGCAAAAGGCTAATGAATCAGCTGGTGAAAGGCAGAGTGCAGAAAATTCCAGCTCTAGCCCAGATAAAAGGCAATGCAACCCCGATTACCATGTCAGCTCTGTGTTAGGCAGATGCTTACACAGGCTGTAAGCCTGTCTGTGCTTTTCTGAAGCTGGTACAGGAAAACTACTTCCCCACCCCGAGATACTGAATGGAACGTGCTGCATTCTACACATCTGCTCGCTCCAACCTCTTTTAGGATTGCCAGTTCCTGTGAAAACAATACATTTTCCTAAATCTGGCAATGCTTCAGTCATATGGCTGGACTGCAGCACTGAGCTGAAGCTGACATGGTTTTGTTAATTAATCATTTTGGCCACTCCTTCAAGGACAGATGCAATGATTACGGAGGATTTCTCCAAATTTTAAGAAACGTTGACTAAGAAGGAAGACAGCACTGAACTGGAAGTAAAGATTCAATGATTTCTTTCCAGATAGAAATTATTCAATAAGTCTGCTTTATTAAATATGCAGCCTGCATATACATATCCACCTACCTTGACAGATTATTTTTCTTCTAGAGATACACAACTTTTCTGTAAAAGAGAACATCATTTCCCTGCCCAGATACATGCAAACCAAAAAGTACCTGGAGATAGAAGAGAGTTCCATGTTCAATCCTTTGAGTGAGTTCTCCTTTTCCTACTCTTCTTTTTGAGAATGCTACCTGACCAGCTCTTCAAGGGAGTCGTTATTCCCTGCCCAATTTTGCACAGAGTTATCAATGGATTTTAATATATTAAATCTTGCAACCTCATCAAGAAATCCTCTCTTTTCTCTTTCATCTCCCTGTTGCTGGTGTTTCATACCTGGGAACTGTTATAACTCAGTCCTTAAAAGAAGTAGAATATTTCTTTTAAAAAGTTACAAGGATTCATACACACAGAGTATATCTATATTCACACATAATTAACGGAAAAAATATACCTTCTCCTCTCTTCTAGCTTCTAAGAACAGAAATAAGAAACACCTTCAAACAACTGTAAATAATAAACCATGTCATGCTAAATACTTCAAAGTATAAGTGCAAATATTTTAAGAGGCTTGGGGAACAACTACATAATTACAAATTAGCTCTCAAGAACAGATACAGATGATCTGTCAGATAATTCTTCATTCCAAATAGATTTTAAAATAATACTCTCTGTGATCTGGTAAAGAGAACAATTACTTACCGATAACTGCAATTCTTCAAGGAAAACATGCACAGTGAGAGCGTGCATGCCAAGCTGTTAAGATGAAGATTTTTTTTTTGCCTTAGCAGGACCCATGAAGAACTCCCCCCTTCTTCCTCCCTCATGCCAGGGCATAGCTGCAAAAGGCAGTGCACCCCACATGGACTGTAATTCCTCATAACTGCAGAAGCATAGAAGGAGAATGACAGCAAGAAAGTGGAAGGATAGCGGGAAGTAACTTACAGATGGTGTATCTGAAAGAATTGCAGTCCCTATTAAGCAGCTCTCCTCTATGGTGAATGCATGCATTTGCACTATTGCTGACTCCAAATACATTCCATCTATGTATTTGGTAGTTACCTCCAGGTGAGCTTCAAGCACCAAAGATTTAAGATTTCTTAGATGCCACAGCACTGTGTAAAAACAAATGCTGTCACCCAGCAGGTGCCTACAAATGCAGCAGTCTTTCAGTAACACTACTGATGGGCCAAGCCCTGGTGGAATGTGTACTGATCACCCCCAGGGGTGCAGGTCTTGACACAGCCCAAAATCCAACTGGATAATCTGAGACATGGCTGAACTCTTTCATACTTCTTAGACAGAAGCAATTTGTAGAGGAGATTCTTCAAAGAGCTCCAGGACTGTGAGATAAGGGTTGGGGAAGAGAACAGATGACTGGCTCTGATGGGGTCTCAGGCAGGAATTCCAAGTAGGCTGGAAGAAAGCTACCTGTCAGGGAAACATCCTTTGAAAGGTGAGCAGTATCTACAGCTCCAAGGATCTTGTAGAAAACCGTCAACCAAAGAAGAACCAAAGAAGGTGAAAGTCTTGACCACCATGAAACATTTTCTGTGATAACCTGTTCACTACAAAGAAAGTAGCAGCCTGAAGGTTGATGTGAACTCATCTGTACCATCAGCTCCTTTAATTTCAGAATAGTCATTCAACTTTCAAGGCAAGGATAAAGATCCTCCTTTTCTTCCTGCTTTCACTCTAAAAAGCCCTTCAAAAGAAGGCTGCCTGTAGGCAACCTATGAGCTATGAAGTAGAGCATCCTAGGAAGGGACTGGATAGCAAAGTTAGTAACTAATATGATGAAATAGCTACAGATGGCAGTGACCAGTTTGTGCCTGTAGTAAAAGGGAAAAAAGGCAGTAGGGGCAAGGACTGATGTATCTGGAAGGAAGAGACTAGTCTTTTTGCTTATGCCTTCAAAATGCTAACTACAAAGCCAAAAGGTACATTTGCCTAGGTCGCAAAAGGCCTGCGCGAAGTGAAACACTTGTGTTCTGGCTTGGGACTTTCCTACCAGATGAAGGCAGGGCCAACCATCAACCCATGGCAATGAGCCCAGTGCCAAAGGTGTCAAGATAGTTCAGATACGCCAAGGGCTTTAGTCTTTGTACTAAAGTCTGCACTCCAAAACAGAGGAAAGCCTTCACTGCAGATTTATTACCTCCGGAGTTGCAGGCTCCAGCAAAGTCCAGCCTGGACTTTGGGTAACAACCACTGGCTGAGCTCCTAGATGCTAGGCAGACATCACATATGCTATGCACACAGGGGTTTGCGTGTGTGTAGCACATACAGCTTCAGAAACCCAGCAGCCCACATTTGAAAAGTTGCTGAGAGCAAGCCCATTTCATGAAGTCCAAACCCTTGGACAGTCTGCCCCTTAGGACATCCTTATTTACCTTGGTCTTTCCATCTTAACCCTAGTGACTATAAAAGAAGAAGAAAGCAAAGAACAGGGCAAACAAGTGAACTTGGAGAACAGCTGACAGCAATTTTTCCAGGCAAAGGGCACTTGCATGGCAAGACACAGGTGTTTACAAGAGAGTGGGCCTAGAACAACTTGATACAAACAAAAGCCTTAAGCTAATTGTGTCAAAGTGTCCAAGAGAGCACAATGGCTTTGAGGAATCACATAGCAAGGTCTCAAGGGCCCCAGCTATCTTCCTCATTAAACCTAGAAAAAACCTGCAGGGTGTGTTAGCACAGATCAGCTAGTGTCTTTTCCAGGTGCAGGGAAAAGCTGGAGTCAAAGACAGTGCAAAGCGCTGGCAAAGGGATTCAGTGCTAAGGCTTGAAAATGGCAAAAAAGGGAAAAAGCATGAGGTAGGGGAGAAAGTGTACAAGACATTAAAAACAAAACAAAACAAAACAGCATAACACTATGTTGCTAAGATGGTAGGAGTCAAGATCCAGCAATAACACTTCTCTCAATTTTATGTGCTGTTTTCTTTTAAGACAGTACTAAGATATCATGGATGGTTCCATAAACAGCACTGGACTAACAGACCATCTGGAGAGCAAAAAGCACCTGAGTAAGATTTGAGAGCCCTTGAAGCTTCAGAGACATAGATGGCTCTGCTGCTGAGTCCCTAACATCGAACAGAAGCTTCTTGAGACTAGAAGGCATGGGAGCACAATGACAGGATTTTTAGTATTTGCATAAGCAGCAGTCTACCTTTCCACAACAGGTTGTAAGCTTGGGAAAAAGATGGGGAGGGTATGCATAATCATCTCTCCTCAAAGCTCAAGCATCTCCTAAGCACTCTTTCCAAGGACATGTTGTTCTCAGAATCCTACAGCATGGAGTTGGAATGAGAGGCAGGCTAAACTCTCTGGAAGGACAAAAGTATTTATAGCCTTTGCACCATGCCTTGACTACCCCTATCTGAAATTAAGCCCAAAGACCCATCATTACAGACCCATTATTACTATTATTATTATTATTGAGAACAAATGGGAAGAGACAACTTGCTTTGGCAGCAGTAATAAAAGCATGCAATCTGTATGGTAGGCAAGTCAGAGAAATATTTCAAGCATCTGTCCTACATAATTGATGAACAGATACTCTTTATAGTAAGTTATTTTCTCTAATGTATCTTTAAACTAATGAGATATCAAAAAGTTAAAGAGGTAGGCTAGTATGCAGATGCTCATCTTTGTTCTCCAACCTGTGCTTAATTACTTTAGGGTTGCTTTAAAAATAATTTAGGACAATGCTTCCACTGGACACTGTGGAAGTTTGGAGAAGCTTCCTGTGTTTTTACTTCACAGAAAACATGCAAAGTGCTTACCTCTGCTCAGATGTTAAGAAAATAGCCTTTATGTTGACTCACTGGCAGTTAGTTAAAAAAAACAAAAATGTTCTCACTTGTCTAAGTAAGTTTTTGCTCTGTCACCTAGTTCTGTTTAAAAGCTTTAAAATATTAATGATAAACTTCCATCTATTAAGTTTGGCAACTGTGCCAATTTACTGTGATGGGCAGATAAGCTAGGGGGTCTCATTAAGAACCATGCCATTAGTCATGATGACGCCAATTTCAGATGCTAAATTTCTCACATTAGGAAACAGACAAAATTACCAAAATATTATTTTTAATAAAATAATTGCTTTAATGCAGTATTTAAAATAATTTTAAACATCTGATCAATAAGATACAGTACACAAATATGGAAAATGCTGCACTTTACATAAAAAGTAAAGCTTAAGCATTTAATTATACAAAACAATTTTGCCTGATGCCATCAATATCTTGCAAACTATAGCTTAGTCAAAGTACTGCTTTTCATATATATATATATATATGTGTGTGTGCTATATATACATATATAAATAAATCACAGCATTCATTTACTAAATTTGTTTACTACTGTTTCAACACAAAAAACATAACCAATTCAAAACTTACTGAATTTAGTATCTGCAGTGTTTCCGATGGTGGAGGGCATGTTTGAATTATCACTTCAAGTTTTAAAGTAGCATGCCAAATAACCATAGGAAGCTTGTTCCTTAAAAGAAAAGTTTCAGCAGGAAGCAATTCAATACAGTCAGTGCCTTTCCCACTGGTCCAGTCAACAGCCGTGCTATATAGCACTGTGTCATGGGAGGCAAAGTGTTTGGAGGCTGGGGAGAGGGAAATGACCAGGAGGATTTTCCTCCCACCACAAGGCAGCCTTTACTAGTACAGCAGAAAATCTTTAAGTCTATTCTAGCAGTTTTAAGAACCTGGAGCCCTCCTCCTTGTTGAATGGAAACCAGGCAACTGGCTAAACTAACTAGCTTCTATTTAAGAAGTTTCCCTGTTATACCACATTACAGTATTATGAACATTAAGATAATTAAATCAATATTTTCAAAGCAGTGAATGCTCTGTGCTTTGCAAACACTACTTTTCTCCTTAAAAGAGGCTCCAGCTGTAAAGTTTTACAATATTTAATGTATTTCAAGCTTTCCTTTTTTTGCAGTCAGCACAGATTGCTTTTGTTCATTTCTTTTTAAAATCTGTTTGAGGCCATTGCTATTTTTGATATCCACATAAAGAAAAAACATGAGATTTGTTTCCTCAGTTTATCCTTCCTTTTTAGGCTTTTTCACTCGCTGTATACAAGTTTAGTAACTCCAGATTTTCCCAAACATGGAAGTATGCCACTACATGCAACTACACTGTTTGATGTACATTAATCACAGGAATTACCCATTTGTTCACCTTCCCTCAGTTGCTTTCTCAGAGGAGAGGGTAGTTGAGGTGAGGTGGGGGGAAGAGAAAGTGTCCCTTGTCCCTTTGCTTGCTACTTTGCTCCCCACAAACGTTCTCCACTACATTCAGTAGTAATTCTAAACTCAGAAAATTTAAAGAGATGCTGAGTCAGATAGGCAATACATTAGCATGTTGACTGACTGCTGGTTCATGATTAAATACAGCTGTCATGCTATGCAGTGCCTTTAATATGTTAATTTGCTTCCCTAAATAAGACTGGATTAGAAGAAGGCACTACACATAGAACAGATGTTGCAGGCTCTGGAGTACTGAAGCAAGTGACATACATGAACTAGGTACACATATCAAGCCTTCAGAGCCTGCAAGACAGTTAAATGCATGCAGGTAATCAGGTGCTTGTGTGTGCAGTTCGCTGTTTTCACTGGTTTACAGATTGGTTTAAGCCAAATATTATTAAAAACCCCACAGGTGATAAGTTAGGTATTTAATAAAAATGTTTATCTGTAAACAAGAGTTATCCTTACAACGGATCATTTTTCCAGAAATTGGAATTTCAAGACAGTGCAACAATGCTTCAGTGTTTTCTTTGGCAGTAGACAGCAAAGTTGAAATGTAAAACTCAAATCACTTCAAAAGAGCACGGTACAAGGCTAGAGAATGCTTCATCTCCCTTTCTTGTTCCATGCAGAATATCAAGTCCCTGAGACAGACACGGGTTATTCTTGGACGAAGTAACTGTTTTGTAAGGCTAAAACTCGACGATCCAGGAGCAATTCCATTGCCATTCAAACCCTAAAGCCGGGGGGGGGGGGGGGGGGAGGGGGAGGGAAGGGTGGTGAGAGAGGAAAAAAGTTAATATTATGTCAATTTAAGTTTTTAATCAAACTCGTTGGATTGTACTGCCTGCTGACATTCACTTTACATATGTTACAAACCAGCAATCCAGAATTCCATGTACATTGGATACTTTAAAAGACAAAGCAAGTATCTGCCAGTGAAATAGTTTATTCCAGTCAAAGGAATGAAAAAAATTCTAAGTAAAAAGAATTTTTATTTCTAACTACATTATGGTATGATAAATAACTGCAGTTTCACTGAAGTCATACCATGTAAATACTTGCACAGGCAAACAACAGGCTAACTGTGAAAGTACTACCACAGTTTCTACGCAGAGGCCCAGGCTGTACAAGGCTTACTTCCATTTGCAAACACCCAAGGCTCCAGATGTTCGCATCTCTTCTTGAAGAAAACTGTCACTGAGAACAAGCTCTAGCCTTAAAACATGGCCAGAAGAAACAGCACACTCTTGCCCCAGCCATCATTTGTGAATAGTCCTTTTTTTAAGGGAGCAAATACAAAAAGTCAGAGCATCTGTGTTTTTAGAACATTATACTTAAGCCTATCCATCTCAGTCAGCTGCCTTACTTGGTTATGAAAGCACAATTGGTGGAGAGATGATGATGTTTAGTAGTTATACATTCAGGCTATTGGAATGAGCAACCCCCATGCATTCCAAAATGCCCTGAGATTTATTATTAGGGGTGGGGAGGAGGAAGATTATCATGAGCTGCACAATAGACTGGCTACTTATCTTGGAGCCAGTCTATGCTACACAGCCAGTCTCTTATCACTACTGGAGGGTTCTTGGTAATGAATGCAATTTGTACAAATACGAGTGCTCAGTCTCTGTAACTTCAGCAAGGCAATGCCTGCCAGCATCAACACCACTTGGAGATGGTGTTGCTTGGATGCTGTGTTAACTATATCAGTTCTTGCCCTAACACACTCTGCAAGACTTCAGCAAAATGACTTTGCCCACTTTGCTTAGAGAAATCAAGGCTAGAGAAAAAACCCATATATTAGAAACAAATACCAGTCTATAGCAGTGAGTACTAGTGTTGTTAGGGGGGAAAGCATTGAAATTCATTAAAAATAAAAAAGATTCACCAGATAGCACACTAGCCACAGAAAAGCCAGGGCATATAGCAGAAATGGAAGCTGTATTTCTTACTAGCAGCATGCAGGGTATTCAGCATCATTTCATTTGCTTTACAGTCGATACTATTAAACATTATGAAATGCCATCATTTGAAACTTTCAGTTTGTTAAATGGCTTGGAACAAATGTGTGCATGGGGAAGACTGCTGGCCACATAGTGCAGAGAGGGCACTGCTGTCCTGGTAAGAACACAAAAGGGTCACAGTTCAAGTTTGTCATATGACAACCCTGAAGGATCCAGGGAAAAGATAGCTCTGCAATGCAGCTGCCAGCACAGGGTTGAAAAGGAGGTCAATCCAACAGGATGCAGCAGAAGGCCTGAGGCAATGTTATAAATGAAACAAACCCCAAGGGTTTTCAGTAACCCAACAGCAATGTCCTTTATAATTCAAAGAACTTTATGGAGGTGAAAGTATTTTCTCTCTAAATAGTCACTAGATGAGAAGTCTTACCTTTAAAAAGACACAAAACAAAAAACTATCTCAATCTTGTTCACTCCCTTACAAAAATCAGGCAGACATCACAAATCCCTGAGCCTGCTTTGGAAGCTATCAGATCTGCAAGATGTTACAACAAAGCGGAAACTCCAAGCTGCTGGCGTTTGAGAGAGTTACAGATTTGCTTAGTTTTAAATTCTTACTTGTCATGCCCAGCGCAGAGACATGGAATACTGTTATCCTGTAAAAATCATTTCCAAGGCCAAAGCTTATACTGAACTTCTGTTCACTAGGACAGCCACGTCATATTTTGAGTTTCACACAGCACCACACAAGTGTATCACAGCTACTGAAGAACCTCTGAAATGTAGTATTCAATTAGCTACTGAACCAACAGTCACTACCACATCTAAGTTAAAAGAAAAGGTCCTTCTCTCCAAGTGCAAGATGGTTTAAAACAAAGAAAGACAGCAGACTAGGTCATTCTGGTCCAGATCGGGACTACAGAAAGACTTCATCTTGCTGGGGAACTTATCCGACACCATATACCAGGTTGCACAAAGCCTCGTGCGTGTATGTCAGAACAAAGTTTATACAGGGATTAGCACTAGCTCCTTTTAGCCCCTTTCCCACACAGTTGCAAAGCATTGGTCTTTTATGGTTTTATTTTGGATTTTGTAACAAACAGTGGTGGGAGATCTACTACCTGCCTTCTTTTTTAATAAAAGATTTAAGGAACTAAGAACATTCGATGTTCCTGAACCATCTGTACCTCAAAATCAACCATCACACATGTGCCTCTGTCAATATGCAAGAGTCAAGTTAAAAAGCGCCTAACTCTGAGCTCTTCAGCTCACACAAGGAACACTTCAGGGGAGGATCCTCCAGTGTTCAGTTCTCAGAAGCCTCCTCTTGAGTAAGTTCCTGTTGATCAGCAGGTACATTTTGTCTGGCCCTAGGCAACAGTCAGCAGTTCTTTCCCTTCCCTCTCATATACCCCTTCCTGCACAAAAGCTCCTCCAACCCTGCTTTTCAGACCTTACTCAGTACTTGGTAAGAATAACACCAGCCCACTACCACCTGCCTATGCCTTGCTCCCAGACATCTCCATTATGTTCCCTCCAGTGGGGCAGTAAAGGCTTGTGTCTTGCTATTTTGGGGCATTCTT
Organism: Dromaius novaehollandiae; assembly: GCF_036370855.1. Classification (NCBI taxonomy): domain Eukaryota; kingdom Metazoa; phylum Chordata; class Aves; order Casuariiformes; family Dromaiidae; genus Dromaius; species Dromaius novaehollandiae. The sequence goes on along the minus strand of NC_088099.1, from coordinate 120,971,064 downwards.
CGCTGCCATAAAATCTTCAGTGTATCTTAAGACAGCTTAGTGATCCTCTTCCAAAGGAAACTGAAAACTGCCTCTTTTCAGCCAGGTCACAAGTACAAAGATAAACAAAGACACCCCTATATAACAAATTCTAGCAAAGGATACCAAGCTGCAGCCACCTTCTGCTACAAGCAAAAATCAGTGCCTTAGCTGTTAAACAAGCAGTTTCTTTGTTTTTTGAGAAAAATCCCTTTTCTCCTCCATAGGGAAGGCAGAAAAGTCAGTCAACCCAAGGAGTTACTGCCTTTCACTGAATTCCTCTGGAACAAAGACATGGCCCAGCACCCCATTTTCATCCCAACACTAGGACTACACAATCACAGACAGGCAGCACGAGAGCGGTACCCACCAGCTGACCTGGGCATCAACAGCAGTGCTACAGCCAGCAGCAACAGTTTCAGTATCGCTTACAAGCCCGTCTGTAAGCCCAGGTGAGGTACTGTGGCAACTGGGCTATGCACCACTGGAAACTACCCTTCAGAGTACCCAGGCTAGTTGGCTTAAGACTAGCACCATAAGGTTACATGAGCTGTGATCATGCTTTTGGCACATCTCTGGCATCAAAACAAATCAGCAACTTTATCAAATCAAAAACTCCATCTCTCTTTCTTGATCCTCACAGCCTTTTATGTATTCCCATTAAAAATCAGGAACTCTCACTATACTGATTTTTGACAACAGAACATACTGCAGGACTCTAGCATGAGTCTCACATCTGTTTTGCATCTAGTGTTGTTGGGAGGTTGTTTCCTAAACCTGTCTTTGAAGATCTTTACAGCTCTCTCCAGCGGCTGGACCAAGAATTAAATACTGATTCTCTCACAAAAGGCAAGAGAGAAGAACCTGAGATGAAAGTGTTATCATGAACTTAAGGTAGCAAGCCTTGCATGACAAATCTTTTCCTTTACCTGAACCACCATCATAGTCTTATTTCTAGTCTCCAAAGAATTTGAAGCATATAATCTAAGAGTTTTAATTACTGACAAGAATATCAAAATTGCTCAGAGATATTATATAGGACATGATACAAAGCTCACTGAGGCCAGCATAAGCCTTCCTTCCCACAAGTATGGGGCAGGCCCCCAGTGAGCTATTCCTGGCAGAATATGTATTCCCTTCTCAAATTCAATGGCTTCACACCAATTACATTTAAAATTTTAAACTCCTAATCCTATTTTCTGTGGAGCATTTTAAGGGAGCAAACTGTTCAATCAAATGTTAAAAGTAGAGTCAATAGTTCTCATTTTAATTTTTGGCATGGCATAAATACTTCCAAGTCTCAGAGCTAAGATCCCAAGAGAGCAAACCATCATTGCAGCTCTGCTGTGCATTATAAAAATATTACCAGAAAAAGGAAGCAAAGTCATGAGATAGTTTTCAATGACATTTCAAAATGCTGAAAAATTACAACTGTTTGCAGTAGGGACTTTGTCAGAAGGTGGTAAGAACATCAGAACAGATACTCACATTGAGATCCAACTCCCAGCTCCATCACCTGTGGCCACATTGATGTCTATGTACCTAATGTATCCTGTACACTAGTTTCCCAGCTGTAAAATGTAGAAGACACTGCCTCATAAGAGGAAAAAGTAGTAAAAATCCATTAATGCATTGTGAAGTGCTCAAGACACTTTCCTGGATCTTATCTGGCAACAAGGGGAATGAAAGATAACCTGCCAGAATTGTGAAATTTGTGCTTATATGAAGAAGTAAGTGCATAATACAGCCCAGAGAAAACAAAGTGAAAGAAGTTGATACTACCTTGGTGACAAGCCAGACTTGTGATGCTGCCTATTCTAACAAGCCTCAGTCTGTTGGAATATACTCCCACATTCATAGTACTAAAATACTACATTATTCAGAATGTTTATATAAATATGATTTTTTTTAAAAAAAACAAAGCTTCCCCCTCTTTTTTTTTTTTTTTTTAAATCTGTTGTAGACCATTAGGATAGATCAAGTTGACATCTGAAAGGCTTAGATCTCTATTTCCAGACTGTTTCTCATGCAGCTGAAAACAAATATGTATATTTATGATGTTATCTGTAGTCTACAAAGCAGCCTCACTAAGCTGTTGAATATATATAATAATGTTACTCAACTACACATTTTCTTCCTCAGATTTCATTGCAACATTCCTGCAAGTCCTCTCAAATGTAGGCAACAAAAATGTTTTACATATTGAAACAAATTACTGCAAATGTAATGTCAGTTTATTCACTATTATGCTCAAGATTCATATACACATGTCACTTTGTATGGCTACATCAGATGCTTAATCTGTACCTGGAGGTAACAAATACTATACAAATATGTCATGTTAGTTAATAGACGATTATTAAGCTGAAATTTTCTGGCTCTTTGCCACATCATTTTAAGCAATGTATTGTCAACTAAATTATAAATCTCTTGACCCTTCACATGTCATCTACATTTGTGTGCTACCAATATGTTCAGCCTAAAGCTACAGTGCAATTAGTCATTTAAATTGCAGATATCTTTCACACATAAGACGAATTAAGTTCATCTCTAGCACAGAGAAAGCACGATATGGGCCAATGAACGGTGCATCTGAAGTATATGAATGGCAGTCAAGAATATTTTAGCCTATTTATGTGGGAAAAAAATCACATCAAGGGTATGGCCTAGACTGACAGCAGCCAGGAAACTCAGAGCTGAAACTGAAACTCTGTCTGTAGCTGACAGGATGTGCTTAGGTCTTGCGGCAGATAAAGATGCTGAAGCTATCTTTTATAATTACAGCACACTTCTAACTTCCCTTTTCCCAAAAGGTATGACTACCCTGTAAATTCTTCAATTGTCCAATAGCTTAGAGAAGAACTAGAAACTGAAATTAAGGGTCTGCATATGTTAAGCATATGCAAAGGGAAAAAAAAACCCTCATATCACTTTTGACCTAAGTCTCAAAAGGGGCTGGGAAGGAATAGGGGGAGTAGTGGCAGGAAGAAATCCCTCAAGTGTAGAAATAGATTTAGCACCCTGGCTCTTAACACCTAGATACATGCAAATAGTCTAGGTCCATTTAAAGTGGTTGCTTTCAAACTCAATTTCTGCCATTTTTGAGAAAATACTTTAGCACACAACCATGTACCAATGAACACTGGCAAGCACCAGGCAGGCAAATCAGCTGGAAGCCTCTCTGTACCCCACAGATATACATGTGGCAACAAACCTATTGCCATTCTCAACAGAGCCAAGTTCTAAGTTTAATTCAGGTTTAAACACAGCCACATCCTTAACACCAATACTGAAGCTTATGAATTTATGCTAGTGCATTCTCACACAGAAAGACTCTCTAGAAGAGATTATGGTCAAAGAGGTGCCAATAGCTTCTACAGCTATCATTTAAAAGAGTGTAAACCCACACACACCTTAATTGCCACACATCTCTCACCAAATGCCAAAAAATCAAAGTTATTTGATCAGCACAAAGGGGGAGAACAGAATATATCTCTTCCCAGTCATCCGGAAAACTCAGGGGTTTTCTTTGTTCACTTTGCAGGAAAGGACTTCTTGCTCTAATGTTTAGCTTTTCATAGGTCCGCCTGAAAAGCACTTCCAAAGGTTTAACATGCAACATACACAGAACATTTCATCAACATGCATATTGGCATCCTAAGCCATAAAGCAAGAAGGTGGAATTTAAGGTCTGCTGTCGACGACCAGATACTGCAGAGGCCTCGACCTGAAAGTGAAGGAAAAAGTCTGCTAGTTTTCTCCACCCACAATCAGTATTAAAATGGAACTGACTAGTGTAGAAAACAAGATATTTCTCCCATTTCCTTTTGCCTAAGTACTTCCCAGAAGGAAATACAAGCTTATTTGGGAAGTGTTCTATTAGAAGCTGTACATCACCCTTCAGGTGTCACATCATTTTACACACATTGACCAGAGCTAGAAGTTTTACAGAAGAGAAAGTCTTTGAATAGCTATGCACTGACCTCAGGATACCAGCTACACCATTTACTTCTGCAGCAACTGCATGGTGTTTGGCACCACACAGACTGCAGAGCAGAGGGCAGCATCCTGAGAAGTGCTTTAGACACTACCTTCCTCATCACTGCAATGGTGACTACTGTGACAGTGAGAGGCAGCACATAGATACAGCTGCCTGATGCACCTCCAGTTCTGACACCTCTCCCCAGCACAGCCACATTTACCCACACATGAAGATCTTTGACACCACCAAGGGAAGGGCTAAGTACGTGTTTGTAAAATTATATTCATAGTAGCCTACATTTCCACAGCTGAGCCAGACTGTAGGTGACAAGGCAAGAAGACCCACACTTACTAACAAAGCAGCCAGTCTTGGCTACAGACAGAACAGCCACACACAATATCCAGAAGGAACTTTCCTCTTCAGCCTGCTGAATCATGCAAAAAGTACGAAAAGACAGGAGATTAACCTGTGCACATTAAGTCAGTCAACGCGATCAACCTAGAAGAAGGCAAGTGAAAGATGCCATCAACAGCACTTTGGAACAAGACAGATCGCATCACTTCCAAATGGTTAACATGTTATCACAGAGCCTGAAAACTCTCTCTCCAAAAAGATTACATAGAAGTGCAGACATCCAATTAAGTTTCCCTGTATAAAGTAGAAAAATGGTCTAACTACAGTCTTCAGAAGTCAACCATAAAATTAAGATTTAGTCTGCTAATTCTATTTTCAAAAATGCAGATAGACTTTCTTCTTCCCTGTTGTGTGACACTGCACAAATATACTGCTAGAGCTGGGAGCCAGAACACCTCTGGATAAGGGGGAAAAAAATTGAGATACTCAGAACAGTACAGAAAAAAAAGCTTTAAATCAACTGCAAGCAATTTCAAACTTAAAACTCCAGTTGCAGTGAGAACTAGACAAAACCAATTCCAAAATGGTTTTGTCATCAGAAAGAAAGCAAAACTTAATCAAAAATAATCCTTGGCTGTTTCTCAGCACTGAAAACATCATCTTACCAAGAAGAACTGTGAAGCACAACACAGAATCAGGGATATAGGTCTGTGGCTTCTAGTTTAGTTTTTCTGATTTCTCTTTGAAAAAAAAGTGTTCTCCCTTTTTTCAAGGAGAGTTATTTTACCAAGTTTTCCCATCCTCTAATTCATCAGTATTGACCACATGCCCCAAAACAAGGGGGAAGAAAGGTTGGTAACAAATACATAAAACCAAAAACACGTATGAATCAAATGTAAAGGCCTCTCCTACTGATTGTATCCAGAAGTGTTCAAGGGTACCAGAATCAGAGAGATGAAGATATTAACACCTCTGCAAAACAAGCAGCACCAATTAGCACATTTTTACAATAGAGGGGTTTTCTTACCGGGTCTTTTTCAAACTACTCTTTCTGAACAATAACATTCAAATGTTAAATTGCAGTAAAGAGGAAAAGCAAAACTACCCCAACTAGTACCTCGTAAGAAGGGAGAAAGAATTCCCAACATAGCGCTATTTCTTCCTAGGCCTAGAGCATTAGCCTTATTTTTTCGTTACGTGATCTTCATGGATTTGTCCTTCATGCTGGCCGAGTGTAATGCATGAGCAGTAAACACAGAGGGATATAGCTCATCCTTTTCATGTTGCTTTTAGGCCCAAGTTAGATGACAAACTCCTCCGGTCAAGAATCTCTTTCTTCATTTGTTACCTGCCACACAATAAGGTAATGTGGCTGTTAGTAAGCAGGGCTCTACCTGCAGATCATATGCTTGTGTCACTGTATCTGTAAATTCCCAGATTAAAATAATTCATAACAGATTTCCTTAAAAGATTGTTTCCTTAAAGAAACCAGAATTTCAGAGAACAAGAGGATATAAATACACAAGAGTCAGCCATGCAAGTATGCCAGGAAAAAGACTTTCCAGACGAGGTGCAAAAGACACATGGCAGAGTATGGAGGAAGCAGATATCTAAGGATGAAGAACCATTCCAATTAAACATTAACACTCATTTGCGGAGAAAGGAAAAGTAGTAGGCTATCCAAGTGCTGTCCTCAACCCCTCAATGCTTATCACCGAACCCAATTCCAACCCTCCCTGTTGAGCTGCACTCTTCCAGTACCCTTTAGATTTCAGTACCTAACAAAGGTAAATACATAACAAATTAACTCAAGTTCCTTTTCTTCAATACATTCAGTAACTGATCATTTCTTCCCTGCCTCTCCAAACACACCTTGGAGTTTCAAGTTTACACCAGTAATGGCTTGAAACATTTCCCTTTTAATTATTACAGTAGGAAATAAAAAAGCTGAACATAGCCATCTCTGTTCTAATACAGACTTCAGAGATATGATTTTACACAGAAAGCATTATCCAAAGCAAGTTGAAGAAGTCTAAGTTAAGAAAAACCTAACAGAGTTATCATTACTGATTTCATTTAATACTATCAGTCGATAATTCATATTCAGGAATAATATCTCCCATCATACCTGTCTGCCAAGATATTACGCTTAAAAAAAAATCACAGGAGTATTACGCACAGATTTACTCCTAGCCATTGCATAGTCAGGAAGTTCTGACATTTAAGATTACTTGAGAGTAAAACTGTCTGTATTTGCAATTTGAAATGAGAAAGTACATCCTGCCCATTTAAATTATTCTCAGACAGGTTGCCCAAAAAGATGATTTTAAAAATGCCCAAATGTGTATCATCCTAAGGCCATACTGTACTTGCTTTCAGTTTCAAAGACCTCCTTTCATCTCTGAAGAATGGAATGTTGTTTACTGCTCAGAATGTTTTGCCATGTTATCACGAATGTATTACAAATGTTTTGCTTCTTGAAATACAAAATGTTTGTCAAAACCATTTTTTATTCTACATAAGAAGTCTCAAGTCTTTCATAAATCCTCTTCAGATATATTGGGACACTAAGTGTCTTAGCCTAAACATCTTGCACAAGTTATTATGCCATTTCACAAAGGGCGAGGGGGGGGGGGGGCGCACGGGGGGGAGTCCAGAGAATTGCTTTCTGGCAGCATGGAACACTAAGCACTAGGCATTGGAACGCAAGATTGCATATGAGAAACAAGAGTAGTTTCACCGGCAGAATTACCTTCACCTACTGCCCTTTCAACTGAGTCTAGTAACACAACATATATGAATAGAAGAATCTTAAAATACAGCAGATAAGTTTGATAATGAAATGTCATTAAGGTTTATGGTCAGTTTAGGCATGTCATGTCTCAGTTCTTTTAAAATAGCATATAAATAATGGATCACCACCATACAATATGAGCACTGCTAACTGTCTCACTTTGGTACAATCCTGTAGAGTTTTTAACAAAGTAGGCACATCCCAGACAATGAGAAATAAATGAAAAGCACCTAACAAGCAGACTTGTTAAGCATTCAGAAACAAATCCTGCAATAATTATTGAAAAAAAACTATGAAGAACAGGAACAGTTCCTCAATGAAAGCTTTGGGGAAGAGAAAAAAAGGATGGGCAAAACTTCTGCTAGACTCACTTTTCCAAGTTTTTCCACTGGTATTAAAAAAAAAAAAAAGTACCTATACCTTCAGCTTCATGTGAAAGTGCATTAAAAAACTTCAAAGAAATGAAGAGTGGGTCCTCAAAAGCTTGGAATGCTGCTTTTGGAACTTTCTTAGATACAGATTTCTTCACTCACTTGCTATAAACTGTGAGCATTCAAGGTGTTATTACTGTCTTATCAGAAAAATGAAATCACATAAACAAGTCTACCTCATTTCCTTAGAGAGGTCTCTTGTCACAATCCAGGCTGAGGGAAAACCCACAAGTTAGATGCCACTACTGCCTCAGGTTGCAAACACTAGTTGAGGTTTATATAAGGTCCTTCCAGACTCCAGCATGCAAAAATACAGTATTTGCAACCCTAGTATCCACTTAGACTTCCCAGGACAGACTTCCCAGGACAGAACAACAAAAAAACTTAATACTCAGACAAGACAACTTTACCACCATTTCCTCCAAACAAGAGTTACTTTTCAGGCTTCTGGTCACTATGCTTGGGTCACAGGCCAACCACCATTCCTTCAAGCAGTGTTGAGGATTCATGAGAAAGAGCAGCAAAATAGACAACAACACTTGAATCACACCTGGCAACTCATTTCTCCCATCTCCAGCCAAGATGATTATCTCTAACAGAACTAGGCTATCAGTCTCCTTGAAAAGAATTTCTGCAACCTCAGAAGCTTTCCAGGTCCCTGAAATGGTTTATCTCCTGCACAACATTAAGAGGTATTAAATCAAGATTGTTAAAAGCATCTTAAAGGTACTTTTAAAATGAAGGATGGGCCAGAAAAGGAGACCTGACTCACTCCTGGAATGGAAACAAAATCTGAAGGATCTAGCTTTTTTTCTTCACTAGCAGGGCAAGCTCATAGTATATTTGAAGAGTCCCTATGCCTTACACACGGAAAACAGCCTGCAGCCAAATCTTAAGAGTCATAGCCATTTCAAGAGCCATCCAAAACTGCTGTCATGAGTTCAACTGATGGGCCACAACAACTAGCTGCCGTGGAAGACTATCACAGTCTTCGTTACCCTCCACTGCAGACCAAAGTTTCTCTGAGCCATCATCTGATTTAGCTTTTTGTACATACCACTCTTATCCACAGTTTTTCCTGTAACGTACAATTAACATCCCCATTAAATTTACCAGAAGTAATCCTTCCAAACGTCTAACATGTAGACTGGTTTTCGTACAGTATGTATCCAGGCTTTTAGTGAAATAATTCTCATTTCTCCATACAGAGAAGGATGAAAATAATCCAGTAAGAAAATACAACAATGCCATGCAAGTCAATTCAGTACCTCCAGCCCAACATTTGATGAATCCAAAGGTCTTTTCTTCCTCGGTCCAATGGCTGCCAAAGCTGTGAGGTTGGCTTCTCTCTGTTGCATTTGTGCTAACTCCAACTGTTGCATCTAATTTAAAAAGAAAATACTTAATATTAATTATGATATACAGTACTCTAAAGGGCTTGTTCCCTTTACTGAAGCTTCAGACAGTTTGTGATGCTTACTGAAACAACATATTTGGCGACAGCTTGTAACATCTTCCCGGACACTTCTAATAGATTCCAATAATCAGTATGCTTAGAGCCTTGAAATACTAACAGCCTGGAGACAGTATTGCATAAATAACACATTTTGTGAAGACTACATTTGGTATCAACACAGTCTCAAGAGGAACCTCTCTGCTGGTACCTCAACTCTTGAGCTGTGACATTTCTGATTAGTAGAGAACATCTGATCAGAGCTGGTGTAAGTGGCTGCATTTAAGTTGAAGTTGCTTAGCTCTGTAAACTGAGCACATCCTTTACTCAATTCACAACCTTACAATTGCACAAGTGAGACATTCTACATTTCTTCAATCTATATTACCTGAACCTAACACTCAGTATTACCTTTCTAAAATGTCTCATCCAATGAATAGGATGTTGTCAGTTCACTGATATTCAATTTTTTTCCCCCGAGAACATATTTGAATCTTTTGAAGCAAATTAGAGACACACCTAACACTGCATATATTTATTTTCAGTCATTCAATCCCCAAACTCTTCAACACAAAGAAACCCCTAGAGAGGCAACATCTGCCTGGGTTAATTTAGCAAGTATGTGATTTTATTTATTTATTTTTTTTAAGCTGGATCAGACTGACAGCAAATCTCTTCAACAACATTTTAAAGAACCACCCAGCAGCAAGACAAGGCTCCCCTTTCTTTTAAATGTTTGGGGATAGGAAATAATCTCTAGAATGAAGAAGAAAAAAAAATCATGATCAAGAGAAAAAAGGTTTATGTTATGTCTACATTTCAAGGTGCACACCATTTCATTCTGTGCAGAAACTTTAGATGCCAGCTGCTCTGGAGCCCAACCAAGCCAACTCTGCTGACAGACTTCCTAGTTTAGACTGACCACCTTGCTAATGCAGCTCCACTTCTCTTGGATCAGTCAGCTGTCCCACAGAGCACAGGGTGGAGGAGACCTCCAACTCTCTTTAGAAAAGGAGGCTTTTCTATTACCTGGGTTGAGTTTGCCCTTAAGTACAAACTTCTGGGTTTGATGTTACTCCTTAGAGGACCTGACACACAACTAGAACAGCACCTTAGCCCATCCTCTCCTTCTCCCACAGTTTACAAAATCTCGGTTTGAACAATTTGAACCGGAATTCTTTACATAGGTTAGTGGGGGCGGGGAGATGTTAAAGAAAGTACAGTCACACCGTGATAGGAAAGTAAACAGTTCTCATCTCCCCTCTCCCAATCATAAAAAAAGGATTAAGTTCCCTCATTCAGTGAGTACAGATGTTTCATTTACAAAGCTTGCAATACACTATGCTTTTGCTTGCTTTTCAGCCCCTAGAAATCACATTTAAAGGGAAGAGAAATCCAGCTGGTGAAAACAACCAAGCTTGTACTACCTATATGGCTTTATTTCCCACTTGGTACTACTCAAACTAGAATCTACAATGAAAAATATTAGGTTTCTTTTTTGTAAGTCTGTTAATATTATTTGTTCTACTATTTTACTTCAGAAAGGTAGAGTTGTCCATCCCTCAATAACGCTAGTAGCTTCACAGAAGGTATTGCAAAGGCTAGACTATTGTTAAAAATGGTATTTTAGTGAGGGATTCCAAAAAAGGAAACCTTCCCTTTTAGGACTCAAGTAACACATGCACTAAAGATTTTGCAACACAAATCAGGGAATACGAGAGGCTGACATATACATGTTAACATTGTTTTTTCTTGGGGGGAAAAAAAAAGATATCATTCAGTTAAGAAAACAACGCTATTTACAAGTCTGCTTTGATCATCCTATGCAGACTCTTGCTTACAGAAATGTAGCAGTGCTTCTACAACACTGGGAATGATCATTCACTTATCACACATACTATTATTCTTGCCCATGTGTTCAGTGTAAACATTTACAATTTTATTCATCAGAATCACTTCAGTTCTGCATGTTCAATATATCCTCCCGCTTTGTTTTCTTCTTCTTCTTCTTAAGTGTACAGTAATGTTTTCAAGAACATTTAAGAAACTAAGGTTTTGGGCCCCTTAGGAACTTGAAAAATACTAATGTTCTGTAGTTGTCCAAGTTACATCCAGCTGGCCTAATTGTATAAAATGTATCCTATGACTGATATTAAAAGGAAGAATATATCCATACAAAATCTATATATCCGTACAAATAACTTTTCTAGAATATATTTATATTTCAGAACACATTGAGAATGAAGAAAAATGACTAAATCAAAAAATAAATCAAAACTTCACACAAACGGAAAACCTCAGTCAAATACTGAGGCTTAGAAACTGCTTTTATTTGAAGTCTTCATCATTCCTTGGATTAATCAGAAGCAATAAAATGCTGAGATTCTGTGGCAGAGGCATGTGTTGACTTCTAACCCCCACTATCCAGCCCTCCCACAAACACTCAGAGCGCCACCATTGCTTACAGGCAACTGAGGTGAATCATTACAGAGCTACACTTTCCCACCAGCAACGCAGTTCAGTTGTCACAACGTTGATACAAGTGCTGCAATGCTCCTGCCACAGAAGCATGTATTACATGTCATGCACATGCAACTCTTTAGGGGCAGACCAATTCTAAGTTTCAAGGAAATGCTCCAGTGCAAAGAAAACTCAAGAGAAAGATCATTTGCCTCACTTTTAAGAGCCATTAGGCTGAAACCAAAGGGCTCTATACAGATAAAAGCAGCAAATCATGGATCTCAAAGTAAGCCTAGTTAAAAAAAAAAAAAAAATAGCGCCACACACACCACAATCATACAAAATTACTCCCAATACAGTCCTCAAAAGCCTTCGCTACAGTTAGACTCCTCAAAATTGATGACCATAACCCATTTGGTAACTGTCTTGAAACAGCACTGAATAAAAATTCCTTCTCGTAGAGCTGATGTTGACAGGTTGCCACAGTAAAGAGACAGGACAAGAGCCACAGCTATGAAATAACTACCGAGGCGGTTTATGGTTAGCATCAGTGCTGTATGCAGGAGGATGCAGTAGGGCAAGAATGCTGCTTGGTAGAAACCAGGCATGCAGCTCTGGGTATGCAGATTGCACAGTGTCTGCACACATTCACTCATTCACCTCAGGAGATTCAAGCTGGCAAATGACGCTGGAGACACTGACTCCTAACACAAGGGACTACGGCTGCTCCAGAGCAGTACTGATAGAAAATCCACCAATACAAAGGGCAAGATGACACTTGGAAGGTATGAGAAGGAGATGCACTTTCTAGAAACAGAATTGATGCATCATGCAATTCCCAAGATGATGCTGGAAATGCAAGCTATTGCTATAACCTACATGTTTTTCCCAATAAATTTTTCCACCTCAAACAGTCAAAGAATTTTTCAGATCCAGCAGAATCTAACCAGGGTTTCGGGGGGGGGGGGGGGGGGAATAAAAATAAAAATAGCCTCATTGCAATCTAGACATCTCTTGGATTTTTTGAGAACTAGTTAAGACAAATTAACTTAAACAAGGTCCATAATGGACTGAACACATCCCCATTAAGTTCCAAATTATATTACTGAAGCCAGCAAAGTCTTCTTCAACAAGTTTTGTTCTTATAAAAGTGTAATATTGAATGTCCAAGCATTGTGTGAGCAGTTTAAAGCAGAGGATCAGGAGAAGATAGAAAGACAACATCAAGGGATACCTGAGGATACTGACTTGTTAATTACTGTTGGAAAACCAAGATTAAGAAAGAGCAAGCGGTAACTATGTTGATCAAATCTTTCCTTTTTAATAGACATTTTTGTAGCAAGCAAGTTAGGGCAGAAAAATCATTGGAGCAAGTGGAAGACAGTAAAAGTAGTACATACATTTTATTGAAATATACGATGTAGAGAAGTTGCATCTAGTATTTCTTCTAGGGGTCCCTTTTTAATATCAGTATCTCTGACTAAAATTGGGTAAAAATAGAAAATGTCATACTCCAGTTGTATCTTGAAAACATACTTTCTTTTTTTCCCCCAAGATGGAAGTACATAACGGCAATTCAAGAGGGGGTAGGGGAATCTCTGTCATACATCAACCCACAAACTGGCAGGGTCCCCCTCAGCAGATGAAGCAGATTAGATAGAAAGATGCTGCCATTCCATCATGACACAAGAGCTGAATATGTATGTTCTGTCCAAAATTCACTCAACAGGGAACAGTCTTCAGACAAGCAGCAAATCAATGTTCATGCACCTGCTCCTACCCTTCAGATTTTTACATACACTAAGAACCATAGTACAAACAGTTCTAAAAACCTGTATATAAAGATCAAATTGCTATAAAAATGTCTCAGAACTTGTAAAATAGTCTTTGTTGCTGCTGGCCTTTTTAATAATAAAAATAGGGTTTAAAGCCTGGTCTTGCATCAAAGCAACAATTTCTAGGGTGACACAATAACCATTTTAGTTAATCTGACCTGCAGCACAAATCAAAAAGTAAGGTATGTTTTATAGTCCTCCCTTACAGTGAAATGGCATTTGTAGCATGGCTGTAATCACAAAAAAACGAAAGGTTTTAAAATTGACCTGTTCTTTACTCAATCCTCTCCAAGAAAAACATTTCCTTTTCTGCTCACAGGAAATTTCTCACTTATGATGTCTCATACTCCACATTTCAGAAAATATGCAAAGTCTATTTCTACCCTACACCAATGACATTTTTGGGTGGCATTTTAATATTTAAAAAAATGAAATTTCAAGTTGCATAAGATGACAAGAAGTATTTCAGTTATGAGATGCCAAGACTTTTTTTCTTTAAGCAATTCTGCTAAAGCAGGAATTCCTAAGGCTGCAGTCTCTTCAGTCCTAAACATTGACCAAAGAAGAGTAGTTACTAGTGAAGTCTGTCTCCTTGCTTACAGTGTTAGGCAGTAATTAAAAAAGCATCTTTTCACCTTTTCAGAAAAAGGTGCAGAGTTTCTCTTTTTGGCTCCCACACACAAAATAAATAGGAGATATCGAAGCAGAACAGAACGGAGATATCGAAGCAGAACAGAACGGAGATATCGAAGCAGAACAGAACGGAGATATCGAAGCAGAACAGAACGGAGATATCGAAGCAGAACAGAACGGAGATATCGAAGCAGAACAGAACGGAGATATCGAAGCAGAACAGAACGGAGATATCGAAGCAGAACAGAACGGAGATATCGAAGCAGAACAGAACGGTACTTGGATTGTAGAATAGACAGATATTTTTGCAGGTATTTCGTCTTTCAACTAAGAGCAGTATCATATCAATGTGAACAGTGACTTCACTTATATTCAGAAGGGAAGGAAAGGGAAAACATACGTCTTAATTTCCAACCCGTAGTCTCCAAATAGGAATTGCTGGAGCCGTTTCACATCCCACATAATACTGCATGTTGATTTTTAACTCTTTAGATTATGAAGTACATAAAATGCAATTGTTCGCATTATCAGAGTTCTACTAATGCAGGCTATGCAAACCTTGCAAGATTTTCCCAATCACTGCAAGGAAGAATCCCTTAAGCACTTAAGAATGGAAATTTGTATTCTACTAGAAAACAAACAACCAGAAATCCCCACTAATTTGCACCATCTATTCCATGACATGTATAGTAGCAAAAGGCTGAATTATCAAATGGGAGCAAAGGAGAGCTATTTAGCTAAATCCATGTTCTCTTTTGCAAAGAAGTGATAAAAGCCCTCATGCTTGGTCACAAAGTACACAAAGGATTCAAATATTTGATATAAGCTTTCATAGAAGACAAATGAAGTGCATGAAACCTTTGTTCTCTAGATCCTCAAGAACAGTTTTACTGGTGAAGATTTTTCTAAATTAGAGAAAAGAAATTAAGCATCTGTATTAATCAGGGTTCATAGAGAAATAACAGATTTGAGGTTAAAAGCCAGATAGATAGCACTTGTCCAGCACATGCTGACTGATGACATGCATCTTAAGTAATTTATACCATTGTTCACTTCTGCAGGAGTTTGAATATGCAAGTACAGAAAAAAAACATGAAGAGATGAATTTTTCTCCCCCTTTCCCAAGTTTAAGTGCTAGGGAATTATGTTTAGAAAAGCAAAAAATATAGTCTTGGCAAGGCAGTAACAAATACAGCTGTGCAGATGTAAATGAGCTCAGAAGAAATGCTGATAAGACATTATGGGGAAGCTAAACATGACAATTCTGGACTTGATTCTAACTGATATGAGGAAAAGAGACTAGAAAGCACTCGTGCAAGATATCGGGTTTATTACCAAGAGAAGAAGAGGGGATCATGATGTCTCCACATACAATACTGTATGACAACAAAGTATGGGACAGATTACATAAAATATTTAAAGTAACAGGAGAATTGGCAGGAAAGGAAACCTGGGAAGGCTGAAGACAAGTTAATATATGCCTAAGGGTTACGTGTGCTATCCAGCAATAAGTATATCAGGAGTAATAAAAGCACTAAAGTAGATGAACAAGAATTTGTATAAGACTTGCAGGAAAAGAAAAAAAGGAAAGAAACAGGCATACAAAAGAGGGGGGGAAAGCACCCAATTCTTCCAGATTCCACAGCAAAGAGATTAACTCATATTGGTGAATATTAAAATATTATAAAACAGATAAATCAAAGAAACTGTCATCAGATGTTGACATTTACTTTTGCATTGATGTAAGCTGGAGAGGGGAAAAAAAGGAACTGAAAACCTGTCTTTAAATATGTACAGGAAAGGGCTGTGGTAAAGAACTAAAGATTGAGGTGCCTTTTAAGTTGGGCTACTTAACCCACCAAAATTGCTTTCATCTCTTATCTCTATCCATTCTTTTTTCTGACCACCTTTTTCAATTAAAGTTCCAGTGAGTTCCATTGTGTCCTTCATTAAATATTTTGAAAGTTTTCTCCTATTCTCAGTTGCTTCTCCCTTCATTGTCTTTGCAAGGAAAAGCTCCTTTTTTTGCATTCCCTTTAAGCATTTTAAGAAACTTGTGACAAAAACAAAAAATAAGCCTTAAAAATGTTTTTAATTCTGAGCCCCTCTCAGTGGTTGTCATAAAGCTCAATGAGCATTACTGCTTCCAGCCTCTACCTTTCCTGTACAAAATTTTCTGCCCTACAGGTTGAATGCCACTGAATATCAGAGTTCTCATACAGAGGACATTCGTCTGAGGAAAACTGACATTTGAAGGCTGCATACTTAAGCATTTACCATCTTCTCCTCTTGCCTACAACACAATTTCTCTTTTTGCAATTGCTTCCTTTCAAACTGTTTTAATTAGCCATACGATTAGCTTCCACTGACTTATCTGTCTGTTGCAATTTAGATTTAAAAGTACAAGGCAGGATAGTATAACACTGGTTTGACATACAGGCCTACCTTATAATAGGGTTGTATGTAGATTTCTTTCAGTTTAATACTCCACAGGCATGCTTCAGTGGCAAAACAGGCCATAGTGGCAGTGCCCCCCAAGACCAGATGCCATATTTATTTGGCTGCAATAAGATGTTTTAGAGAATGACGGAAGCCCTTACTGCCACAGCAGTGCAATTACCTGAACTTTTTTTCCTTCCTTTGATATCTGACATTCTCTAATACATAGATAACCAGATTCCTACAGAATTAAAAAAAAAATCCATGTCACAGTGACTTCTTGACTCCTGCCACCCAGTGTCAAGTTCTCTTTACACGTTTTAAGACACAGCCTACACTACTTTCATAGCATGACCAAGAAAAAGGTTACAGGACCACACCATAGCAATATACTCTAACTTTCATTGTTACAGCTGCTATCATTTGTGAGAAGACTGCTCAATGACTGTTAGTGGATCTTCATTGATCAGTAGTGTCCAGCACCCTCAAGAGATTACTTAGAAAAAATAGTTCTTCCAAATGCACAATATCATGAATGATTTTCAACTGCTTTAACACTGCCTATTCCCTCACTCTTGTGTAGTCTCAAAACTAAAGAACGTTTAAGACTTGTCTTTCACCTGAAGGTTTCTCCATCCCATTGTTCAGTCCACCCAACACTTGTTCCTGGTACAGTACTTTCTGGTTCTTCATCATCATCTTTTTGTCCTGTTAAAATAGATTTTTTTCAGTTCTACAGTCTGCTCAATTAGCAAGTTTCCAATTCAAGGCCATACTTGCAACTGGTTACTACTTGGTGTCCATTAGTCTCTTGCAGAAATTTAGAAAAGGCTATTTGAAAACCCACAAATATACTTAGTGTTTTTTCTTTTTTTGGGGTGGGGGGGGGGGAGAAGGGAGGGGTAGGGAGGTAGGCTTTTGTTTTTCCACTAGATAAAAACAGTTGCTATCATCTTCCAAACAGTTGGTATTAAGGTACCCTATGCAGTACTCAGCTGCTCTTCTCCTATGCTCCTTCAAAACGCCAGGATGAATGCCACTAACTCTAGGGATTTGGTTTTAGTTTGTTCAGTAATCTAACATTTTACAGAATTTCTGTCTCTAATTTTCTGCAACACTCATAACACTAGGATTTTCAGATGATAGCCTTTTATTATTTGTAGGAATGCACTGCGGAGTAAGAAAACATATCTGTTCAATAATTGTGGTTTCTTCAACATGTAGAAGCAGGTAAGAAACAGTACAAGATGATAAAGATAATACAGATCAGATAATTAAGCAAAAGCTCTCAGGATGTCACTGAAGGCTCATTAAAAGCCAGTTGATCAGGAACCTCATTTGTAGCATCTAGTTTGCTTTTTTGGGGTGCTTACAGCTAAGGAGTTTGCCTCTTCCTGTCATAAGAGTGGTCTTTGAGAATTTGAACCAATAGGGCCAGAAGACTAAATACAGAAGTAGCACAAGGAGAAAAATGGAAACAAACAGCTTGAGAACTGTGGGTTGGAGAGGGTAGGGAAAGCAGCAGATAAAGAATTAGTTACCCATTACCTGAGAACATAAGGCAAAGTAAGAGAAAAATAGTTGGGATGGACACCCGATATTGGGGGGTGGGAGGGGAGTTATTTTTGAAAAGAGGTACTGCAGAACAGTGGCATTTCAATCATTACTAAATGACATCTAGGAACTCTCAAGAATCATGCTGACTTTTTCTCCAGTGTTTTCGCTGCAGTTTGTCTTTACAGAGAGCTCAGGTTTGCTATTTTCCTCCCAATCAGTTCATACTGAAGGTATTGAATTTTCTCAGCATCTTGTCTGTTGCTGTCTTGTGACATCCATGGCAAAAATCTTAACAGTAAAATGTACAAATACATCAAGCTGGCAGGAACAAGGGACTAGGAAGACCCGTGTAGTCATAAGTGACTAGAGTTGCTGGAGCAGCAAGGAATGGGTCAGACAAGTTTGCTGTCCATCTGTGTGCTCCTTCCCCTTGTTAAAGATACAGCTGCTCACTTCTCTCACTGACAGATGCTGCAAGGTACCACACAGTAAGAGCTAGATGAAGGCAACTCTTGTTGAATAAGTTACGATACTATCAATGAGATATCTGTCCGCCTACTCTACCCCAAGGAGCAGTATGCATACTATTTGAAAGGTCTGCCCAGTCTCAGCATCGAACTTTCTGAAATCAGATACTACAAGCACACTCAGTTTTGAGGACATGAGATGCAGAAGTAAGAAAGATCAGAGTCTAGATTTAAGTTCACAATATGCACTGTCACATACATTTTTACAGGTCTTCCGTGATGTTCTGTTTATATGGCATGCTTGCTTATTTGACAGTATCCTGTTCCAACTCGATTTAAGTGAGGTCATTTCAGAAGAGAAATGAGGCTAAATGAACTCTCAACACAGCTACAGGAATCACATCAACTGAATATTTTTCTTATAACTAAAAGTACAGTTGAAAGTAGAACAGGGAGCAGCAGAAAGCATCTTGGGAAGTTAAGGTTTAAAGTAAAAGCATCGGTGACAATGCAAGGACTGTACCCTCAGTCAGAAGTGGCAGATTAGGCTGAATGAAAAGCAGGGGCAATTTGCCCAGGCTTCGGGAATGCTGTTATACAAAAGACTGGCCTATAAGGTGAGCAAAGATGAAATTCTTGAGTGGATAAAGGAACAGCTTCGGGCAAGCCTAGCAGCTGTCTCAGAAGGAATGCATTTTCTGTAGGTATTAAAATTTGCTGAAACAGGTGAAAGGGGGAAGTAAATAAAGACCTAATTCATAGCAAGCTACATAGACTAAGAACACAGGAAAATAAGTGACTGTTAGCATAGGGAAAGTTTGAGGTAATAGATCATGCAAAAAGGGACAAAAAGGTCACAGCAATTATGTATAGCCTTTTGGATAAAAGAATCCATTGCCAAGTCTCTGGATGTACTTCCAGCAATTTTAAGATGCTGCCTCCAGCTGCAGGATGACAGTACATCCTAGATTTAAGTATTCATTATTATGATGCACACTCTGCATTTCAGGAAATATTGCTAGAGAACATGCTCAAGATCTCCAGGGCAATTATCCCTCACCCTCTCCCTTCTCCCAGCAGGTCACCATTAACATATAAAAGCCAGCTTGCAGGAAGGAATACCCATACTGTTTTCTTTCTTAAAGAACTACAAGGAGACAAATCAGATCAGTCTTTCCAAAGGATACTCAATCAGAATGATCAGGAAACAATCCAATTCCAGCTGTCAGAGGTATCAAAATTCCCCAGCAGTTTGGTTTTTTTTAGGAGCAGGCTACACTTACAACTTGACAAGAGAACAGTAAGCCTTTTCAGGCTTTCATCCCAGTGTACACTGTGCTTCTGAGTTACCAGTTTCAGCCTTGAGATACTTGTTGATTTTTACTTTGCTCTTATTCCAGGCTCTGCTTGCGTTGCATTTTTTTATGTAAATTTATCTCCAAACTCTCAATAAAGTGTCAAAACTAACTAGTTGCATTTGGGCTCATTTAAGCTCAAGCTCAAGATGGACTTATACAAAAGAAAATCCATGGCACAGAAGGTTGGCTGCCTGTGCTGTAACTGAAATCTTGAAGTGCTGGTTGCCTCATTCTTAGGAGAACAAAAACAACAGAACAGGGCAATGCATACCAATACAAAGATCTGCATTATCCAAAGAGGCAGATCTGCCTCCTTTTCTTTTGATGAAGCAGTTGGAGACAGTCACTCAGGGAGCAGTAAGAAACTGATGGAAATGCAGGGCAAGTGCAGGAAGGCTGTGTTAATCTAGCAGAAGATAAGATGTACTAAAGGATGTGAACTCAAGAATTTAATAGAACACTAAGCACTAAACTCAGATAGCCTTCTCCACTCTGTTGGCTCCGTTTTTTTAAACCTGTAAGCCACTTTTAAAGAGACCTCACTAACAGTATTAACCAGTTAAAAAAAAGGAAAAGAAAAAAAAGAAACACACATCTAACTTCTCTCTATTCTAAATATCTAATTCACAGAAGATTTTTCAAGTTCTTATGCAAGTTACTATACACTATTGTTCAAAGGAAAAGAGAGAAGTTACACAAATGATTCATGTAAAGGTTTGCAGTGTTTTAATAAAAGGGAGGAAGGGAAAAAACAAAACAAATGATGCAGAGGTAAAACCACCTATGAAACAAGGCAATTTAGCATTCATCCACTGATTGCTGATCCTGGTGACCCTAGAGGCAAACTGAGAAGGACTTTAAGGCAACTTTTGTACTCACAAATTATAAGCGTGGAAAAGTAAAAAGAGTTGTAAGACAACAAAATGAATTAAAAGATATATATTAAAGCAGGTTCCTTCTTTTCGCTTCTCATTTTACAAATTTCTTCTACTTTGGTGGAAATCCAGAGCACTGATTCTAAGACTATTTTACTGGATTTCCATTTGTTTTGCCTCAGCTCCTACATTAATCCAAACAATAAGGGCCTTTAAAGCATTCATAAATAACCTGCTGATGCTGCTGGCACCTAGGAGCCAAGTGCAGCAATGTTAAGCAACAACAAATTTCATAGTTCAAGAGGCACAGTTAAGGAAAAAGGTTGCTCAGAAAATCACTCTCATTTAGCACAAAGATCCTTAAAAATTGCATGAAGTCAGTCAAGTAACTATAGAAACCAATTTCTTCAGCTCTGTATCACACGTCTCACACCTCAATTGTCTTTATTATCGTCTGCTGTCAGATCCTTAATCAGAAATGTGAACAGGCTTGATGATTTATTCAGCAGGGAAAAGAATCTGTAGGTCAAGTGAAAAATTTCACACACACATACACACGCACATACATCTTCAACCTTAGGTACTTTCATTTCATTCTGTTCCCAGTAGCTCTGGGGGCAACTCCAGTGAGATCCAATATTAAGGCTCAATTAAAATAAGCTCCAATTAGTGGAGCTTTTTTCTCTCAGGCTAGAGAAGTCAGGAAATGGATATTGGGAAATGTAAAAAGTCAGCTACTGAGAGGAGGCTGCAGACATAAATGAACTTATTTGTTGATTTCTACAGTTGCTATGCAGAGGCCTCTGGGAGTAAAAGCTTAACCAGTCTAAGCTATAAACTAAAACCCCTGCAGCTAAACATGAACTGTGTGAAACAAGGGCTCCATTCCAGAACAGAAAACTGCTGGGCCCAGAAAATTAAAAGCCAGAGGCGTTTTCCATTTAAAACTAAATCCCAGTACCGCCTCCCAGCCAAAGAATTATAAGCAGTATCAGATTTACAAAACGAACAATTACCCTGGAAAAAATGTAGCCTATTGTACAGTCCCAGATGCTAAATCTCAAAGTTTTTTTTCTTTTTTTTTTTCCCCCTAATCCCACATTATATTCCTACCAAGTGTGATGCTATAGTTTACAAAGAACCATTTCTAGACAGGACTAAACTGAAAATAAAATGTTAAAAAGCGAGCTCATAATTCATTGACCTCATTTGAAGTACTGCCCTTGCCTGCAGCAGTTCCTGTCCTTCCCCAAGGCCTCTGCAAATGGTATGCAACAGCAAAATAAACCCTGACCTAATTGCCAGGACAGGGCTGCCAACCTTCTCTCAACACACAAAGGCAGGCATGGTAACTTGAAAGTCCTACCTCTTTTGCTTTCTGCTTTAATCGCAGTTGCTCTGGATCTTCTTTATTGGAGCGACTCTACCAAAGGAAGAGGAAAAAAATTGAATAAAGATTACTAGAATCCAAACACCACAGCATCCATTAAATATTTAATAAATGACAATTCTCTCTTGTGATTGAAAGATTTAGCTCCAGGGGTGAATGCCTTAATCCATACTGGCTCTCCCACCCCCACCCCCCACATACACGTACACCTCCCCCCCCAATCTGGGCCGGCTGCTTCTGTTATAGCCTGAAGGAAGACTAAGCTGAAAATGATGCTAACGCTGTCAGTCAGGTCCAGTCTAGGCATGATGCTGTTCATGTCAGTAGCAGACACTTAGAAGAGACAGGAAGTACAGAAAAGAAGTTGTACTTGTGCAAGTACAACAGGATTCTTTCAAGTCTAGATTATCCTTCTGCCCAAGTGACTCCAGAATTCAACATGAAAGCAAAACAAAAAACTGGCAAACAAACAGAAGATGACTGAGTTGCATCTCATGGTGCAACACTTACTGATTTTTTTTCTGTTTTTTGAGGGGAGAGAATGCAGAAGAAGGATGCTTACTCTGTACCAACAGTGGCTAGAGCAGGGATTCTCAAGGGCTAGGCTACCAGCTAGAGGTAGGTTAGCTCTCTGATCTCAGTATAAACAAATACCCGTGGCAGGGCCTTGGATCTCATGAGACTCCAACTTTAACAAGCACGGTGAACCCATATTTTGGAATACCATGCACAGATAAGCAGAGACACAACTGTTTTAGTACCAGCAATAGACAGACAGAAAGGAAGTTTAAGACTATGTTAATAGACTACTTTTGTTTCACCCTGACCAGCAGGAATGATCTCAGAAGATACTACTCCTACCATTTATTTGAAAGAGCTCCCATCATCTTTAAAAGAATGTAAAAAGCTCAAAGCCTTTTCTGTACAGCCTGAGCTAACCTAAACATCAGAATTTTTTAGTTGCAAAGTTAAAGGTTTATTTAAAGCAGAAATTGGAGAAACCAGCAGATGCTCACCAATCTAAAGACCATCACTACTTCCTTGGAATGCAAGAAATTCTTACCTTAGCTGCTCGTAGCAACATTTCACGTTCCTCTTCATCCTTTCGCTGCTTTTCTAGGTGATCAAGCTTTTCAAGAAATCTCAGCTGTGCTCTAGTGTCACTAGATATGATGTACTTATCACTCCCCTGGAAAGACACAAGCAGGCTTCTAAGCACACCATTAAAAAGCTATGTTGAGTCAAACAAACTCAACAATTCAAATAGTATAGCATTATCTTTTCAAAGCTGAAAGAAAATGTAGGCTGTTCTAAAAAAAAAAAAAGTTCTACTGTCTATTAACTATAATGCCACTCTTACTAAAGGCTAAAATCTTTTGTTTTAAATAGCATGTTCATATCCAACACACATACACATAAGACTCTTCTAGACAGGCTGTTTAGTGGAAAAAAAGAGGGACTGAAAATAGGAGACCCTCAAATCTAAATGGAAAAGGATATGAGGAAGGGTGAAGAAAAATTAAGATCTGAAACTGCAAACTTGCAGAGGTCAATGTTCTAGTTTCAACCATTTATTCCAGAATTTGAATTAAGCCTCATCCCCAAGGATGGGGGGGCTGTTTGTTTGTTTGGTGGGAGGGTGTTATTTGTCATCTCAGAACTAGCTAAAATGCTTTTTGAGTGGCAAGGGAGAGAGGTAGTGAGATGATGCATTAAATACTGTTCAGTATAACTTTAGGAACATACACTCTTGCCTCAGTGAATGCTTTCAAATCATAGAATAAATTACACTGAAAAGGGACCATGGAAGTCATCTGGTCCAACCTCAACTCAAAGCTGTGCCAGTGAACACCAGTGATTAGTTACAACAATAATGGGACATGCATGTATTAAAAGACGACTAAGATCCTTTTAGTATAAACTACTGATTTGTGCTATTATTTCACCCTCACTGGAAAGTCTGAGCACTAATTTTACTTTCTATAGCTGGGAAGGAAAGCAGAGAAAGGAAAGATCTTAGATATAGCTCGTAGGGAACAAAAAGCTAATTTTTACTATTGCTGCTCTTCTAAAATGCAGGGGAGGGGTTGTTTCTTTCAAAGTCATGCAACGGCCAAAGGGCATAGGCAAAACAAGGCAGCAAGCCCATTCCAGAAGAGTCACTTCAATGCCTCCTGTTTGTAGCACCCTCTTCCAGCTCACATCCTTGGGTCTTCTCCTTTCCCTCTTGCTTTGTGAGCTCCTCTTTCATTGAGGAAACTGTCTTTACGCTTTTACCAGCCAAACACACTGTATATTTTCAGGAGGCCTTTCTTCTCCCACGCTACTCCAATCGCACAATCTACATTAATAAAGCAATTGTGATATGCAATTATTCTGGAGTAAAAACAGCATATTGTATGGGTATATTTTAAGTATACAAACCATCAATGACTTCAGTTTCCTAGTCTTCAAATACACTATGTTCAGACTCTTCCTCCCACACCTAGTAATCCACTTTTAAAGCAGCAAGGAAAAGAGAAGTCATGCTGTGGGATGCTATTGCCTTCCAAGCTGAAATCTCACAACCCAGCCAACGCATGGAATCAATCCCTCTTCTTGTATGAGCTTTAGTCCTTTTCAATGAGCTACCACATTGTCATGTATCACTTCACTAACTCATGGCTCAGACAACACCATGTGTTGTAACCAAAGAGACTGTCCTTCCCAGTGAGAGTCTGTGGTTCTGCAGAAGAGTTCAACAGCACACCTTTCCTCTGCCATGTTATTGCTCTAGATTTTCTACTGCTACAAAACATACTACTACATGAATCAATCTCAGTACATTAGTACAATTTGTTTTGAAGCTGCAGTTTATAATCCACCACCATGCTGCAATCCTTTTAAAGGGACAAAGGAAAAAGCCATATTACCAGAAGATTATTTTTCAAAGTTGAAAAATGTTTCACTTTGGAATGCCAAAAGTCAGAATTAAATACTTAATTTTAAAACCAACTCAAAGAGCATGTGCCAATTAGGAATGCCAGCAACCCAACCAGAAGCGCCCCAGCACAGTATCTTAGGTAGTATGACACATGAGATAAGAAATGAGTGTTCATTACACTATTTCAGCCCATTAACAACAGTTGAAGATGCCCAAAATCAGGTCTTTAAGAGAAGAATACCTGCAGTTATATTCTCACTCAATAGACCTGTTCTCCATGATCATTTAGCACTGTAATTGCTTAGACTGAAAAAATTATGTTTTATACCTGTTTATAATTCATAGCCATAACAGTTAGAGGGAGCAAGCTGGATTCAGATTTTGTCCATATAACTTAGCTTTCTTTCATAAGACCAAATTGTCCCCAGCTACAACAGTGCAATCCCAGTGAAAACTGAAGTTATACAAATGTAATTGAGTACAGAATTTAAGTTACTGATAGATAAAGCAAGTATCACATACAAATCTAAGCATACTCTCCATATTATGGCTAAGACCGAACTTGTGTAGCTGACAGGTTTTTTTTGGTTTGTTTGTTTTGTTTTTTGTTTTACTTTAACTGAACTAAATCTAATCTGGAATTCACTGAAAGTGCAAGAAAAAAAGATTTTCCACTATCTTGAAAGAAGCTGTTATTCCCATACAATACCATACTAGTGCATCTATGCAATCTTGTAATGAAATTCCTTCCTCCACACTTTTTCTTCTTCTCAAAAGAAATCCACATGCTGAAGACATCTCCACAGATGCACTCTATGGTGTGGCCAGCTTGTATCAAAATTTTAACCTCAGGTTTACACATATTTGAAACACATGCAGCATGAAATCGCAAAGCATTCCCAGGTACATCTTCAGTGAGAAAACACCTGGCAACAAGTTCTAAGCAGCTGTATGCAGTGAGAAAACACCTAGCAACAAGTTCTAAGCAGCTGTATGCCTTGTGCACAATATGTCATTTTCTTTCTAGATTGTCGCATATTTGTAAACGAATCAGAAATCTGACTAAGGCAGTTGCCATTTAGCACCAAGAGCATATCCCATGTCCAGGGGCACAAAGAAAAAAGATCATGCATATGGAAGCTCATTCTAGCTCAGTCCACCAGGGCAAAAGTTGGAAGAATCTCTTAACAGTTGTTCCACATAGGCTGAACAATTTAAGTCATGTTGAACTACATTGCTGTGGACAGAAGGCATGGATAACAGAGTAACAGAAGCTCAGCTATTATGGAAGAACCTATTGGGCTTTGGCCATTTATATTAAATTCCTAAACTAAAAACAGAAAAATCTCAACATCTGATAAGTTACTTTCGTACTCTGAAGTTTGATTGAGGGTGGGGGAGGAAGGAGGCTGGCAACCTGAAAGGCCTTACCCCCTTGCTTTAAGGGGTTAACACAAAATCTAGCTATGGAGCTGCCACACTATGTTGACACATTCACAGTACAATTTAGGGTTTCCATTTTTTTATTGCTCCTGCACACTGAACAAATGTGCAACACCACAATACCACGAGCCATGCGTTCATGAATCCTAACCATAGGAACATGAAACAGTTGTCTTGCGTTATGCAGAATCCACAGATATCAAAAACATTTTTAATCACTGTTTTGTCCAATTGTCATTAACAACTCTGCTCCTGGCTATCATGCTATGTCACCTAAATATTCTAGCTCAGCAGTTCTCCAAATTATAGGAGGGGGGATGATGCAGTTGAACAAAACCAGCTAGCTAATCACCTTTGTGGTCTTACTAGACCTAAATAAGTGCATTGCAACAAGAGCTGCCTTACAGACACCAGCTTACAACAGCCTGAAAGCCTATTCCTTGCTTTGGATAGTGAGACCACAATGATAGTTTTAGATAGACGTTAGTAACTACCAGTTATTCAACTTTTAACATATAGCAAAAGAAAGGATGTACATGTTGGTAGGCTTTTACCCTGCAGATTTTTTCTCTCTTAAGGGCTAACTATCAGGTGAAAGCTGCCAGGCATGAGCTTAACAAACCAGGGAGAAGAGTTTCCTGAGTACTATCATATGAATTACTGTTTTTTTTTCCACCAGCTGCTACCCTAATAGCTGCCTTGTTTTTCACCAGACCTATCATACTAGAATGAGTGAGTGTGTAATGAAGATAAACCAATAAAAATGAGTACAGGGCAACTGCCCAATACTTTTGTAAAGTCTCTAACTTGCAGTATGGGAGTCCATACTGCAAGTTAGCCCAGAGAGAAAAGAGGGAAGGGGTAAGAACGGGGGGAGATGGAATAGAGGGCTATATAAATACATAACAGGGCTCTATAACCCTACTGTGTTCTGTTCTTGAAGTTACATACTCATGAGATCTTAGAAATCTATCACAGTAACATTACTTATGTGGGAACACTCAAAAGTGCAATCCTGTAGGACACTCCTCCTTGAAGTAATGTTATCTTCCTACTGGAAAGATATACTCATTTTCAACCATTACAGGGTTTTTTTGTTTTGGTTTGGTGTTTTTTTGTTTTTTGGGTTTTTTTTTTTTTTTTTTGAGAAAACAGGGAAAGAAAGTTTGTTGCAGCCTTACAATCTTCCTATCTTTGCTTCTGGCACATCAGTCAGTCCAAAACCTATCAGTTTTCCTATTGCTTTAATTCAATGAGAAAGAAATCAGCCATATCAAAAGCCCACTGTTCAAAAATACTCCCTTGCTGCCTTCAACATTTGCAAGACACTAAGCCCTAGCAGTTCCTCAAGACTGCAGCTTACACTTCACTTCTGTTCATGAGCTTTATCAGATCTCCCACTTTGGGAAGACAACACAGAATGTGCACAAGTTTCTAGACTTTTCACAGAAAATTGTATGCTTTTTCTGTACGGGATTTTTTTCTTCCCATGTCCCCTTCATACCCCAGCTGTCCCAGACATCACTATAAATCCTTGGAGGTTTCCAAACATTCTGTTCTTCAGTATTGCTTCTCCTACATTTAAAAGGCTATAAGAAGTCTGTTCAAGAGTTGAACTCCCACCCCATCAGTTGCTCCTGTTATACTGCAAGTATGGATAAAGTTTCTGTAAATAACAAACTCACACAGTAAGCAGAATTAATTTATAACTTCCAATTCATTTTTAAAACAGTTTGATACTGAAAAAAGTGAGACTCATTCAGTTTCCAAGGCTTTCTACTGAGCCAATACTGCAGCTCTACTAAAAATAAACAAAGAGAAAATGCCAGTCCCCAGTCAGAGCAGACTACAGAGAGCATTGAGAAACAGTTTTACGTCTACCAGGTGACAGGGATTTTGCATTACAGTCACCATTTCTATGGAACAGGAGAAACGCATGCTTTTACTTGTATTCTAGGTTTTAAGAGTGCCTAACAAGTCAAAAGGAAAATAAGTAGTAGTTGTAGTTAGAGGCTATAAATAGTTATGACAAAAATCACCTTTTGGTAGATATTGAAAAATGTACGTATTATATGTGATGTGCCTATACATAGAAGAAGCCTATCTTCAAGGCTGCAAAGCACAAAAACTTCAGTGCAAGGCTTGCTTAATGATTTCTTTTACCTTATGGGTTGATAGTCTGTGCTGAGCAATTACAGTTAGCTTTTCTAGAAGCCCTCGTAATCTCTCCTGTGTAGCATGGGAGATCAAGTTCACAACATCAGAGTTAAGTTCCATAATGTCATGCCTTTTACCTGTGGAAGCAGAGAAAATCCATTACGCGTTTTAGTAGTAGCTGATAATTGAAATAATTAGCACAGTAGGTATTCTGTTCCCCCTGGAAGTCATACCCATTATGAATAAAGGTTTGGAGATTATGATTTTCCTGGTAAAGTCACAACTTCAAAGATCTCAGACATTACATTAATAAAACTTAGCCTGGAGCTTCAGAAAATATAGATATTGTTTCACTTAGCCTCTAGAATCACTCTCCTTGCAAGGTCATTTATAGGACAAAGTTAATAAGAACACAAATCAAGCTTCATGTTCAGGGAGGGGGAGAAATGGTAGCAGTAGAAATTAGTGCCATATTCTGTTAATCTCAGTAATTAAAAAAATAGAGAATTACATTTTGCCCTGCTTGACACCGTGCTTGTTAACAACTCATGACATTTATTCAACGAACAGGGATGGTTTTATGCAGCGCATTCCAGGCATGCAGACACAGGCCCCCTCCCACCTACCTCAGCCAACCCAGGATATGGCAGACTGACCCAGCAATCCCAAGGTAGCAACTTAGAAAATACAGATCTAGTCCAATTTAGGTCATCATGCCATCACCTTCAACCTGTTCTCTCCAGCTGCCACTCCTCTCCCTATTCCCTAACGTGCACTGCTGCCTCTCTGTATTTCAACAGCTGCTATCAAGGCTGGCAACAGCTCTGGGCAAAGCTGTCTGGACCCTACCTACACCCAGAGCTAGGTGTTACCTCTGCAACCTTCTCACAGTTGCAGACAGCTGATGGAGAAGCACTCCAGAGGTTGACACAATCAATCTCTCAGCATAGCTCAACCAACATACCTGGACAACGCTGACTTTTCCTTTGCAGAGACAGCTGTTTTGCAGACTTTATACATACTACCTAGCGGCAGGTCATTTTCTTGCCCCTCGCTGCACTTAGAGTAGCTGTAATACTTTATGATGCAATATACAGCATGCACTTAAAATCCATTTTATTATTTATTGCCAAGCTGAGTGTTAAGAATGGATAAACAGTGCACTGCAAAAAACTCCACCCCTATGTGATTTGCCTTTATTACTCAGTTAGAATAGCAATCTCGCAGAAGAATCTATGATATTATCCCAGATATGATCGAGATGTTCCCACCGTTTAATCTCTCCCAGTAAATATTAAGACTGCTGTCTGCAGCTGTGCTTTATCTCAGTGCAAAGTTTATTTTGCTCAAGCACCTTTCAAACTTCCTCAGCAGTTTTCCGCTAATCTATTAGAATACCTGAAATAAGTCAGTTTAAACTGACTACAGTTAAACTTGTTTAACTACAGTTAAACAAGAACCCCCTGAACCCCTCAAGACCACCTCCATACACACTTCATAAACAAAATGGAGCTCAGTTCAAGAACAGAAGCTTCTATTTTCTGAATCACTGTACTGCCTGACAGTATTCCTTCCCTTGCAATCAAAACACTGTTCACTTACAACATGAACTAAAGCTATCTTCTTATTAGCACAGAACAGCTAGTATGAAAATCACGAAACAGTCAGGCTTATACTTTCGATCTTGTACTGAACCATCGTTACATCACAAAACAGACTATTATTCTAGAAGTACATTTTCTTTAAGTCTTTAAAGCTTTTTATTTTTCTTATATCTGCTTAGAATGGATAATGGTTAACTCTAGTGAATTTTGAGAAAGTCTTCTAGACACTAATTAAAGTATATTCCAATGTGTATTTTCCCTTTTCAACTAACAACATAACACTGACTTCACTGAACTATGCTCTATACAGCTCACACAGCACATTTGGCTAACTAGCTTGGGATGTATTTAAACAGCGATAGCATTTGCAGGTTACATGCTCTTCACAGACTAGCTGCCTAACTTGGACTACAAACAAGTTGCATGCAGAACTAGAGACAGAGAAACATCATGTGATCACGTAATTAGACTATTGTAACAGAATTATTACCGCATGTATATACTACAGCATTTCCCGAGTGTTTAACCATAAATGCTCCTGGTTACAGTAAGGCAAGCTACCAGGCCGAGAACATGAGCACGGAGCTGAGCAACATTCATCTGGTTTGCTGTAGGGGCAGTGGTAGCAATCAGTGCAGTGCTCATATTCTGTTACGTGCTGTACGAACACATACTCTGCTTTGACATAATGCCACATCGCCAAGTGACTGTTATAATTTTGCTCAGAAGCCAACAAGTGAATAGATACATACTAAAACCTTTCCTATTACATTTTAGTCTCAGACACTGAATGCACATTTCACAGTGTTATTCACTAATATAAATAAAATAACATTGACAACTCTTTTGTATAAAATTAGTGAAAAACTTTTCCACAAAGGGAGTGAAAAACAAAGATCTGCCCTGTGTGTATTGGTAGTATGAAACTTTTTCCTAATCATGTAAAAAGGATCTGTAACATTGGTCTACAGTGTACATATACCTGAATAGGCTGAGGAATGCTATACTGCCTTCCATAGTGTAGGGGCAGCTTTTACATATCTGATTAGGAGCTGCAGAAATAGAAGAGTAGACTTAAGAGTTTGACACTAACATTTCTATGTTTGGTGATGAGTTGCACTGTACAGCAGCATTAGATTGAAGAGTAGTACATTGCTCACATACTTCCCACATGTAAAAGTAGTACTAGTTTCTCTTTTTCTGATTGTGTTTCAGATTGTTTCCATGTAAAGAAAAAGATTAGAGCACATATCTTTCTTGGAAGGTCAAGCAAAAACTTAGTATAGATTGGTCATGAGTCAAGCTGGTAAATCTTAATGTCTCCTTCTTCAAGGACCAGAGGCTGCCTGATGGACAAGAAAATACTACATCCATACATATCAGTTACTAATTTGTTCTCACCTATGTTCAAGATCTTCTTCTGAAGAGCTTCTGAGGAAAGAAAAGGTTCATCCGCACATGAACGCATCACTGTACCAATGAGTTTGCTATTGGTTGCCAAAATGCATGCACTCTCCTCGTTAAGATTGACCCCAGCCATAGAAGTCACATCATTTATGTCATCTTCATCTTTACTAAAGAGAAAAGCAACATGTTACGCTTCATTCATAATGAACACGAAGAAAAAGCCAATTTTATCAAACAGCCACATTGACACACCTTGGAAGTTACCTCTATACAATATCCATTAAGTCTAGCAGTGGACAGGGAAAGAAGTCCCCTAGAAACTTTCACAATTCAGTGAAGTGCCTCTCATCATTGGCTTAACCAATGCTTCAGATGCTAGGCACACAAATCCTTTATAAGAGAGGAAATATTAGAAGTGAAATTTTAAGCAAGCTTGGAAACCAGGGACTGAAGTAAACTGGGACTGTTTATTCCTTATATGTGATCTCCCTCCCCCACCACTACTCCTACAACAATAGGATTTTATTGGCAAGAATATTCAGAAGGCAAAAAAGTCAGTGGCTCATTGCTGAGTCCACAGAAAGCCACAGATTAACTGAGATGTTCTAAAGTTGCAATTCATGAGGTAGCACCAAATTCTGAGTGAAGCTGAATATTGACTCATACTATAAACATGCTCAATTGCTAAATGAGATCTGTATTCTACTAGCAGAAGCTTTCAGAACAAGTGTATTAGCTTAAACTTGACTTTCATTTTTACTGAGTTCCCTTAAAAATGAGATGAATGCTCCTTGTTTAGTACACTAAAGAACCAATACAGATCTTGCTCTTTAAATCGGTTTTACTATACAATACTTACCTAGCTAGTAGAGAGGATGCTGTACCTCCAAGGAGCAGTGACAGAGCTCTAGTCTCAATATTTCTGTGCTAGTTAGATTCTGTTGTAGCAGTTTTAGATTGAACATTGAAATATAAAGACTCACATCTGACATACTTAGGGCTATCGTAACTCAGACCAGCTACAATTATGGCAAAGCTCAAATTAAGCAAACAGCTTCTGTGCCTCAGCTTCTTCTTTTTTTTTTTTTTTTAAAAAAGAAAATCATTTAAGTTAAAATACTGAATGAACCTGTACTGGAGAAGTTTTCATGGAACTTCTGCAGCAAAACGATTCAACTTGTTTTTAGATACAAGTTTAGATCATCAAAAGAAAGCCTTAATGCTTCACCAAATGACAAAGGTCCTCTGGTAGGTGCAAGAGTTTAGGACTAATCCAGAATTGATGTTTGCAATATTTATAGACATGTGGAAGCACTGAATCTGAAGCTCCTTTGATTTTCAAAAAGAGCCTAACCCTGGAAAGGAACTGTGGGAAGGTTTGGCAAATTTATCTTCAGAAAATACTGTATGGCCTAAATAACTCTTGAACCAGGGGTATGTCAGACACTTGCCATTCTTAGGTGAAAATGGGATCTCTTGGCTGACTCCTGGCTGGCAACGGGTATAAGCTGAGGTTACGAGAAAAGGGTTTGAGTGATATTCCAGAGTCACATGAAAGTTATTTTAACTATAGATGCATTTTCTTGTTTGGGCTTTAATAGGCTTCTGTGGCACTAATCTTCTCCTGTACACTTCTGAAGAGATGTATGACTAGGAAAAGAATCCTACTTTACACTACTCCTGCCTTTCGTTTTTCTACTCTCATGGCTAGGCAGCTTCTGCATAATTTGTTTAGGGAAAAGGAGACTCAACAGATTCTCAAGCCAGCTTCATCCATTAAGTCTAACTAGACTAAACTTCCTGACTAGGCTTGTGCCCCAAATTTATTATGCTAAGAAAAGCATTAAATCCCAAGATTGTCAGAACAGTTAAATGACCACTGTTAGTATTTAAAGCTGAAGTCACCACCATAAGAAAGTTTCTCCCCTCCTACCCCATCACAACAAGCAACTGAACAATTCCAAGCATATATTCATACTCTATCAGCCTAACAGAAATCCTGATCTTTCAAGAAGTGTGTAAATGACACTTCTGTGCATGATAATTGAGTGCTAACTGATCTTTACAAGTGCACTCCAGTTTCCTCCTCTTAATGACCACCAGTACTACAGAAAAGTCTTTGGTGGTGGCAAACAAGAATCCCACTGTAGTGCAATGACTCTCATGGATCTGCTGATAAAGCAGATTACAAAATCAGCATAACTAGCAACTTCACTGTGGGACATGAGATTCCACTGCATCACTGAGTCACTAGTCCTGAGGAAAGATTAATTGTACCCAGGAAAATAATGCTGCACTTATTTTACTTAACCCAAACAAACCATCATTACATTTCCTTAGATGTGGTGCTCACTAGAGATTAATAAGTTTCAGAAGTCACATTAAGTTTGTACATTTACTAGTCGTCTCTTCTTGCTATTCAAAGAAACCTCAATCACTTTTAGTAAGGTACTATATATTTAGCATAAGCTATTAAAATATTCTATTAATAAGTTTAAAATATTTCAGAGTATGTCTGCAAATGTATGGATACTCTCAGTCAGTTGGATACGGACTTGCTTTCATTTTCAGGAATCCCGCTGCAAAGCCCCTCTTATACAGCAGTTCCTTTAATGCTTTTACATTAGATCACATCACACCCAGGAAAAAAAAAGAATCAGTAGCTGTTTTAAGTCTTTAGTAATTTAAGCTTATCAGGATAAAGGAGAAAGCAGAATGCACAGTTCTCAGAGTTACTCTGTATGAAACCAGATTTGACGTTCAAACAGTACAATCAACTGGAAAAGAAACCCAAGCAATGCAGATGCACCTCATTACATGAACCTGACCATACTGGTTGAACAGTAAGTCTGTGGCTCCCTCTGGTGTTTGAACAATGCACATGTT
This sequence comes from Dromaius novaehollandiae, assembly GCF_036370855.1. Taxonomy (NCBI): domain Eukaryota; kingdom Metazoa; phylum Chordata; class Aves; order Casuariiformes; family Dromaiidae; genus Dromaius; species Dromaius novaehollandiae. The sequence goes on along the minus strand of NC_088099.1, from coordinate 120,936,598 downwards.
TTCTTCTGAATCCATCTTCTATTTACTCCATTTTATACAACAGTAAAAAGGAAAACTGGAAAAGTACGCTTAACCCAAACCTCTGCAGTGTTGCCACAAACAACTGAACAGGACTGAACAAGCCCACTAGAGCAAATCTATTGTCTGGGCCAAATTAAGGCAACATAGCACTAGATCTGCTTGGAGAACACAGAACTTGATCCAAGGAAATCAAGAGTTTAGATGAATGCTGCCCAGGTTCAGTTATACAAAGATTGTCATATGCAGTTTTTCAAGTCTCAAAATTCGGTCATACTAGAGAGTAGAAGAAGATTATCAGAGATATATCCAAAGAGACGCTATCAGAGACAAAAAGCTTACAAGAATTACATAATGTCATTATTTTGAAGACCGACCTATAAAACAGACAGGCTTGTAAAATTTTTGACTAGACTTTCAAAGTTAGATAGATATTTCAAACCTGAGTTCTCAGTGACTTAAGTTACTAGGAAAATTATAATCTAAAAGTAAGAGCAGAAACCCACCTGAGGTCAAACTGTAGTAAGAGTTTTTCTAAATAGCTATGCATAGAACTCAAGAGTTCAAGAAACAAGCTTCAAGAACTCAAGTCCTTTTTTCATATACAAGAATTGGCATATACTGACTGGAAGGTCAAAAAAAAATCTTTTTCAAAGGTTGCTTTTTAATGCTTGTATTTATAAAGAGATTTTTTCAAACATCACTATAAAAAATTACATTCCAAGTTATATTCTGAAAGTATATTTCATAAGAGCTCTAGAGAGGAAATAGAGTTATATCTTTAACATTAGCTTTTTGTTCCAGCTTCTGGCTACAAATGTTTTAAGTGTTCAGTGTACACTGTATGTTATTATAAATAACAGTTCTATGCCTTCATCAGTACACATGAAGTTGTGGCTTTCAAGAGATGAGATGTCAATTGGTCAGCAAGACAGAGGTGTCATTTCTTGATCTTTTACCCCTGGAAGACTAACTTCAAGCTTGCCTTAAGGTCACAGGACCACCAATGCTTATGGTAATCCGCACTTCTGTTCGAACATTAGATGTCACAGATATAAAATCACTTCTCCTTGTGAAAAGCTAATCAGTTACCAGAACTAAAAGCTTGAAGTATTCTTGTAATAGAAAGGCCTAGAGAGTATGCCAGAAGCAACAATTAGAGATGTAGCCAGAGAGGTTCACCTCCACCTACAGGAACAAACTTCTAAGGGCAGCTAATAAAGGATTTTGTAATACAGCACAGGGCTTTTAATAGGTTACCAGCCAGTCCAAATTACACTGCAATACTATCCATCTGTCTGTAAAAAGCAGAGGTTGTATCTGCTTTCATCCTACAGAGAGCTTTCAGTACAAGATACTATTGCTTTAGATTAGTTAATAGTACTCGCAGGATCAAGATCAATATGCCTCCTCTACAACTGAAGAGTGATACATCTTGAAGCACACTGTGTATACTCTCACTATGGAAACAGCATGTATGCTATAGCATGCATGAAATAACAATGTAAACCCTAACTTATCAGGACAGTTTTGCTATACTAAGAATAATTAAGATCTGCTACGAGGTCAGAGTTTTAGGTTCTCTCTTGCCAATTAGTATTACACGATAAAAACACCCATCATAAACAAGTCTTTAAAAAAAGTTCTCATCTCTATACTTCCTATCTGTTCCTTTTGTCCCTTCCTATAGCAAACTTTTGATATTATTTATTTTTACCTGAAGGATGTTGTTCCATTCTCTTTTATTTTATTTTTCTGAACAGGAGATGCTTGAAGTGACAGAATTTTATTTCCTGGCAGAGTAATTTGTTTCAGAATGGAACCTAAAACAAACCAACCAAACAAAAAAAGAACATACCACAGTGGAAAGCAGAATGCTAGACAACTGTTTAATCAGTTCATACTTTTCACAAAGGCTGCTGCAGACTCGGTAGCAACTAATTAGGCCCATTTGAAAGCCAGACACTCAGAAGTACTACATTCCACATGTTCTGTATGGCCAAAACCATTATACTCTAAGCAAAGCGCCCTCCTCCATGCCGATCGGTGAAATGTTACATGCATCAGCCGAAACTGGCTAGCTGAGATAAAAGTATTTTTACTTTTTAAAAATACTGTGAGTAAGCTCATTGCAGTAAGTTTTCTTTGAACAGCGGTACTTTCGAGTGTCACTTCAGGAGGCTTAGCTCTTTAGCAGGTCCAGGTTAATTGTATAATGCAAGTTTTGAGTGACATGTTCTTAACAGGCAACTGAAGTGGACATAGTACTGAAGGAGATTCTAATCAGAACTCCAAGGAGCCAGTAAAGATACTCAATTTATCACATAGAACTGGTTGCTTCTGATAAATAAGCACCTTCTTACATTCCTATAATCTGCCAACCACTTACGCAAACTTCTGTACCTCAGCAGTCCCCTCAATTCTCCATTAAAAAAGTTCACTGTACCTGCAGGAAACTGGTTAGTTTGAACAAGTGTGTTCAGTGGCATCCTTTTTTCAGAAGATGTCTGGAAGGTCAGTGTTGAGGGTTGTGGGAGTGTGGATACTTGTTTTACAATGGTTCCTGATGGTTGCTGGACTACCTGAAAGTAGAATATCCAGTATCAAGAGTGAGAAGAGCTAAACATACAGAAAAGTAAACAGTATCAACATGTTCATTCAACCAGAAGTGCTGCAGGGCATACATGCATGTCTAGCTTTCAGTTCATAACAAAGAGCCTGCTCAAAAACAAAACAAAAAGGCATATATTTGACTTCATGTCAAGAAACAAATCTTAACGACTGGTGGTGAGCTTGAAGTTCCAGCTTGTCCAGAGAGCTCCAACACACGTCACCTCTACTCTCTATTTGTAACTAGATCAGAAGTTTCACTGAATACTATATAATCTATTACACTAACAGGCTTTTCTCTTGGTAAAAGTCTTGTCTAACAGACTATCAATTGAAAATTGAGTCTGTCTGACAAGTTCAGAAGGGTAGGTATCACATACAGTTTCTTAAAACACATGGACATAGTTAAAATCCTGCATGCAATCCTTTTCCTGTCACAAATTAAATTATGAATATGCACATTGAAGTTACTAGGGCATTTTTGGAGCTGCAAGATCAATTGTAAACAGAAATGCTTAGTTTGAAAGTGTAAAAAGCAAAAGCAAGCTGAACACATCAGTTAAAAGGAATGTGAAATACTTACTAGCAACACCTATACCAAGCACAGCCTCAACACAAAAACATCACTACACTGGTCAAGGGTAAGGAAGGAGGTTTAATAGTTTTGTTTACAGAGATTCTTGAAAGAAACAAAACTAGACCGCAAGATGTCACAATAAGACAGATCCACAGGCACAGTTCATAAATACTATTTCTTCCTCTTCAGGGACAGCAATTAAAATGCAAGAAAGTAATAAAGTTACAGTATCCCTAAAACGCTTTATCTCTACCCCTCCTAACCTAGTGAAACGTGGGCTGAAGATTTTAATACATCCTTTGGAAAAATTCTTGATTACAAGTAACAGAAAGAACTAGACCATAATAGATGCTAACATCCTTCTACCAAAGCAGAAAATTATCAGCATCTTCAGATAGAATCCCAGTTGTTTAGAGGCAAAGAGCCAATACAAAGGAATTTTCAGGATCAAGAAACCATGTTTTCCTCAAGTCCTTTATCGTTACTTCCGAAAGTCTAGAAAGTACTTGCACAGCAACAGTATTCAATTTAAAGGCATTGACATTTATTATACTTCAAAAAATCAGTCCATCTCCTTTTGTCATCTAGCTTCAGATTTATCAGTGAACACCATCAGCATAAGTGTCACCAATTCACAAAAAGAGATGCTTTTATGTATGAAAAAATTTAAGATTACTCCCCCCCGCTAATTATTGGCATTGCAGCAGTAACGTAGAACAACTGAACTGAAGTTGATGTCTAAAAACTAAATAAAAGCATACAGTTCTTGAGGAAAAAACGTAAGATCTAGATCCCCAAGCTTTATATACAGAGAAAGTAACTTCCAGAATATGGACACCAATCGTGGACAGAGTCAATTTCACACACACATAGCACTTCAACGAGAACCAGCACGGACACTAACATTTGCTTCTACTTGTTTTCACCAAGACTAAATTTGATCTTTCTTAAAGATTCAGCTTTCACATTTCTGAAGTTGAAAATAATTTTAAGGGCACAATTTAAACGTTCAGATAATTACCGAATCACCAACCAGTTCGGACAAACTATTCACAGGATCTGCCAACATCCATACTGACAGGCACCCAGAGATCTTCCCTACAGCCAGTGAAAATAATACTTCATCTTCAGCATGCAAAGAACTGAAATAATGCAGGAAAGAAAACAAGCGTTCAAGATTAAGGTGTGGCAGACAACAAAAGAACAGAGACAAGGAATGTAAAATCAGTAGCTTAGGTAGAGATTTGGAAAGAAGTAAAGTAACTGAGGAGATTAAACCAACCAGAAACTGAAAGGATGTGTTGGCAGTAAAGCTTATTTTCTGTTTGCCATTCTACCTGCTAGGCTAACAAAAGCTGAAAGTCCTTAGAATTTGCAATAGAAGAAGAAAATCCTAAGGATTTCAACAAGGATTCTAGCACATTCTAATGCTGGGGGGACTGAAGAAAAAAAAAAAAAAAAGAGCTATTGCGTCTTTTCTTTAGGTTAGCAACAAGAAGTAATAAAGAAAAGGGACGGTTCCTTTGTGCCCCATTAAGGAGGTCAGAAACATCAGAATAAAAAGCACTGATACTTTTAAGTTTAAAAAAAAAAAAAGTAATGCAACATGCAGCTGACAGGATAAAGATAGCACTGTCTCAAATTTTGATTAGCTTTACTTGAATCTGTTTCACATCCATAAAGCAAAGTTGGCAGATTAGCTGAGAGATGGTTAAAGTATCATCATATACTACAAGCAGGACTGCATCATGAACTAAGCCCCATTGACCAAATACAAAAGCATACATCCAGGACAAAATGCTGACTCTTTTGAAAGACAGAGATTACAGTACAGTTCGGTATATACCCCAGGAAGGAACTCTGTTTTGGGAAGCCAAACAATTATTAATAAGAACGATTAGAAAGTCATAGTTACAGGAAAGGCTTTTCCTTGTGAAATCTCAATATGAGAGATCTTTGTTCTACGGAAGAAAAGACTATTAAGTTCAAAAAAAACAGGAGCTGAAAGCTGAAGTCGAGAATAATAAACAAGTTCCCACCCTGCGAAGCCTTGTTGTTTAGGCTGAAACTATTTCATTAGGGAGTATGAGATTTTCCATTTACTTGAAGACATCTAGTCAAGCAAGTAATTCCCTGGTCCTCACAACAAAGTTATGAGACTCATGTAAAATAAAAAGTGACCAAACCACCTGTTACCTACATGAAATCAACTTTGTTTTAGATTATTACTGTGCATGATTTGTGATTCTAGTTTTCCATCATATGCTAAGTGTAGAGTTTCAAAGTAAATGACCACTTCATAGTTTTCTCAAGAACCATCATACTTTGCCCAAGGTGCCCTGATGTGAGAACATGGCCAGAGAGATCAGGAGGAGAATCTCTGCTCAAGAAAGTTCAGCTCTCAGGGGCTTCAGTACTGCATAACAATTCACTAAGAACAAGTGGCTGGAATAGCACAAGGACTTCATGTTTTGATTCAATCACTAGCAGTATCCAGTGAGTGCGTCCCACTGATAATTGCAGAGACTAGACTGTAAAACTATCACTCTTTATGCTCAATGTGAAGTCAATTTCATAGCGGCCTTCTCACTATTAAAAGCCAGGGCTTGGTCAGGTAAATGTTATCTATCATGCTTTAATAAGAGACAAACCAATACTATAGCAATACAAGCTATTCTTCCAAGACAAAGCTTCCTAAGCCAACACTTTTAAATGAGGCTGCATTAGAACATCAGTGGGAGGAAACCCTTCAGAATCTGCAGCTGCCAGGGAAGCAACCTGCAACTCAGCAGAGAAGCTGAATCCAATCCCGACAGCATCCCTTAATGTCCATCATACAAACCCTGAATTTTGGTAATTTTACTGCAGAAAACAAACAGTTCTGTGTTACATCACTCACACCACAGTTCTGACATGAAAAGACTGCAGTGTTGCATTCTTAAGCATCATCAACTTTACAGCAGAAATGGCATAGGAAGGCACAGAAGATGTTTGCTTCACATTCCTCAAGCACTAGAGACAAATTAGAAGTGGGCAGGCAGGGGGAATGTATGGCATCAGACAACCTGGAGGGCTGGAAAAAGGAAAAAAAAATCCTGGCAGCATTGTATGGACAGATTTGCACAGCTGGCATGCACTTCCTTTCAGCTGGCAGCAGGACCCTGCTATTTTGGGAGGTTAGCTCCTGCATTTGTTTTCAAGGGGGAGGGAACAGTCCCTCTGCCTTTTAAAAGCAAAGGCATCAGGAAAGCCCTACAAGATACACCCACTTTTACTAACTTGCCCATTGGGCTAATAAGTTCCCAGAACAAACGCCGAGCTCCTGATATGGCTGAGCTGTTAAGTGTTAAACTCAGCCCTTCAACTTCATCCAAGACCAAACTTAACCAGCCATTTGCAAAAGCAAATATTTTAATCAATAACCCTGGGATCCACCCAAATAAGAATAAAGTAGTTTGTATGCAATTTATTGTTTGTAAGGTACAGAGAAGAAAATTTGCATTTGGTTGACACACTGCAGTTGTGGAGGAGACAGAAGTCATTTCATGAGTTCACCAATATCACATTCAACAAGCATCTCAATTCCCCAGTGTAGAGTTAAGCTTCCTCATCTATTTGTACAGATGGTCAACCTCTCTCCTGGATTAGATGGCTTGCTGTATAGCCAAACTGTTCTCCAGCCCTTATACAGTTTAAGGAGCCCTCATTTTCTTCTGGCTGTAATTTCAAATTTAGTCCTTAAAGACAGCAACGATAGCGACTCCTTTTCCAGTTTGGCTCTGGCTACTACTGAAATTCATTAGTGCATACTCTCAATAACAACTTTGCTAAAGTTATTTCATACAACCCTGCCCTCCCCCCCTGCACACAAAAAGCCCTTCTTCCCCATACAGTTCAGTGCTTTGTTCTTTTTAACCAAGTCTGAAAAGGCAAAAAGCTGGTAGAATAAGCTCTTAGAGTGCATGATTCTTGTATTGTATCCATCTTATCAACTTTGAAGGGAGGAAAATAAGCAAGCAAAACATGCTTTCAAGGTCTAAATATTGTTAAATCAACTACAAAGGAAATTCACACATTAGATGCCCTACCATACTTGTGGAAAGCAAATCTAGCTTCAGAGGAAGTCTAGCATTTCCCCCTGATTTCAAGCAGCAAATCTTTATGAGCAAGTCCTATTCAAGCAGAATTCTTTATCCGCCAAGATGAGAAAATTCTCAATAAACCTGAGAACACTACTCAGGTAGACCAGTTACCTTGTATACTATTCAGTACTTCCAACATCCATAAACTAAACTTAACATATTAGACAATATGTTGGGTAAAACTACAGATCACAGGTGTTAGACTCCTTCTCGAGAGCCTAACAGGTTAGTATTTAACATTAGTAAGAAGTTAACATTACTTTTTCTTGGCACAGGATAACACTGCTTTTGAGACTATTGTTTTAATAAGACATTTAGCTAAAAAATTACTGGAGGAATAATAAGGCCCGATAGAGAAAGGTCACATTTTGATGACTTCATAATTAACACATCTTAGTAAATCTGGAGGTCAGCACTCTGCTCTGGAAAGCACCTTGAGCTAGTCTGTATATTTTAGTTAACAAGAGCCATATCACTAAATATCAAGTCAATTATGCCTGCAAAAAATTGAGGATAGAAACTATCAAGTTAAAGAGACTAGAATCCCTAGTAGCTAGCTCTAAACAGCCCTAACAGGGCATCTAATGGTGATTAATGGAAACATCCCATCATCAATTTCTGTTTCTAACACAAACATTTCCTGCCTTTTCTCTCATATGCCAGTCTAGCCTAGCTGTATGCATACCAGGAATCAGAACTCCGATTCCCTCTCATCACATTCAGGATGCTTAGTCTGGTGGAATGGTGGTCAGCACATCTTGCGGGAGACTCAGCTTACAGTTTGGCTTTAGACGCACCTTTTTACAAGTGCTCAACATCCATAATTGTCACCTATAACATCTGCTGAAAGATAGTAACCTTTCAACATTGCCAAGAGGGCTGCAGACTAGTCTCAGATCAAGTAATGAAACTACAGTTCATTTATCAAGCACAGATAACTAGTCAGCTATGATAGATACAACTAGTTAACTCACAACAGACCAGTTTCTTATCAAAAAAAGCTAAGATGCAAATTGGTACCATCCTGGCAAATTGATAGAGTCAAGGCAAATAAGCCTCATTACAGAGAAGTAGAGGAATTCATCTTACCAACTGTTTCACTTTAACCACCTGCTGAGTACCAACCGACTGCGCAACAATGGAGTTCGGCTGTGAGATTTTAATACTGATTGGGGTTCCCATGACTGGTTTCAAAGACTGCAGAGGGGTTGGTGCAGAAGTTGCCACAGTTGAGACGAGCACCGGCTTCACAGGTTGAAGAGATGATGTTGCTACTGCAGAAGTGAAGACTGACTTTACAGTTTGAATAGCAGTGAGCCCTGACGTTGCTACTGTTGTGGTGAGGACTGGACTTGCAGGCTGAAGAGAGGCTGTCACCACTGCAGAGGCAAGAATGGGTTTCACAGCTTGCAGAGAGGCTGTCACCGATGCACTGGAAAAGACTGGTTTTATAACTGCAGAGGCTGCGACTGTTGCAGAGGTGGACACCGGTTTTACAGTTAGAAGAGAAGTTGTTGCTACTGCTGAGGTTGCCACTGCTACAGAAGGAGTTGGTGCTGCAGAGGTACAAGTTGAAACAGCTTCTTGGGTTGGAACTGGCTGCTGCATACATTGCTGGATAAAGCTCTGAGCATTGGGCATTAGCTGCCGTAAGGCAAGCATGCTTTTCTAGGGGAGAGAAGAAAAAACAAAACAAAACAAAAAACAAGAAAAACCCAACACACTGAACATGTCTTTCATAAAATTAAATGTTACATCAGCAACTGAATTCCCCTTCCTCACCTCCCAATGTATTTTTTTCCACGAGACAATAAATTGGTTATTCCAAACAAAAAGTTTTGCTAGAATTCGTAGAGCAAACATAGGTGCTCTTAAATTGATAAAGATAATGTAGAGTGAAGACCACAAGATTCTCTAATACGGGTGGAGCAAAGGTCAATAGTCACTATAGCCTCACTATGTGGAGCAAATCCTATCTACAGAGAAATTTTATTCTTCTGTTTAGATTGTTTCAATCTGAAATTTTTGTTCCAGAATAAGACCATCTCAAGTACTACCTCAGAAATTCATTTTTGTTTTACCGCCCCCCCCCCCCCCCACACACACACACACAATGCTATACCATAACAGCTGTGTTTATTCCACAGAGCTTCTCTGATAGGGAACTAAAAACTATCCAGAAGTCAGAAACAAGCTCTAAAGATACAAGCACTTCTATACCAATACATTTGTATCTACGCTAGGGGGGGATACCACTTTAATTATAGACAGACATACAGCTGGAGCAGCACAACTTAAGCCAAGTAAGTTCTCAGCATCAGGAGAACATTAGTTAGATTATCTGGCAAGTTCTCATTTTTATTACAACTATGTTTGAGAAGGTCAATGAACAGAAGAGTCTTCAAGCCCTTTAACAAACTGTAAATAGTCAAGAAGAAAATCTGTAAGGGTCAGAACCAGGGGAAATCATTTCTGCAGCTACCAGTATATTCCCTGAACTTCAAAAACTGACAGAAAAATGTTCATGTTTATAAGAGTCTCCAGCATAAAATGCTGTTGCTCTGGACTTCAAGCAAAAGGAACATGTTATCTTACATGCCAATATGTTAAGTGAGCAAATCATTCGCCCACTTAAGTTTGCGCATCTGGACTTTCTGTGGCGCATTTATCTTTCATTTCCTTTAAAAAGCTACTTAGCTTTCCTCATGCAATATATTGACAAAAAGCATCCAGCACAGATTTGAAAAAAAATCAAGTAGGCTTTATAGCCAAAGTCATTGTTCTTTTCCACCTATTGGAAGAGAAAAAAAAAATATGCAATAACTTCACCAAAAACCTGTGTCTCAAAGACAAGCAAACTTTAGGTAACTTTAGGGCAACTCTAGGGTCCTCCCTACAGTTCCACTTTATTGGCTAAAAATGAATTGTCACTTCATGTAGCAAAGAGAAGTGTTCATGAAGTCTGGCTTTATTCTGCACTCAGTCTTGTCACAGATGCCTGGAGTTACATACCAATTAAGTCTGGTCTATATTGACTGCAGATTCTTAAGGTATTTTGGACAAAAGCAGTTATTACCCATCTTTTAAAATGTCTTGTGTAACACTATCATTTTAGCTAACTTCCATCACAACAGTGCCTGAGCAATGTTTTTGAAGTCTAGTACTTCATTGTTAAGATGCACTCTGTTGTATGCTATATTATCAGGGATTACAGAAGCATGGATACTCCCCATAACGGAAGAGCCTAGGTGATACCAGTACCTAGTAGCACGCAACAAAAGAAATGTGCAGCAGCTCTGTGTGATGCCAGCCCAGGTCTGATGCAGGCTGATGAACCTGACCTAACTCCTGTGGAACTGCCTCAAGGTCTTTGCACCATATATATCAGTAATACATATTGAGGGATCACTTTCTAACTCTGGCAGAGACCTTACGTGAATGTATGAGGACAGTGCTGTGTCCGAGCTAACAAATCTTTGGGAACCCAAAGCACTAGCAAGTGTAGTGCAGCAAACCTAGCTCTTGGACTCCTTTGCAGGAATGAGTCTGGATCTGCCAGGGCTTATTAGCCCCAGGTAGGGGGGAGCAGATTTAGGCTAGGTCTCTGCAAAGCTACTGAGGTTCATCTGTGCTGTTTTGGGAACACTGCACAGTGGCATTCGAGCTGGCCCCACACACGTGGCCAGCTTGTGTCCCACAGGATTTGTTAACCAGGGCCCTGCAGAATGCAGCTACACTACTTCTGAAGTTGAGCATTTTTGTGGCAGTTAGTAGAGCAGAGACCGTGCAAAACAAAATAAAAAACAAACAAAAAAGCCTTTTCAGTCACACTGACTCTGCATTCACAGCCTGGTCATTCTGCAGCCACAATAAAACTGTCTACAGGTAACACAGCTACCTGTATTACATTTGTTCCACAGGCTATTCTAGAAACTGATGTGAAAACCTGAACTACAATAGACTGTTACAGTGCAAATCAGATTCTGAAAGGCCTGTATTCTTAGCTTCTGTATGGACATATAAGAAGTCTCTAAGGAATTAAATAGAAAATTGAAAGGTGAGCAGTAGCAAAACTTTTCATCAAGCACCGCAGAAAAGACTAGTCCTCTCGACTCTTGGTAAACTACTGGCATAGCATTTAGAAGGCTGCCATTGTAACAAAACAAAACAAAACCATCCCATACTTGAACAGATTATAATCAGTCATATACAGTAATCTTAACATGTGGTAACATGCAGTATTATGTGGATGGTAAAGCACAAAGAAAGAAGACAAACTCCAGAAAAACTGTCCCAGCTTTACCATTTCACTATTCTTGATTCTACACTGCCTATACTGTATAGCAAGGAAAAGTACAGATACATCAAATGAACAATATAGTGTGCATAGCACTTACATATATGTGATTAATTTTCCATGTTTTACTGGGATTTACAGCTTACTGCACAAGACAGATGCTCATTTTTATTTTGATTGCCAATAAATCCCATTCCACCATGTGATTTAAAAAGTTAGGACAGCATTTTTTATTTATAGGATTATTTGCTTGAATGGAAGTACAGGTTTGGGGGGTTTTGGGGGTGGTTTTGGGAGGGTTTTTTGAGTTGCAGAAGTCCTGTCAAACACCTTCTGGGGAGGAAGGTGTTTTTTTCCTGCCTACAGTTAAGCACAAACCAGAAAACAACTAAAGAAGCTACATAAAAGCTAGTATTCAAGCTTAAATATTGCATAAGCTTTGTTCATAAGCATTATATGCCTCCGAAGTCCAGTTAGGTATTAGAATTTAGAATAGCTGTAGTAAAAGGAGCAGATTCCAACAAAGTAGTATCCAGTAATGGTATTAGTCTCCAACTTGCGAATGCAGATAAAGTTACTCCTCTGAAATGCCACACAAAAACATCTCCACCTTTCCAAGAGCTGTGGTCACAAAGGACAAGGTTCAGCATGATTTCCTCAACAGATCTGAACAAACAACTATTTGAATACTCCACTCCTTTGCTTTTCCCTTCCGGTCCCGCTACCCCCATTGAATACTATATATCCACAATCAAACACTTACCTTGAGAAAAGGAACTAGATATGGTTGTGGGGAAGACTTGAGTTCTATATATAGCTTTTTTGTAAATTCTTCTGGTTCAATTTTTGCTTCCTAAAAAGAAAGCATAATTATAGTGACAAGTTACTAAGTACGAATCTATCATTTATTTTTCCGGGTGTATCAACAATTCATGGAAGTTTAAATTATCATGAAGTTGTTCAATTTCAGTAATCTGAGACATTTTTTTTCCTTCCCCTATTTTTAACTAAAAGGTTTTGAGAATGTTGTTGTAATTCAGATACAGTATTAAAGAATTAAATTCCTTCCTTCAACTACAAACAGTTGGATAATTCCTCAAACACCCATTCACTGAAGTGAACAGATAGAAAAAAATTCATAAGGAACACTGATCCTCCTAAGAATCCTTCACTGATCATTCATTTTTATGCAGAAATACTTAAAAATCCAACACAAGAGGACTTTTTATTGTAAAAGTAGTTATCTACATAAAGATCAAAATGTGAAGAGATCAAGATACAAGAGACAACTCAAGTAGTTTTTGTAAAACAATTTAGTCTAATGCATAAATGGCTTAATAAAGCAGGATACTTAACACCTTTCTAAAGCTAGAGAAACTAAACAAGATCACTTCTGCATACCATTAAGGCAACAGTCCTCAGATTGCAGAGTACCATCTTCTTCTTTAATGCTTTGTCCTCTGCCCTAACACAAACACCTATTCAGTGGTTTGGGAGGGTTAGGAAATCACCCCAGACTGCAACTTCCTTACAAACATTAGTACCACAGCACCTGGACTAGGTGGGAGGTAACCCCAGACACTGATCCCATTCTCACCCACCAAAGGACAGCAATGCTGGGACTAAGATTATGTATTATTAAATCAATAATAGTTTAAGGTTATTGCCACCTAGCTGCTGCCGCAGGGTCACCAAGAACGCTACCTCCTTCAAGAACGTACAGCAACACATGGAGGACGGACCCTAGCTAGAATCTCTCATTCTGCAGAGAAATTCTTCCTTTCACCCATATTCTCTTTTAGAATCACTGTTCCAAGGAGCTAGGCATTCAGAACAGGGTGTTTAAGGACTATACATTCATAGACTACCAAAACGTGCTGCAGCTCTATCTAGTCATTTGACCTGCTGCCTGTTTTGTCTCACTGAGGTGTGGATGCACAGGTCACTGAGGTCTACAAACTCACTGATGCAGATACAGTCATCTGATACATTACATCAGTGCATGCAAGGTGCTTGACACCCGCTTCATAAAATACTACTTTAAGGACTATTTTACTTCACAGCTGCCATTTACTTGTTTGCCTTATGCATACAAAACATTAGTTTATTTTGCATTTATATCACAAACACAGACATACAGAATGCTGGAAGAACAGCTTTTTAAAAATACTGCAAAAAGCAAACAAATGCACAATTCAGTGATGTGTCTCTGATAAGGACTATTAAAAAAAAGTATTCTAAGCACAAGCAGGAATAATTCAATAATTCTAATATTGTCCAAGAGAAGCAAGGTGTATAATACAGCAGGGACACAAAGGCAGAAGAGGAGGAGAACAGCGTATTTCTGTAAGACTGTATCTTAAGACAATCTGCTCTGAGGTAACACCTCTTTGTCTACAATGCGTTCTACACTGAAAAAGAAACCAATCAGTCCCCTCAGTACCACCAGCAAAGCCATCTCCCTCTTGCAGCACATAGCTTTCTGATAAGATGGAACAACAAAAGAGCAGCAGGGGTCGAATGTCAGGAAGTAGATGCAGTAGTAGGAGAAAACACTAGCAAGAAAATCCAGCTGGGGCACAGCACTAGGAGTCTAGAAGCCAACTGCAAGGAGAGATACATCAGAGTTTGGCAGCCATCAACTTATTCGCTCCATCACATTGTATAAAGATGAAGATAATTTCACACTTGCTTCACTGGAGCTTTAAACTGTCAACTTTTAAGTCAGCTCTGTCTTAGAGCATGACAGTAGTTCGGATTCAGCACTGCACTACAACTTCCTGAACAGCAAGGTTTTTACCCTGACTCAAAACCACACTAATATGAAAAAAGCAGCTCAGACCCATAAACTGTGTAAACACCATCAGCTCCTTCTATTGTCAATTATCTGCATGCATAAAATGAAATAGGAATGGGGTGGGCAGGTGGGGAAGTATGGTATCCAGTTAAAATGCATGTTACAATGTAAGACTTAGAGGGTCAGGTGTATTCTGCCCAAAACAAAGCTCTTCAGCTGTTTAAAGAAATGACATATAAGCAAAAAGACAAGGAACAAAATTAAGAGAAAGTCAGTGTCACAAATTGATACACAAAAGACACAGACTTGTTCAAAGAGAGTCTCACCAATAGATTTTGCACCAGATTCTTCACATTCTGCCCCATTTCAGGGGCTTGAGGTCCACTAGATGCCAGTTTTATTAGTGTAGCAAGAAAATTTTTGCATTTCTTCACATTCTCTAGCATTTCCTAGTTTGGAAATAAAAAGATTGTTAGATCTTGCATTGGCTCTCCAACCTCTGATGAATATAGAGAATGTTATTTTTTAATTAAAAACTTCTTTTCTTACTGCAGAAGCGTTGGTCTGTGCTACTGTTGTGCCCTCTGCTTTCACAGAGACTGCCTTTTGGGAGATCGCTTGTGCAGGTGGTCCTGTAACTGGAAGTTTTACAGGTGTTCCAGTACTCAAAGGCTTTACAGCTGTAACTGTAGTAACACTAGGTGTTGCAGCTGCTGGCTAAAAGGAAAAATTAACACTTTTTAATCAAAGACTAACTTGAAAACACATACAGTATTCTGCCAGCATATAAAGCAGCATCCTCTCTCCACACTCCAAATTACCAAGCTATTTACAACATCACTAAACTATTTTTATCTTTGCTTTTAAAGACAGGATTCGTTTGCTTTAAGAGGCTCTATCTAATATAATAAAGGTATAGAACCACCACAGCTGTAACTCCCAAGTTTTATTTGTGGCAGTGGGACGACGACAACAAAGGTTCACTCAATCTGGAACAACTGCTTGCAACTTCCAGTGAAGAGAGAGAAAGGTAAAGTTATTTGAAGAAACCAACACCATAACTTTGCCAGACTTCTGCAGTCTAGGATTAATCAATTTTGGACAACACTAAGCCAAGCGATGCTAGTCTGTAGAGAGACATGACCGCAAGTGATTATATATTCCTTTGAAATAACTTCCTTCCTCTCCCAATTGCAATAACCCTCATGTTTCCTATCACACTCACCAGGCAAGAGACGACACGTGTTGTGTCTATTTTGAAGGGATGCATGTGCCAAGCAAAAGCAGCCAGATGGGCAAAAAAACATCTAATGCACAAGTTTTTCCTGCTTTTCCTTCCACATGGGCACCAATTTGGATCATTCCCAGACAAGTCCTATCAAAATTTAGTTATTTGATACTTTCACCTCTCTTTCAAATCTAATTAAAATTTATTGGCAGATTTGGAAGTTCCAGAGGCAGGAGAGGAATGAAAGTTTGGGGAAAAAACAAGAACAATGTAACTGCCTTTCATCTTTGCAAAACAGGCTAAAGACCAGCACAGTTAAAAAAAATATATATATATACACACACTAAAAATGAGTATTTCTACTTCAGACTCAGAAAAAAAAAAAATCCCCCAAACAGTTCTTTTGATACAAAACCAGAATACCAAAGACTAATATTTTGCCTCTAAAAAGCCCCCACAACTTTCAATCTATTTGATAGGTAAAAATTCCACTAACACTTCAAAAGAAAAATAACCTAACTTTGCAGGCTAAATTCTAGGTTCAGATCTGTGCAGCACAATTTCACTGACTCCTACTACATTCAAACATCGCAGTTTAGTCCAACAATCACAAATTAATACTTAATAATTTCATTACTCAAAAATAACACATAGGAGAGCCCAACTTGCCCTATCACAGATAAAATAAAAAAACAGTTGGACAGTGTGTAGAATATCAAAGTGTTTTTGAATCTTCCCAGACAAGGAAAATTAGTGAGTAAATATTTAAAACTAGCACAAAACACAGGCACTTTTGTCACTTTTCTTTTTTCTCCCTGAGGTGGGTCCATCCCACAGCTCCACAAGCTGCTGCCAGCTTGACATGAAAGCAGGAGGCAGCTACCAGAAAGCACTCCAGCTTAGGCTCCCACTGTTGGTAACACTTTAATAGCTCTCTGCAGGATCTTTGCCACCACCACTGCCTCTTCCAAGGATGAAGCTCAACAGCTCTAAGACCAGGGGGAGGCAAACCGGGCACAAGAATCCCACCAACAGATGGAAAGGAGGGAAACTGAAGGGGACAGAGCACAAAACTGTCAAGCTGCAATGCTTTGGGCTTTAAAAAACTGAAAACATGAGGTTCGCTGGAGCTGATCTCTTGTGATTCCCACTGTGTTTACACATCAAGGCCAGAACAGAATTTTATCAACTGAGGGAGGGAACAACAGGAAGTCTGCTGGATCCTCTTCCCAGGAAGACAGATATATGGGAATTAGCTTCTGTCATCTGCCCTCAACCTTTTCCACTACTGACAATTCTCATTTTCACTTCGAGCAACAGAGAAGCATGGCATTAATCCTGCATATTTTGAAGTGATTTCAAGAGAAGAGCTTTGCATCTAAATGAAAGTGCCCCAGCATGATGCTAATTAGATACTTTGCAACTTCGTTATCCCATCTGGGAAGGAGATGAGACAAAATACCTGCACATTTTCATTTATTTTTTAACCTTAGAGCTCAAACATCCAGGAATGACAACAAATGGAAATATTTTTTAGATGGAGAGAAGAGTCCTGAAGTCAGTAACCAGAGAGAGAGTATTGCAGAGAATAATGTTCCAAGTTACACTTAGTATAGGATAAAAGAAATACGACCAAGCTAAGCATTTTTTCCTATTCACTCTCCCACTTTTTGTGATGACATCACACCTCCACACCAACACTCCTTCTCTGTAGCCTCAAAATATTGTCAAGAATAAGATCAGCAAGTTTTCAGGCATGACAAATATAACAGCTGCCAAAGAAATCAGACCCATGGGCCCTTCCTTTCTTTCCCCAGAGCTTTCCTGCAACCTGACAGAGTAACTTGTCAGCACTCTCTTTTCATAGCTGTCCCACAAACTACATCCTCCAGGGTTAGGAGTGAAGCAGCCCTGTGATGACAGGATGTATCCACATTGCACCTATTTACACCTTATTGTACAAGGCACTTATTTGGATATTGCAATCCTCTGCAGAACAGGCAGGCTTTTAAGGAATCCATTCCAAACAAAAAGCAGTATTATATTTCTTGCAGTTTAAAGCCAACTCTATGCCTATTAGAAGTGCTCAAGTTTCTGTAGCTTAAAAAAAGGTTACAGAAAAGGAATATTCTATGTCCACCTCTTCAAATACCTCAGGGGAAGAGGGATTCAACTGATTATATCAAACTGAACTAAGAAAGTAGAGAAGAGCTAAGAAAAAATAAGAGCTAAAAAAAATAAATAAGAAGAAAAGCAGATGCAAGTTTTTAAAAAAGTGAAGTTATTAGCATAATGAACTTCAACATTTACTACATTAGACTGTGACGACCCAGGCAGTTTTATCCACCAGACAGAACAAATCTTTACCTTCATCTCTTCTCCTGAGTGCAAGGGTAGTATAGCAGATGATTGCATCTTTTATATCCTAAAGCTCTCTACCTAGAGATCACAAATGCATAGTTTTCAAACTAATACTTCACAATAAAAATGGATAATGAATACTGGTTATTGTTCTTATTAGACACAAAGGGTATGTTCTTTCCATTCTAAGTAAAATAGAAAATGCATTAAAAAACAGGTGTCCAGGTTTTCACCTTTAACCCTAACAATATCTGTCTACAGTGAGGAGGAAGAGACAGAACATCACAGGCAGAGCTGTAAGTTGCTTTCAGTTGCTAATACAGAAGAGCAGTAAGAGGACAAATTTTTAAGTCAGACAGTTACAGCTGTCAGCAAACATCTCATCCTTCAAACACTGTCAAGGTCAAGAACATATGTCTAGCATGTTCTTTTGAATGACTGATCCCGCTCATTTACTGAGGGCTTGGTCAACAGCTACAGCCAAGTCCCATTCAAGCTCTCTCACAAATGAAAAAAGCATGTACAAGCCAGATTTCCTTCTGATTTCTCCTCCAGGTCATGGGGAGGACAGAATATTTTAGCTGGAGAAAGAAGCAGTTTTCCTTTATTATACATGTTTATCTAGAACTCTGAGAACCAAGAACAGAAGAAGAATTGTATCTAGGAGAAGTCTTGTACTCTTCAGGTAGCAGGGGCCTCTTCAGAAGAGTCCTAAAGCATTTATGTCTGGAAGGGGAAGAGAAATATGACCTAAGAAACAATACAAACACCATCTAAAATAATGAGGAATTTCCAACCACTGCCTATTCACATCCACATCTTTGGAATCTGTTGGTCAAATTCAGTTAGAGAAGAGGTCTTCAGCTACTACCCTCCTTCAGGCTTTAATGAGAAAAACAAACAAGAAAAGGAAAACCCCACACATGAAAAACGGCTTGAGAGAGGAGAGGGGTGAAGAAAAAGCTCCTTCCACCCGGCAACACCTTGGGTATAACTTTTTTCCAAAGGTACCAGGGAACCCACACAAGACAGCACCTAAAAAGTCTCCAGCCACCAGAAGAGATTCAACTACAGCCTAAAGGAGCTCAATCAAAAGGTACAAATGCATAGGAAACAGTCAGAACTATTTATTTTACCCAGGTTTTATACATTGCTCATTGCCATTGTACAAGTGCTGTACTCACTACTATTGCAGTGAGTGTAGATGATCCAACATGCTGGCAAAAGTATAATTAAATTATGCATTTAGGAAAAGAAAGGGATATTGAGTAAAGAAATGTATTGTAAGGACAGAAGTTACTAGCCTAGTGAAAGCCAGGTTAGAGTTAGAAATAACAAGAATGCGTCCATATGATCTTCAGTTCTCTCCATCACTGGATGTTATTCTACAGGAATTTAAAGTTTGCCACCTACCTGTATTACAGCAGGTGGCTGAACAGTAGAAGCCACAGAATTTGTTGTTTGCGATAATGTTTTCACAGAAGCGGCTGTTACTTTCTTTAGTAATTGGGTGCCAGCATGCTTCAAGGAAAGAAGTAATATACATGGTGCAGAAAACAGTTGTCCAACAAATCAATGACAGAACAGACACTGAAGTTAATACCTACTCTTGTCCAATATAAACCAAGACACCCACCCTTACAGTAATACATGCATCATTTATTTAATCCATATAATTTAAACAGTTTTCAACAAAGCTACATGTCTAATAGTTTTACAGGGGAAAAGAGATTAAGACATTTAGACAATTCTTAATCAAAATGAAAAGGTTAAATGATAAGCATGCTGTGAAAAACTACACGGACAGTTACTATTTTGTGCCCCCTCTTATTTTGTGTGCTGGCTACATTGCAAAAGAGGGAAACAAAAATCCAACACAGCATAGAGAAGAAGGAACGTCCTAGGGACACAGGAGCCCTTTCAGAAATGTTCTAAGGCTCAGTTAGCATCTGAGAAGTTTCTCATTAGAAGACCGCAAGGTTGCAGTTTCTAGCAGTGATGATTCAGGTGGCTTTTAAAACAATTTGCATCATCATCTTAAATTCAAATTCAGGACTCCTTCTCTATACCACGTATAACTGCTAGCAGGTTTTTCATACTGAGAAAGCAAAGTGTACAGTGACATTTATGTGAAAAATAAATACTGTCATGTTGAACAGTCTGTTCAGAAAGCTTTCAAATACCTAGTGAACCCTTAACAATTTTTTTTGCAAACCCTGTTATAAAAGAGCATAACATACAGCTACTTCAAATTAAAGCTGTTAGAGAAGTTACCTGTACAGCACATATTCTGACTGCAGGTGTGCTGGTAGGTACAGATGGTCTTACATTTGTGTTATTTTGTGGCTGACTCTGTGCTCGTGCTATTGCTTGTTGAGATACTAGCATTAGTTGGCCATTACTGCTTCTGATAAGAACAGTTCCTGTTGGAGAAAAAAATCCAGACTGTCAAAAATTAAGTGACACTATTTCTTCCACAAAAGTATAAAGTCACAACTAGACCACACTGATAAGCTAATATAAATATTTAAGTTTCTTACCTCAAGGAACAACTGCCAACAACCATAAAAGCTAAGGCTGTATCAGTTTTACTCTGCATTTCATGACAGAAGATTCCTAATTTACAGCAGAAAATTCTTAAAAAAAAAAAAATCAAGAAACAAGCTTGAATAGACAGCAATACCACATGTGAACTGCAAGGAAGTTTACAGTTTGAACGAAGACATTTGGGATGTTAGAAGAAAAGAAACAAACCGCCCACACTGGGATTACTTTAACAGTAGTCAATCTCTTTAAGCAGTTATTCAAAAATAACTGCAAAATTTATCACCAGTTTCAGACTTGGCTGCCACCTTACATTTCTATTTTTCTGAGCATTTAGATACACACTTACAGGTGGAGATACAGTTTAGGGGAATCTACGATGTAAACTGAAACTTGATTAATATCAGTTCACCTGCCTAAATCAAGACCATCCCTCATTTGCAGACAGAGAGCACTGGTCTCTGGTGAAAGCCAACACCATTCAGAGTTTTGAAACCATCTGCCTGCTCAGGGTCTGTTCAAAAGCATTAAAACTCATGGATTTAATCAAAGTTGCTTATAGACAAATAGGGAGATTACAGTGAAAGAAGAGACTTTCCCTTGTTTCCTTGCTTTTTTATTTTTGACTTTTAAACCTACAGCAATGCCAGCCCACCATGGTTCACTCCTACCACCTTTCTCCTATCCCATCAGCTGTAACGATCAACGAGCAACAGTTAAACAATGAAGTATTTTTTACTAAGCTTTCAAATTAAAAGCACTCCAAGGAGAATCAGTCAGACATTTCCATTCTCTCTGCACTTGGAAACCATTCAGCTACGAATGCCTCTTCTTCATCCCCCAACAGCTAGACTCCAGAAGATCCAAACGTTTAATCAGGATCACAAATACATAACACCAGCTAGATTCCTGATCTGAACTGCTTCAGAGTCTCTCAGTGAGCTACAGAGCATCTTTGCTGGTCTCACCTGCTTGCTCTTGAAGAGCCACTGTTGCTGAGTCCACCATAACCACTGTCCCTCACTGTATGCATTCTGACAGCCAAAATAATACAGGCCCTTCACCTTTTCTTACCCACAGAAAGGGGGAAGGGGCAAGGGAAAGCAAAGCATGAGGCGTGCACAGAGCTTGCGATCTAACATAGAAGTTTTTCAGTGCCAGAAGAATCTTAGATCTTCTGTGCATGTTTCTCTCCTAGTGTAGAACATATCTGTAACAATGGAATAATCTTTTACTACCTCGTTAGGCTGGAAGTTTTTAACAATACGCCATATGACTACTAAAAACACTGCTTCCAGTGATCTTAATGAATAAAATGGGAAGAACTGCAAGCTTTTTTTTAAGATGATGCTATAACCACATGTTTAGAAACAGCTTTTCATCTTCCACATCTAAAGCACGAGATGATACTGCAAGACAATACAAAACCTGGTATAAAATTCTCCTGTTAAAGTCAACATACGGCACTTGAGGAGGGAACTACATAGCACATATAAACTAAGACTGTAAGAGCAGCATCCAGAAACATTCCCTCCATTCTCAGGCAACCTTTACTAGAGAAGGGCAGTTTCACAAGACAGTTGCATACCCAGAAAAGTACTATGCACTCCTTCTGCCGGCTCAGGTTTCTCCTCCTCCACTGAAATCTTGACTACAGTTGTATTCGGCTTCACAGGGATGTTTAGATTCATCAATACATCCCAGGAATCACAGAAAGCACACCAAGTTTTCATATTCTTTTCACTCTTATTTAGACAGTGATTCGTGTCATACAATTTCTCATTAAAAATTGCATTTCTCCTTGTTCACACTGCATGTTTGTGCAGATTGAATTTGGGAAGACAGAAAGCTGATGATGCCATGTATTTTATAGCAATAGCATTTCTCTCTGCATTAGGGCTACATTCAGTATTGTAGAAGTGTTGCTACTGGTTATTTTTGGTCCCTAAGCTCATTTAAAATTGTTGTTCCTAGTTCTCCTCTTTAAGCCACATGTAAACTTATTATCTAATTCTTTATAGATACTTGAAATGCATTTTGAATTGTTCTATTTTCATTTATTTGGATATTTTGTTACTTGTTATTACCTTTGTTTTCTAAGAAAAACTAAAAAGCACAATTTCTACCTCTCTGAATCACATTATGTACAAGAAACAGCATCACTGCCATTCAACTCAGTCATAAGGCCTTTCTGCATTACTGTTCAGAAGTTTCAGTTAACATCCACCAGAAATCAAGAACTGGGCACCAAGTCCCCTGCAGACCAGAACTGTGTGCTACATCATCTGTTTTTGACAGAAAGGTTACACCAATACTGGAAGCCAGAGGAAAGGGAGTCAGATGTGGACCGTAACAGAGACAACTGAGGAAAATATGATTAAGATAATTCTCATACACCTCCATATAAGTTATGGCAAGAACCTGTTCCACTTGGAATAGTCGCTAGTTTTGCCACATTTATTTTCATACAGTGGTAGCCTTTCATACTAGTAGCTTTTCTGCCAGGGTTAGTAAAATTAAAACTCCAAAACTGACAAAACCAATATTATGGTAATCTGCCACTACTGCTCTTACAGGCTTACTACTATAAATCACCGATACTAGGCACAAATAAAGCTGAATGCAAATTTGAAATAATTGTTACAGCCATAGATTTGTACAGTGAAGAGCCACACAACATTATCTGAAAAAAGCATGAAATTCACAGTTCTGGGCAATTACAGAAACTGATCTCTTGAAATGACACTAGATTGGCAGGTGGCTCTTCTGAAAGAATTGAAAACTGTTGAAACATACATTCATAATCCACTTTTGGTTGCAGCAATTTAGCTATACTTTTCACAGCTAACTCCCTCATCCTCCCAAGCTTTTGATACTTCCTTTCTGCCTTGAAACAAAAGCAATGACCCAACACTGAAGTCAATAACACAGGCTCTAAGAACAGACAGACATAGGAGGTGTCTTCTGCCAGAACAAAATGTTTCAAAGCACTCAAAACCAATGGCTGAAGTTTCATATGTTATGTAAAGCTGTGAAATGAGAGAAGAGCTAATGGCATCCTTAAAGTTCTCAAAAGAAACAGACTTATGCAGCTACCAAGATGTTACTAAGGGAACTAAAGAGAAGACAAGTACAAGACTGAGCAAGAAGCCACTTTCTTCACATTCAAAAAAAGGAAATATTGCATATCAGAAGCTGGTTTTGCATTCTTTAGAAAGTAATTTTTGCCAGTCTAAATATGAAAACAGATTATGTCTTGCAGTCAGTCACTACATGGCAGCTCCACAGGAAAAAGAGTGGTGGTGTGGAACTTCTGAAAAGCTGAACCAGTGACGTTTCAGCTATTGCGGCCCAGCACAGCATTTCAAACACAGAAAAGATGTCTGTAATCTCTGACCAAAATATTAACACCAATTGCAGTTATTGAGTGGTGTGAGGCATCTTCTCGGCACCACAAATGCCCTCTTTTGGGCATCACTTCAAGTAAAGCTTGTTTACAGGATACAGTTTCATAGTTTTACTGAAGTTGTTCCAGAGGACAGGAACCACATTCATACCACTCTCACACTTTGATATTAAGACCAAGACACAATCCCCTTAGGGTTACAAGGCTGTTCTTATTTTCACATCTCAAAAAATATAAGTGATCAGCTACTGGCAGGGATCAGTTCTTTATCTACATCATTGGAAGACTTGAGCATCTCTTGCAAAGTTACAGTCCCTTTACAGTGAATCGAGACCCCTATCTCTAGAGATTCTGCCTGCCCTGCCACAAACATCATTTGGGAAGTTATTTTTTTTTCCTGACTGACAGTGAAGACAGTTAAAATAGAACTGCTTACTCAAGGAGCTGATTTCTTTGTTCCCTGCACACCTACCACCAGCTGCCATCCTGCAGGAAGGCTAGAGTGGAAGGAACTAACAACTGAAACCAAGCTGAGCTTCCTTTGAAGGTAGCCAGACGGAACCAAGCAATAACTTCAACTTAAAGAAGTCTCACTGAGATCTATACCCTTCTCTGTGACCTGTCTTCTACGGAGCAGGAGCTCCAGGACCAATCCTTCAGACACAGTACCCACCATCTCTCCTGCAAAACTGGGGCAGTCACCACCCATAACACCCTCTACCTTGGTGCAGAAGCAGCACATGCCATGGAAAACTAGAAGTCTTCTATTTAAATCTCGTTTGCTGCTCAAGCCTAACATACCTTACCTATAAGTTTGTGCTGTCCCAGTCCCACCAGCCCAGGATATCCAGCTTTTTCTAAACTAGCTTACAACCCACTTCAACTTTTCTAAGCTGTAGCCATATTTAGTTAGCATCCAACCCTGGAATCAAGAAACAAAACGTAGGTTAGCAGAAGCAGCAGCTTCCAGACACCTGAGAAATTTAAGGGACAAGTTTCTCTTCATTCTAATTACAGTCAGCAGAACCAAAAACCTTCCCCAGAGAAAGTCACTGACGTGAACAAGATACTGCAGAATCACGATAGAAAACTGTTTGTACCACTGTAAGTAAGAACATCTGCATCAACTTCACTGTATTCATGCAATGGTGTCATGAAAACTGCACTGCTGCTCATGTAAAGTTATGTCACCAACTGAAGTTCAGGGTTTTATCCAGCAGTACAGAACATTGAGGCATCCCACCACAAAGGCAAGTTTTACCATTAAATTTCTATCACACAAGCCAAGCCTGCGGCCATTTCTGAAGGAGAACATCCACAAGGAGTATAGAAAGTGTGCTCCTGTGGAGAAATACCATATGTTGTTATATTCAAAGCTTAAATCTTCAAGTTAAATCACTACTTTGATTGCATGATTTCTAACACAACTGCTTTAACAAAACAGCTCTTTAGAACTGCTTTGCCACAGCAGACGGTGGAGCAATATGAGAAAGTGAAGAAAAGAAGTCTCCTACGTAATAAATCATACCTTTCATGTTTGGTTCCTACAATAAAATACCAATAAGATCCAACTGAATTAGACTCAACTGATTTAAAAGAACAAGAGTTACAATAGCTGCTTTCAAAGGAGGGTAACATTAGTTCCTTTCGAAACAAGGGGTGCATGTGTCAGATAAAGTGAACTTTAAGGCTGGCAGTGTTAAGAATGGATTGAAATGCAGAGTAGAAGTAAAAACCCTCTAATTATAAATACACGATTACATGAGACTAACATCCCAAATCAATAAGGGACTACAGTAAAACATTAACATTTTAAAACATTTCTGTTGTTAAAGTGCTCCCTGTTCCTAAACAAATCTCATACTTGCACCAAACCACATAAGCAAAACAAAGGGATACTTTTAATGCAGTTATGAGACAAGAACAAGTTCAAGGGGATGTTTTAGTAGGAAACTAAATGGCAACTTGAAAGGAATGTTGGCTTTAATTATTTTATTCTAAGTGCTTAGAATGAATTGAAATCAAGAAAAAAAGGGCCAAATACCACTAATCCATGCAACAGCTTTGAAAAATCATTTCTCTATTTAAAGGTATTCTTTAAAAAAGAAAAAAAATGCAATTTCTCTTTTTCAACCCAATTTAACAAACCCTGCAGAACAAGAGATTTAAAAGTTATAAATAATACATTAAAGGATTAAGTAAAATGGACCTAGAACAGACATTAGCAGAGACAACAAGCATTTAAAGAGAGTGACCATAGTTTATCAAGGTGCATTATGTTGTAGACTGACTGTACAGGACTGCTAGACAGGCAAAATATCTTAATGAAATGCTATGAAAGAGAAGAAAGTTGACACCATGGCTAGGTTTGATACTGAAGGCCCCAACTTTTACGGAACTTGGAAAAGCATCCCAATATGTTGGGGCCATGTGTCTTCAGATGAAGTATAGACTGTATCCCATGTAAGATAGCTACTTATTTCACAATACCCTTACTTGATACTTGAGTTTCCACAGTTGCCTGTTGTAGATTCCAGTACTGAAGATGAGAAAAAGACAACAGCACAGTCTAGAGCAACATCAGTGAGAAGAGGATTTTCTCACTATCTTAGGAATGGTGCTACAACAAAGATCTGGCTGCCATCTGAGGCTACTCAAGTGAGCCACAGGCTCCCATGGATAAGCTCTGTCTTCTACTCTTAAACTGAATAACTTTGAAGAACTGACCACCGAAGGAGTCAAAAAGATTACTGTTTTGGGTTTTTCTTGGGAAAACATCTGATTGCTCTTGGATTTCCCAGACAGACAAGGTAAAGGGCTTGCCTACACTGTGTGGGTCAAGTTGAGCTGTTCAGCTTGTAGTTCACTACATCCACAAAGCATTTTGCTGTATATGACAAATCATTATCAGCCTTTGGAGGTCAGCTTCAGTAGATTAAAGGGGAATTCACCCATAATCAACACTGGTATGGTAGCAACCAGAATCACTCACCACCATACCCGGGCCCTCAACCAATTCATTCTGTTCTCATTTCATTTCACTAACTGAATAATTACATACCTCAGAAATCACCCTTTGCACCCCTTCCCTCTGTTACAGGAAAGTCTCTATACTATGAGTCAATGTACCAATGGCTCAGGAACTGTGACTAACATGTGGATATTGTGGTTACCATGCTGAGATGCCCCAATTTGTGTTCTAGAGAAACATGTTGTTTTGTCCAGAGGTATGGATTTCCAAGTCAGGAAAAATATTCAGAAGTCATAATCTTACACTCTCACGCTACAACAGCACACCAGACAACCCACAGACAGGCTAAATATAATACAAGAGTGCAGGGAGATGACATATCCCACAAGCACTATAAAGAAGTAAATTGCATCTTTGCCAATTGCATGATCACCACATTGCAGACTTGCAAGACTCCAGTCCACAGTTTTTAAGATTGGACCAGCTTCAGATGCCTGATTACACCTAGCCTTTACAAAACCAGGAACTAGCCCTACCTTCGGGCAGTGTCTAGCAGATAGCATTGTTTCACTAGCATTACTGTTTTCCAATTACCGGAATTGCTGTAAGCAGGTTTTGGCATGCCTTAAAAAACAAAAAACAAGACAGAACAAAAAAACACCTCTGTCACACTAACAGAAGGAGTGGTAAACAGTCCCAGTAAAGGCTGCTGCATCCGGCAAGCTCTAATAAGGTTCTGTGCTAGCAGTGGGCATCAGCTCCTGAAATCTCCAGTACAGACACAGCCTTTTCAAGCATAGAGAGCCAGGAAAAAAGATGAAGAAAGCCACCTGTAGGCAGGATGGGGGCAGAGTCAGATACTCTATTCCATATTATTTGAAATAATAATAATAGGACAATATAAAGCTTTCTGAAGAGTATAAATAAGATCTCCTCTCCCATCCTCCAGAAAGTCAACAAAAAATGCTAGAAATCCAAAACTAAATTTTACATGCTGCTTAATTGATGCATCTCATCCAGATTGTTGGAGGCTAGCTGTTCATCAATGCATTTTTGGTGCATCTGGGGATGGATATCTCTGTTTAACAGTCTAGCAAATGGGCCCCCCACAGCACTGATGCCTTTTTATGGAATATAACTCGACATTTCAGAGTTGAAGTTCTACCAGACTGCACAGAGTTCAGCCTCATTATTTCAGAATACATTTATACTTGTGGAATTTAAGAGTTCTGCTATAACTCCTGTGCAAAAATACAACTGTCTCAGTTGCAAGGTAGTATACCTTTCATTTATGGCAAATAACAGATGTCCATACCAAACATCTAAAGAAAGTCTGGACATTACATTGATTTGTGGAGAGACTGTAAATAACTGACAGATCATAGATGTTTTCTGGGCATAGTTCCACTATGTTTCTATTCAAATTCAAAATGTATTTCTTACACTTTAATCCCATGAGGCTTTTGTTTTTATGAGGGTAAGGCACACGGGATTTCAGTCCAACTCTGCGTTCCATGCGGCAGTCTTACCTGATACCGCGACAGCGTCTAACTCTTGTCGTAGAGCTACACCTTTCAGCTGTCGAGATCATTTCCCATCAGCGTTTCTGCATCTCATCTTTGTGGTTTGCAACTTAGTTACCAGAGGCTGGGCTGCTTTCACCTGAATAATGAGTCCCAGGATTGTCTACAGATAGGTGACCTGAGTTCAAGTTTGCTTGCACCCAAGTTACTTCATGAAAGAGCTTTGCTTACTTGCAGAGGACTCAGCTGATGGCAATGAAACAGCACCTCAACAGAGCTAAAGCGACATATCCATGCTTTCAGAAGAACTCCTACTCCAAAAAGGCATTGAACCTACATACCAAACTTTCTGGTTTGTTGTGTACTGCCAGTATTCACTGGAGTCAAACTCCTTAAATAGCAAGTTAGATGCTTGACATATTGAAGTCATATGTAAACAGCACACAGTTCTGTATGAACCAGAAAACATGCTAGCACTCTGCACTTACCATTCCTAGAACAGTGTGAGGTATTAGGCTGTTATGGAGATCTGAAACTTAGTATTTAATTATAGATCTTAATTTTAAATTATGAGATGTTAAAAATATAACTGTTGTCTTGCCAGAGTTCTAAGAAAGGGCAATATCACTCCTTTAAATCTGTCCCGACTAAGAGGAGAGCAAGCAGTTGATCCAGATTTGTTTCCCAAGTGGGCACTTGTTTTCTGGGTGTTCACATGGAAACCAACAGAATGTTGTATTCCACTTAATTTCCTCAGAATTTACGTGTTTACTCATAAGAACATGTTCACATGTTTACATGTTCAAGGACACATTTTCGCATATTTCAGATGGGCAAGCAAGGGGCTTAACACTGTAAGTTTTAATACTGATCCCATTGTTCCAAGTGATATGGAACAACAAAAAAAATCCTTGTAAAAGACAGCAAAACTTTCACAAAACTATTAATTTCAGTCTATGCAAATACTGTGAAAACCATCACCAAAACTGTTATATCATCTGTAAAATGTTCAGGATACAAACCAGATAAAAGCATTCTGAATACACTTTTCCCCTTCCACACACACCTACAACCGCCTCAAGAAAATACTCTAGTAACAAGCTGCCAAACAATCAGCTGGACCTGGCTTCTTGAGGGCTCTGTTTTAAACTAAATAGCAACTGCCACTCGGCACTTCCCTCCTTCAATTGTAATCAGAGACTATTTCCTTGAGACACTGACAGAAAAGATCTTCTAGTGGACTTTGTTCCAGACAGACACCTGACAACTTGAGTAACAGGCAGCCTACATGCATCTATTGTGATCCTTTCCACTTTGCAAATTACATACATCTTTCTTGTGATATCACCATAGTTTTCAGAGACTGGCGTCATGCAAAAAGAACTCAACAAGAAAAAAAAACAAAGACAAATGCTGGCAGTGACCAGGACAGTACTAATTATTCTTTGATTTTTATCTCTGATACTTACCAGAAGCTTTGCAACTTACAGCAAAACTTGCATACACAACTCTAACATACAACCCTACCTGCTGAGCATAGCACAGATTTCTGCCACACAGCATGATAAATATTCAGTTCTCTAAATGAACTTAAAAAACTGATATCACAAGCTACTCAATATAACAACCCATGAGCTTACATACTTTATCAGTGTCTTTGGGGAAAAAAATTGAAAAAATACTAAATATATTTCCAGAAGTCATTTGGGCATGCATGATGCTATTTTCACTACTAAATGCTGAAGGGTCCTTTAAATACTGCAAAAGCAAAAGAAGTTCAGGATCCCATTGTCTCTCCTGTAAGGAGTAAAAGAAAAATTTAATATTCACCAGCCAGTAGCTGCAATCCTTCCCAATGCAGTCCAGGTGATTGTAACATCTAAACATTTAGCATTCCTTTAATTTTACTGAGTGTCCTATTTCAGTGCTTTACCATGCCAAGTGCATCTATTTTTTGAGAAAACTATAAATTTAGAAGTTATGATTTGAATCTTGACAGAAGTTATAAAGCTAATTCCCACATGGCAATGCATTTAAAGATATCAAAGTCTTGCTTTGCTAGACACATTTAGTCCTGAAAGAAAAATCAAGTCCTACAGAGCATCTGAAATTTCTACCAGTTACAACAGAAGACGTATTCACTATCTATTAAATTTGACTTAGTTTCTCAGATCTGTCAAAATTTTGCCTGTTCCTCTTTGGAAAAAAGTTGAGTGGTGCTGCCCACTGCAGAGAGAGAAGTTTGCAAACAATCCTTTCTGATAAGCCTGATAAATAGGAGAAGCTATTGGGATATAAAAGGTTGAAATCATGTATTACTCTCCTATTTAGCACCTACTGGTCACCCTACAGCTGATTATATTCAGACCTCAAAAGATTATCAGTATCCTGAAATTGTAGACTTTGACGGAAAGCCTCTAGTTTCCTGACTTGTGAAGCAAGAAATACTTGGATAGCCTCCTCCTATACAATGAAAATACAAACTAAGAAGCATTTTTAAATGAACATTTCGCTCTATGCTAAAGTGAGGGACCAGATGCAAATATAAAATACCAGGTTCCTCATGCAGTTCTACACCTAGGAATAACAAATAGAACAGAACAAGGAGGATTCAGAGTAGTGTATTTTGTGTATTCACAGCTATTAAGCCAATTTCTAAAGTGGAAGGCAGTAAGCTGATGTTTACCTGCCCTCATCTCCCCAGATTAGCTGAAGTTCTCTACAAATTTGAGGGAGAAACCTGAAGAGACCAAGTTCTGTACCACCTAGGAGCAATTCTGGGATACCTGCACTTGTTCTTTCCCTTCCCCACCCACAGGTGTTTACATGTTGCACTGCCTGTCTTTTGCCATTCAGCCCTGGCCATCTGCCATAAACAGAAACAGCAATTGTGCTTTCTGAACAGTTATTCACTATCAGCCTAGATAAGCTGTAGACAGTAGAAAACTTGCCAGGGGCAAATCGAAACATACAACTGAAGACAACTGAGCTGCAAATAGAAACCAAGAGCCTGTAACTGCTGCCATTTCCCCTCCAAGTCAGATGCAAAGGAATCTGTATCCAGAGGCCATGCCTTACACCAGCTTACTAATGTAAATGAAGGCAGAGTCAGGGCACAGCTCCAGCCACTAGAGTCAGCAGTACTCTTTCATGAGTACCACAGTTTGGACCCGGGCCAGCCAGCACTCTTCCAGATAATACCTGCCAATTTGGGGAAAACAGAAGTCAAAGACCACTCGATATCAAGTCCAAGTAAGCCACTAAAAGTCCATTGTATGAATGCCAGCAAAATCATGCTAATTGACCTCAGTCAGTCCCTCTCCCACTCACCAGCTAAAATAAACCCACTGGTACCCATCTACATTGGAGTTTGTTTTTCCCCCCACAACAACTCTTTGTTGATACCATACTTGTTCAGGTCCACTGGTGTTATTACTAACAGAAAGGGTAAAATAAACAGATATACTCGCATCAGACATAGCTGATGTTGCAGTGAAGAGGGCTGGCAGCTGCTATGACGGCTTCTGTAACCAGTAGCAGTGGCATCAGCAACACAGTTTTTCCAGGCACTTCCTGCTGTAAGCAGATCCTAAGGTAAAAATGAGGGATCCCTACCATCTAGTCAAGTTTTGTTTTTCACTGTCCCTTCAGGAGAGAAGCAGACCTGTCTGGTGACTGTCCCTTCAACCTCTGCCTGTAAAAGCACTGCCATTCCTCTTGTATTTGAGGTTTTGGAGTATTTGAAGGCCACAAATAGCAAAAGATGAACAAGGATAGAAACAGAAGGGACAGAGAACTTAGTTCAAGAAAAGTCAAGAAAAAAGGAGACCAAGGAACAAGGCTGTTCTTATTATTTTTATGCTCCTTCTCTATCCAGCTGCCTAAAATGGCACTGTGCCCAAAGACACTAAGGTGAGTTATGGACATTTTTCTCATAGTTCTTCAAAATTTTGATACTACTTTAACACAGTTTTTGCCTTTACTCAGCCATGATGAAAGAGAAACAGAAATACAGTAAACATCACTTGGAAACCTTACCACTCCTTCCCCTTCCAGCACTGTTCCTTTCCAAGCCTTCAGCTATTTCCTCCTGTTAACAGCACAGCCCAACCATTTTTCTAACAGTAAGTTTAAGTCAACCAGAGACATAATTTCTTGTTAAACAGATGGTCTGTGACATAAGACATCTGCAGTTTTAGGAGCATCAGCACAGGCCAAAGACTGAATCACCAGAGCTCAGGACAGAGGCATGTATTGGCAGTACTGGAAAGCACTGTACATGCTATACTTGTCCCTTCTTTGGCAATGGTACAGACTAGTCTGCCAAAAACACTCCTTTCAAATTCTGCAAAGGTGTTCCTGGTTTTCAACCAGAGGGAGAAGGGGGAAAAAAAAAAAAAAAAAAAAGAGAGAGAGGAACAGTCTCTTCAGTAGACCATACAAAACCTCTGTGGAGGAAGCAGCAGCCAAACCATTCAGTCTAAGAGCTGATTGTATTTAAGGTCAAAAGGCCACAACCAAAGCTTCAAAGGCAGAATCTCTGTCCGCTTCTAGGCACATAAAGGATGCAGTTCCCAACTGGAATCCTACCACATGCTACCTACCATGGCTGGCCATAAAGCAGTCCAGGACTCCAACCTCATGACTGCTAGCACAGCAGATATCCTGAGAGCAAAAGAGGAATGCCTTGAGTATATAACACTAGTCTAACAGCTGGTTACTGAGTATAAAACTAGTATTTGGTAGAGGAATATACAGGCAGGAGATAAAAAAGCCTTGTTATTAATGAGCAAATGTGGGTTCTGTTAAAAGTGGAGAACTTGCAAAGGTCAGTGATTGACAAAGACTCCTTGGGTAACTTGGTGACCTGGCATTTGGTATAATCTGTGCTCAGAAAAAGAGAGTCATACCTGATTGTCAGTCGCTTATTTTCCCAACTCCTGGCTTTTTCCTAGGCAAGAGGGAGAGGAAGATAGAATATGGAAGAAAAAGAACGCCTTAAATTCATGACATGCAAGAACCCTCACTGGCCTTCAAGCAAAGGGGGCAAACAAATATACCCCGTGTGCCTCTTTTCCCCAAATGATAGCCCCACAGAAGCACATGAGGAATTCCTGATCAAAATTGCAAGAAAATAACTTTACAAACACTTGACACTACTCAACAGGAAAAGCAGCGCTGTACATCTTTTCCTCAAAAACAAAAACCCCTTCAGTTTCAGAGTTAGGAGGAGCATACTTTCTGTGTGCATTTTTTCTTAACAGCTTCCATGGATGCCAAAGGTTGAATGCCATCATTTCAAAGTCACGTACACTCTTCCTTGTTTATTTTATCCTGCATCGCCAGATTTTGCAATTTATCCAAAATATGAACTTCTCAAGCCTAAGAGCTTAGTCTTTTATTCTACCCTCTTTAGGTACACTAACCCTTGCAGCTTAAATGCTATACATCTCGCATTTGAATTTCTGAATGACTTCTATTATTCAACAAAAAATGAATTCATATGGAAGACAGAGGTAGAATATTAACACCTTCTCAAACTAGAACGCACTTTTAGATTGTCCTTAGGATGATTATTTTAACAAATTACACTGCTCCCTTTGGTATGTGATAATTTCTGTACTCCTTCCAAAGTATGAAACTCCATACAGTAACTTTCAATTTACAGTACTGTACAGTACTGGTACTTCTAAACTTTCAATATGAAGTCTGCTTTCACTGTTTTTTCTCCCAAGAGCAGAACAAGCTGATGCAACCTAAGTGTAATGCTAATTTTTTTACATCTGCCTACTGCTTCAGTACCAGTCAGATTACACTCAACAGCATAACCTGACATCATCAAACCAAGCCAGTAAGAGCGAAAAACAAACAAGCAAACCACAAAACAAAAGCCCACAGTTTTGGTAACTGGAGCTTTCCACAAGTAGTAAAAAGTAAAAGCCTCATACATCCTTATGGAAGATCCCAAACTACAACTAACTTGCATGAAAATTCACCTTTGTGGAAAGAGGTGTTTAACCAAATGTCAATACATTCCAGAACAGCAAAATATTAGATAGAAAACCCAAAGATTTAGGGGCCCCTATTATTTAAAAAAAAAAAAAAAAGCCTAATATACTTTCACAGTGGTTCACTTGAGTGGAAACTTGGCAAGGATATAGACTCTGCAAGGATTTTGACTGCTGACTACTCAGACATTATAACATCATGCAAGTGCTGGGAAATCTAAAAAGAAGCTTACCAGTTAAAGACAATTTTTAAAACTTATTTTAACTTCATACAACTCCTTAAAAGGAGGGAGAGAATACCCAGACCACACCTTCAGCTATTTATTTTGTTCAAGAAAAGTGGAAAAAATACATGAATCCCTACACTCCTGGTGCATATTTTCAAGATCAGCCATCCATCCAAGCAACATCCTTCCTGAAAGTAACTGCAACAGATGTTCCAGCGAAGGAATTGTCTTGGCAGAAAATAATAATAGCAATATAACAATAAAGTGATTAAATCTTGGGGTCTCAATATAATGTTTCTAAGACCGGTAGAATCAAAGTCTTTTTTTGTTCTTTTACCATTAAAATGCAGTCCGAGAGTGAAGAACAGGAAGTGTAGAATTAATAGCATATTATTTCCCTTATGAGAAAGGGCAAGTAGGAACACCTGTCTAATCCTCTGTGAATATCACAAGTATTTAATCATCACCATAGTTTCCACATTAATCTTTTCTTTGCCTCTGTAGGAAACACATCCATAAGCATGGGATGCCTCTCTAAATGCTTTATTTGACAATGCATGGCGTTTTTTTGGAAGAAAAGCATTTCAAAGGGCAACATGTAATACTATTCTAAACATCTTCATCACACTCCTTACGCACAGTAATATTTTGTTTCAGTAAGAATTCGTATTAGTCTGGTCATAACAGTGAAGAGAATTCATCTAAATTAACTTGTTTAGAGTGTGCGTAAAAATGGTAACATTGGTGTTTAAGTGTGAATTATTTTAGTTGTTAACACACGTTCACACTTTATCACATTTTATCACATTACTCATTCAACTTAAGTTCCACCAAAGCCTCAACATTTTTTTAAGTTACGAACTAAAGTAACTTAGCCACTTAGTTATTCACGCCTTGCCCCTTACACTAACTAATCTAAATAAAAAGTTGTCTAATCCAGAGACTTCCAGATCAATTGTCAAGATATTAAGCATGTTTTATGTTACTAGTGCTCTGCAGGATAGGCAAATACCCCAATTTACAGAAGTTTTAAGCAGAAAAGCCAAAATATTTAGCATATCTGTGAGCTTATCTCAAGTTTCTCAATTTCACATAACCATGAGCTATTTTTCACTGTGCACGGAAAGACTGGAGAAGCAAAGGGACTTCCACTTCTGTCACACGGACCGCTGTTCACTCTTCCCCAGCTGCAAAATGATAGCTTATCTCACATGAGACCGAGGAAACAAGGCGGCAGTAAGTGTAAGGAACTCTGAAAGATCCCAAACGAGCGCACGCTCTGCTAAAAGCGGCTTCAGTTCATCTCCCCGCAGGTAAGGCGAGGCGCTTCCCGCCCCCGCACGCTGCCTTTAGCGGCCGCGCCTGCCGATCGCCAGCCCTCAGGTGCAACGGCCAGCTGCGAGCGCGGGTCCGACCGCTTCTGCTGACAGCCCGCCGCCCTCCGGCCAGGAGCCCCCAGAGGCGGCGGCGCCACCCGTCCCGCGGATCTGCTTCTCCTTCGCGCACCGACTCGCTCCGGTAGGCGAAACTTGGTCCTAGGCAAGAGCTCATCGCTCCCCTCCAGGAGCCTGCGAAAGAGAAAGCGGCGCGCAGGGCGGCTCGCCCGCAGCCCGCCGCAGCTCGCCCACAGCGGCCCGCCCCAACAGGGGGGTGGGGGGGCCACCCACGGGCTCAACGGTCGCAACGGCCGGCGCGAGCCGCGGCTCAAAGTTGAGCGGCCCCGGCGGGATTCGACGCCCGCTGCCACTGCAAGTGCCGCCAGCGGCTTCCCGCCCACGCCGCGGCCCCGAGCCCGGCCCCGCTTACCTGGGGGGAGCTGGAAGTTGGCCGGTAACTGGATGGTGGCCGTAGGCGGCCCCTTGGGAGCCACCAGCGGCGGCGCCGCCGCCCGCGCCCCGCCAAGGGCGGCCGCCACACGCGGCGGCGGGGCAGCGGGCGCCGAGGCCGCGGCGCTGCCGCGGGCGGGCGCCGGGCCCCCGGCGGCGGGGCCGCAGAGGAGCCCCACGGGCGGCGCGGCCCCGGCGGCGGCGCTGGCGGGGGGAGCGGCGGCCGTCTGCTCCGGGGCTCCGCCGGGCATCAGCCTCGGGGGGGCGGCCGCCGAGGCGCTCATGGAGGGGGAGGCGAGGTGGGGGGAAGCGGGGGGCGCTGCCGCTTCGCCGGGGGCCCCACGCCGCCCCGCAGCATAGCAGCGGGCGGCAGGAGAGGCTCACGCGCTGCCCCGGCCGCCGCCGCTGACACGCTCGCGAAAACACATGGTCATCCCGCCGCTGCCGGCTCCTCGGCGGCGTACACGTGGGTCCGGCGGGCCCGGCCTCGCCTCTGGGGCCCGCCCCTCCCGCCAGGCGGGCGGGCCTGCCCACACCGCCGGCGCGCTACTGCGGCGGCAGCGCCCAGCCCGGCAGCGCTCAGAGCCCGCGCGCCGCGCCACTCGCGCCCCGGCGCGCCGCCGCCCTTTCCATGTTTATGTCGCCACGCGGAGCCGCGGCGCAGGCGCCAAGGCGCGCGGCGCCCGCGGCCCGGCTCCCCCCCGCCGCGCCATTGGCGGCGGCCGACGAACCCCATTGGGCGGGGCTGCGCGGCGGCGCGGGGCGTGGCCGAGGCCGGCGCTGGCGCTGAGGAGAAGTTGGCGGCGGCCCGAGGAGGCGTTGCGTCAGAGCCGGGCGTGAGCGGTCGCCGCCTGCGTGCAGTCAGTGTCGATAGCGCAAATTTTACTAAACTTCAGTTTTCCAAGCATCCGTTACTGCATTAGCCTCAGCAAGGCTAGAAAAGCCGTCTAGAGTCTGCTCCTCCCGCTGCACCTTCGGGCCCTGCTACCTGCGCTAGTCCTCCGAAAGCCGTTGGGGACTCTAGGTGTTGTTAAGGTTACAGCCAAAAAAAAAAACAAAAAACAAAAAAAACACAAAAAACGAAGGGAGTTTCAGAAAGCGTAATGAGGCGCCCAGTTTCACGAGCAACGCTTCACCTGAGCTCAGCATGTCGCCAGGCAGGGGCTGAAGGAGCGCTTACCTTTAATAACGAGTGAGGCAAAGTCATCTATTTGACCTTCATGTTCTTGGCTTGGCTTAAAGAAAAGCTGTGTGAACGGGAGAGAGGAGGGAAATACAACCTCCCTCGTTTTGTAAAGTAAGCGTGTTACAGATATCAGTAAGACAAACAGTTTTTTTTAAAAAACAGTTTTCAGAGTAGAGCTGAAATTTCTTTGCTTGTGTGACAGGGGTGTCAGTATGACCTTGAATAAATCTATTTTGAGGGTTTTACTTATCATAGTTAAGGTTGGGCTAAATTTCAGTAGGTTTTGAAGCACACTTACACACATGCTTAATCTTTACTCATAAATTTATGGAGGATTGCTCATCTGCCTAAATTAAACAGTACAAGTGACTGTGAAATGAAGGCTTGGTGTACAATTCATTATAGTGGCACCTGAAGCACAAAATCCAACAAAATGTGCATATTGCAAAAAAAAAAAAAAAAAAAAAACCTCCTCTTGTATTAGACATCCTTTGCAACTATGCTTTTCAGGTAGAAATGTATACAAGAAATTCCAATACTTGAAGATACACTGAAAATGATGCAAAATGTGAACAGAATGCATAAGATAATACAGCTTTTTTCTATGCAGTGATGGATAGTTCCATGCACAGGTTTGTCAAACTGCAGGAAGCAAAGAAACACTCTTTTTGACCATTTTCATTTGCAGCTTTGCTCAATTTCACAGTATTGCTGCTTTAAAATACTGTCAGCAGCAGGTGAGGCAGGTACTGAAGAGAAATCATGTGAACTAAAAGCATATAGCCATACCTTAATTTCTAGTGTGATCACAACACAGGTAACTCTGCCCACCAAAATTTAGCTTGTAAGGTAACAACTAACATAGAGACAAGTGGTGTGGACTAGCTGTCTGAGTAACCACTATTATTATACTGGAAACCTTAATAGGTTGCATAAAGTGCTGCAATCATTCATTTCCAGTGCATCAGGGAAGAGACACAGTGGCACAGAAACCTGTATCTAAGAAATCAAAAACTGTTTTAGGATCCAAACAGGGTATTTGCTCTCTCTCTCTTATGGCTTCTGTGTTCAGAAGCATCATCATCATAGCTCTCGTTTCTTTGCATCATGCATTCTCTTACCATTCCTTAATGAACTCCATCCAAAATCCTAAAGAGGCAGTTACAGTGTTAATGTGTCAAGAGCAGACTAGAAAGACTATGGAAGAGGAGGCAATAGGGTGACACAAGAGGGAGGCAGTCTGTGCACCCCTTACAGCTTTGCCAAGTCTGAGCAAATTAATCAGTTCTTCTGCATATGAATCTGTTATGTGTATAAGGTGACAACCAGAGGATAGTGAGATGTCTCCCTCATGCCCAAGGATGTTCAGAGAACAGAAGAAAGGAAAAATTGAATTCCAGCAAACAAAGAACAACGCTGACTGATCACAGACAGAATAGGATGCGGAGGAAGGTATGCAGTCCACAACACAAGTTCTGCTTTTCTAGAACTTCAGGGAAGAACAGAAATGATTTATCACATAGCATCAAGATTTCTCTTCTTGGGGCCACTCAACTTTTATAGGAATCTCTAAGACTCATATGTGAATGTTTAGGAGTGAAAGCGTATCTGGAAGAGACAGAGACAGGTGCAGCAGACAGAAGAGTATGTAGTTAAGCTGGGAGGAACAGCAGAGTATGAAAAGAGGAAGTAGAGAATACAGCATAGTGAGAAACAGTGCAAAAGTAAAAGAGGAAGTGATGTGAAAGACAACACAGGAAAAGGTATAGCCCAATGATAGTAAAGAGAAAAAAAACCCCACACTGAACAAAGCCCAGAAGATTTAGAAATATACACATCCTAAAAATTGGTCTAAGAGTGCCAAAACTGTATTCTCCAAGCAAAGCAGATAACACCCATCATTCCATCAAACTGTGCAGGAAATAAAAGGAAGAGTTGTTTTTCCACACTGGAAGAATGTGTAACTATAGAGGCCTGATTAATTACCTGTATCCAGTTTTCATTACCTAAGCTAAGAGAAATGCCAAAACTTAGTCTGAATTGGAAAGAACACAGAATCCAGAATTTTTTTAAAAGTTCATTTTTGTAATTGAAAAGTTTACGAC
The DNA here is from genome assembly GCF_036370855.1 of Dromaius novaehollandiae. Lineage (NCBI taxonomy): Eukaryota > Metazoa > Chordata > Aves > Casuariiformes > Dromaiidae > Dromaius > Dromaius novaehollandiae. Next base: position 120,896,772 of record NC_088099.1, on the reverse strand, counting down.
ACATGTAAGGGAAGTTACTTTTGTAACTACCTTGAGTGTTCTAACTTCTTTTCTTGGGTAATTGCTACCTCGAAAAAACTCATCACTTGAAAAACTTTTCATTAAATCATCATTCTTGTCTACACCTTTTTCCAAGACCTTGTCCTGGAGATACTGATGAATATGGTAATTTTTTTTCAAAGTCATCTGTAGAAACATCTAGTTACACATTCAAAGAATGTCCAGGCTTGGTGAATTGACCTGCTTTACTATTACAAGTAACCCATGAATGGACTCATTTGATATTCATCTAGAACTATCTTCTTTAGCTTCAGGCATAGGAAAGCATTACTATAAACACTGGTTCCGATTTCCTCAGGAGCTATTGGGTTATATACTGCCAGTAGTTGGTCTGCACAACCTCCTCCCACCAGCTGAGACTTCTACAGCACACTGAATTGGTCTCCCCTGTACTAAGCTTTCTCTATGCTTTCAAATGGAGTATTTAAAATGCAAACCAGCTCCCATCCCCTCCAAAATTCCTGCCCAGACAGCAGGCCTTAACTCTTTCAAAGACAGACTATTATAAAGTCCTTAAATCTTAAGTCAATTTCACATCCAACACACTGTCTTAGCTTCCCAGAATCTTATGAAATCCATCTAATATGCTTCAGGGGTTTTAATCTGTCAGTGATTCTTTTTACAAAAGTTTTATTTTCTGTCTGATTGATAAATCATCAGTTAAATACAACCAGCAAATTAGCTGGAATGAAAAACTTGCAATATTTGCCTTAAGCTTTTCTTCAATGACAGAGACTTGGCATCACTGCAGAATTAACTTATGCATGTAACTAATATGAAGGGAAGAAATATGTGTGAAGATTCAATCCCATTACTTAAAATAGTTAATTTTATTGGGAAAAATGAAAAGATTTTAACTAGACTTACCATGAAATATGTTAAATGGTAACAAGGAACATGAGATCTTCAGGAAAAGATGCTGAAAGAAATGAGATACTGCAGATAAGAGCAGTAAAAATCAGGGAACAGAAAATTTCATACAAATTAAAAAAAGAGGGAGACAGAATGAGCTGGTTGAAAATGAAGAGACAGAAGATATAGCCAGAAAGATTAAGTAATAGGAATATAGTGGGAAATGTGAATTTATTTATTAATGAAAACAACCAAGTAAAATCGTAACTGACCATTTGTTTAATATCCTTAGTAACTGCCTCTACATTAAGTTTGCAACTGGAACTAGATTTTTTCAAATTTATAGTTGGTGTCACAATCTGCCTTTTTTTCCCTGTCTTGACTAATCTTTTATGTACGTGCATTTTTCTTTTGGACCTCAGGCCTGACAAATGTCAAACCAAACATAAGGTTTACATAAGTCAAATTCTTTGTTCCATGAGGTACAATACATTGCAGCTTTAAAGTCTTACAAAATATTTCAACAACAGGAGAGCACAACAAAAGAATTAGGCATATGCTTTTATATTATTCTAGGCTATAAAGCTTGCTTGACCATATTGAGCTACTAATAACAGGAAAATTTACTGAACTTACAGCTTAGCCATAAAGTGAGACATATAACTCCCATCAGCAGAAAGCCTACCTGGAGGTGCACCTGCAATTCCTGCTGGGCTGGGGAACCCAAAGCTGCATCAAGAAGCCACAGAAGTGATCTGATGAGGTGGGAAAGTCAGGGAAGCACATGAACCTCACAAGTTAGGTTTTAAGTGAGGAATAAAGATGAGAAAAATAAGTAAACAGAGGGGGAGAGAGAGGGCAAGAATAAGGACATTCAATAGAAATAGGTAGCTGAAAATTCACAGTAGTATGAAATAGGTACAGTTAAAATACCTCTGAAAAAAAGGATTCACAGTATTAAAAGTTTAGCTAGAGAGCAAAATTATGTTCTCAATGGAACACTGAAATAGGTGTTTTTTTTTTTTTAACTAAGATTTAACTTTCTAAAAATTAAATAACTATATTAAGAAGTCATAAAGGATACCATTTGCTATCTGGTAAGATTCACTAGAAAACAGCAGTTTTATCGCTGAAGCAGCACTGGTCTGTAATAATATATCATTACATAACATGACATTACCTATGAAAAATAGATTAGCAATGCACAGCATTGTAACATTTAGTAAATGAAACATAACACAAATCAGAACTTTACTGGGCTGTTAGTATCACGGAACAACAATTATCTCATTTACAAAAGTTACAGCAGAAAAGACAAAATAGAAATTCTGCTTATCTTTTACCAAGACTAATCATGAGGATAATTGTCAGCTCTCAGAAAACATCTTAATAACTTTTTGTGGCAAATACATGTGCAAGAAAATAGAAGAATACATGAACATATGCCTCCTTACGCAATGTAAGACGCACAAGCATATTAAGTTTAGCACAACTGGAAGTCCATCACATTTCAGGAAAACTACAGAACTCAGTATAGGATCAAACACAAGTTCATTCAGCAACTATATGAACTTGAGTCAATTACTGCTTGTTAGAACTTCAAAAACATTTTAATAATAGCCACCATAACTGTTCCATGACTTTTTTTCTTTTCTTTTCAGATTCTTCTTTTTCTTCCTCTGTTTCTGCAACTTGCATTTCATTATTTTTCATTTCATTATTTAATTATTCATCATTCAACATTCATATTTCATTATTTTTCACTAAAAATCTGAATTAGACAAATAAAAGTATTAATAGCACTGATTTCCAAATGTGATATTATAATTTATTCATTTACGTTCCATAGCTCCAGACTGTGCTGCTAAATATTTGTAATACTTTGACTGTCAAGTAACACATCTAGAACTGGACTTTTTAAAAATACAGCAGCAATAACTGCAAGCTATAACAATCAGCAGGAATCTTGTCATTTGAGACTGATGACTTTATTTTATAGCTTAATAAAGTCTTAGATAGCTCAGCTAGATATTTTATATATTTTCTTTTTGTCACATAGATAATGTAAGTATTAAGAATGATTCCAAATCATCAATGTTCCAAAAAATGAAAATATTGTATTCTAATAATATTTTAATGTAAAATTTTTATGTTCTCAAAGCCTGTGTTTTCCACTTGTGATAGAAACTATTAACCTATGAAGGAACCACAGCATGTCAGAAATACTGTGATAAGGATTACTACAGGATAAAACATTCCTATCACTTTCATAATTTTAAGAAGCAATGGTAATGTCTTATACACCCAATAGATGTAGCATGTTGTCATATGCCTTCCCAGAACTGCTTTCTGCATGTTCCCAACAGTCTTACACTCTGTTATAAATTAGCAACAATCACTATAGCTCCCAGCACTATCAGTCTACAGAGACACCACAGAAGTCACCTAACATTGTACCGCCAGATGTTATGGGACACTTCAGACATCAGGCTGAATGCAGAGGTGTCACCTGGTATAAGAGAAGATTTTGTATACAGTTATATTTTTTTCTCTATAAAATCAAACACATACCTGCAGTGGCTGTTTTCTTAAGTTCATACTTAATACTTAACATACTACTACTATACGTTAAGTTCAGTATTTTTTCCACCAGACTGTAGAGGACCGGTTCTGTACATGCGGTTTTATCTCGACATTGCTGCTGCTGCTGCTGCTGCAGAGCCGCTGCTGCCAAGGTGCATCGGGCAATGCCACGCCGGTGCCCCCGAGAGCCGTCCGCGAGGTAAACAACCTCGTGCACCTGCACGAGGTAAAAAGGGCGCGAAAAGGGCAGAAGGTCATCTCTAGGGCACGAACCGCACATACTCATTTGCCATCTGCGCATGAGCAGGAGACCCCCAGAGGCCCCCAGGCCGTTTCTGGAAGGTTCCGAGAGGGCGGACTGCGCATGGCAGCTAATCTGCATGGGAAGTGAGGAAGCACCTCCCAGAGGCGGGGCAGGAACCTATAAAAACTGCAGTCGGTGTGTAAGGCGGGGGTGTTTCTTAAGTGCAATGACTAAAGAACGCGAGTGGAGTCGGCGGAACCAGACAGGAACTTCCCGCTTCTGCGCCCCCACCCCAGCCGAGACTCCCAAGGGAAGAGGACTAACGAGACGCCGCTGGATCCACGGATGGTGATATCTCTCTCTCTCTCTCTGTCTCTCTCTGTGTCTGTCTCTTTGTCTCTTTCTCTGTCTTTCTCTCTTCCCCTCCCTCCCTTTTCCTCTTTTTTTCCTAAAATGTGACGTGAGATATGGTTGATTCCATTTTGCCTTAATAAATCTTAAAACTGGTTGCCTGGTGTCGTTTTCACCTTAATTCAGTCCAAGGCCATCACGAACTTGGTCATTGGTCCTAAGGGGAGGGAGGTTGTCCTAAACAACTCCCTTCGGGCCGCGACACAGACCACACAACCTAATCTACAACAAAATCATTAAAATAAGTATGTTTACGTACCATTTTACATTCCCATAAAGGAAACAAACCCAACCTTTTCCTGAAGTATTTATCACATCCATTGGATTGGATCACTTACTTCTAGGAAACCTCATTGCTAATTTGATGGTGTCCGTAGGAGCTGCTGTAGGTTCTTTTGTGTGATTCTTTTTCAAAAATTCTTGCAAGTTTTAGCATTGTGACAAATCTCATTGGCCTGTGGAGGACAGAAAGCTATAAATCTCACCACAACATAAATTGATTTACCTGTTGTAATCAGTCACATAAAGTATGCATTCCACACTGAGTTCTAATTTGGGATTCCCCCAATATCACTATGCAATATATAATTCAGAATTTGCCTGTCTGCCAGGACAGTGATTTCCCCTCACTTCTGTTTAGGATCTGGTAACGTTTCAAGACTTGATCTTAGTGTATCTGGGGACATAAATGTATCAGACCAGGAGTTCTCAAAACTTTCTTGTGCCACACATCTTTTTCTGTATGTACACTATGCTAGCAACTCTCTATTTCCTAAAAATCTCTTCTAATACAGAGCTAGGGAAGGACAGAAATTTTGAAACCCCTTAACACAGTCATGTGACCAATAGTTGAAGAAACTCAATTAAACTCTGTCCATAGGAGAAGGATTCTGAGTAAGCCAGGATGCAGCATACTTCAGTGACTGATACAGACCTATATTCAGCCTTTCAAAAAAGACACGTGTGTGTGTGTAAAAAGCCAAGAAGTTTTGTGTTTGGAAGAACTGCCAAAGTGTGGTACTATTTCTTTACATCAAATAGAAAAAAAGGCACGCACAGCATTTCTCTGTAATAGATTTCAAAACTTTTTTCTAGTCTCACCAACATTGAAATTGTTGTTAGAGCTTCCTGGTGAATTGAATGATATCCACATGGTCTGGTTTGCAAGACTGGCTTATAGTGTTAAAATTACGTTATTTCTCACAGTGCCTAGTGAATAATTATTTGTAGTGATTGCATAAAGATACAGTTCATACAACGGAAATTTCATGGATTATTTTCCCTCTCCAAAGTTTAACAAAAATGATTTTAATATAATTTTTAAAAAATCAACATTGTTCATTTGAAAGGAAGGTGGAAGGTGGGCAGAAGTTTCATCTGGGGATACTGAGGGGCTGATTATGAACATCTGCACACATGCCATGACTTTGTCAACTAACTGTATCCATGAAAAGAACTCATGTTTTGACCTAACCATCAATATACCACTGCCAATCCCAGAGACAAGGTTCCGTCAACATTTTCTTCAATGATGATGAGAATGGCAAGAATGGCATCTTGCACTGTTCACAGTGAAACAAGTACATTCAGAATGATTTTTTTTTCTCATGTTTACAACATTGTCATTAATAAAACAGTTGTCAGTTTTCCTGGGCTCATTGCTTGATCTATTTAATGTCTATGCGTATGCTCCACAATTCTTTCCCAGCTAGCTCAAAAACTGCTTTGAAGTATTACGATAGCTCTTGAGCACACTGGTCTGTGTTTTGGTCTGAGTTCATTAGAGATGAAAGAAATCCACAGGACAGGGGAAAAGCAGATGGTAGTTTCCATTGCTCTGCTTTCTGGCTCTTGGGAATCAAGCAGAGAACATGAACTGTAATCCAATTAACTACACCCTTGAGGCAAAAACTGGGAAATAAGTAGCAACTACAAGTAGGCACCAGCAGGACAGGGAACCAAAAAAAAAAAAAAAAAAAGTGTGACAGGCATATCATGGTATAGAGCAACAGAAGACTAGAAGGCAAAACCACTATCACTTGCAGCAGTAAGTTAACTCTGCTACTCTACACTCACCTTGGGGGAAAAAAAAAAAACCACACAAGAAGAAAGAAAGTAGGAATGAAGGAATTAGAACAACTTCTTACCTTTTGTCTGTAACCTCCAATCAAGAACGTGAGTCTCAGAACAAACAGGAGCTAGGAGAGAGATGATGATACCAGCAAGAATAGCTGCTATCTCGCATATTATTTTATCTAAAAGGCAACTCCCCCCACAAAATTTCTGAGAGAATGCAAATTGTTTAGTTACTTGCCAATACTAGCAGTTACTTTACAGCCATATATAATATTAAGATGTGTTAGAAAGTGACAAGAATATAAAATTGATAAAACCACCATTTACAATATCAATGTAGCAATGAGAAATACTTATGTAATAAAACTATCCTCCTGGAAACAAAGATAGTCAATACAGAAGTGGTATTCACTACTTAATTTTCTCTTTAGATTTTTTATTTCATTGGTGGCTAAAGATAGCAAAAAATTCATAAAATAATCACAACATGTGTAAAGCTGGTATAAGACTTTAAAGGATCTCTATGTCCTTTCCCTCAAAACAAATGTGATCTTTGATCTTGCCTTCACCAAGATACATATACTGATAGGTTTGGGGGAATTTTAATCCATTTTGCAGAAAAAGTTGTTCTGATTTACACATGAACAGAGCACAGAAAGTATTATAATATGTTAGCATACTATCTTTCCCCCTCCTCTTCTAGTAAGTTTGGAAGATATCTACATTTTACTACCAAAGAGAAGTAATCCAAAGCAGAGATGCTGAACTTGTAAAGGTGGACACCACGCTTGGCTACACTGGAGAAATCAATCCACTGCTGCAGCTTTCAGTTACCTTAGCTACGCCTATGCCAGAAGAGAAAAATTACCAGTGTGTGGGCCCAGACACTGGAACTTGATCATCAGTATTGCTACAACAGTCTCTGGCAAGCTTTTGGCGTAGCCTAATTACTTCTCTCCCAGACAATTTCTGACCAACATTTAGGAATAACTCACATTGGGAAACATCAGTCTGAATACAGCTATTTTGTTTCTGAGGCAAGGAGAGTCTGGTCTGAACATGGCCTCAGGGACAAAAAGTGCATTGGCAGTTCTGTTCACTAATGAAGAGGTAGCCCATAAGCTTATACAAGATCTTCAAGCAACCATTAGGCATAAAGCCAGCAATGAAATTACCCCAGTAAACTGAAGGGGTAAAGATCTGATTGACTGAGTACACAGTACAAACACCAGCTGCAGTCAGATGTGACCATTTCTTTAGCCTGGGTACTTCCTCAGTTCTGCCTCACTCCATCAGTTTTCATTAAAAAAAAAAAAAAACAGTGATGATACTCCCAAGTATTATGCCCATGTTCACAGCTCTGAAAGATGGGATCACTCCACCTCTCTTTTCTGCCTCCTGTACACAAAAGCTCTACCTAGGACCAACCAACACATGCAACAATGTCCCTGAGACTGGAATGGAAGGCTAAACCTAATCATCTAGATTAGTCTCTTGCCACTGCTTCCAGTAGCACAGCTGCAGGTGATGGGGAGATCTTTTAGGTTAAACAAACAGTGCACTGAAGGGTTCACCATATTTGTTCCTATCCTGCTTGAGTCAGTTACAAAAGCCCATCATCAAGAGCAAGGTAAGACTCAAAACTACCTGATACCAAAACTCTAATGGCTTAGTTGGTGTTTGTGTTCTTTCAAATACAGGTAACACAGTTTTCAAAACATAAAAGTCTTCTACACAGAAAAGTTCACATATAAAGCAACAAGTGAACAAAAGAATCACAAAGAAATGTGAGACAAATTTCAAATGGGATATACTCTTAGTTTTCTGTAACAAGCTACCATTTTTGAGGCAAGTAGCAAGCAATATAGCAAGCAATAGGTGTAAAAGCTTTACAAAGGCAATCACTGTTCACAGCAGTGAACAGATTCCAAGGACCATCTCAAATGCTTGCAATCAATCAGACTGCTTACAGGTGTTCTGCTAAACTTCAGTGTTTGAAATTAAGAATCGGTGTCTGTGAGTTTTACTTTCAGTTTAGCCCCTCACGTTGCTCCCTGCTGTAAGGATTTTTGTTGCTGTTTTCTTTTTAAGTTTTCAGTCTTACCTCAGCTCTTTTATGTGATAATATTGTTTGGTCTCTCTTCATTATTATTATTTCCAAATTATACAAGGAAGTTCTTCACAGATCTATACACATGGAAATAGACAAGAAAATACATTTGCTGGTGTTTCTTAAAATAAAAGAACTCATAATAGCTGTTATGTTCTTGTGAAAAACAGTTATTTTTCCTCAAGTGATATTCACATTTTTAAGAAGTCCTACAAAGAAAGCTTAACCTGATTTCCTTTTTTAATAGATGGAAGAGAAACAACTGCTTTGTTTTCAATATTAAGGATTTAAAGCTTTTATACAGAAGTCTAACAGTGCCAAAGTGCTTACTTGCTTTAAAGTTGCAATGTA